>NW_024962303.1:326339-846862 GCF_019238085.1 Lagopus leucura | reverse complement strand
GAAGGAAGGAAGGAAGGAAGGAAGGAAGGAAGGAAGGAAGGAAGGAATCCCTGCAAGAAAAAGAAAACACAAGAAATGAGAGAAGAAGGTCAGGCTGGGCTGGGGGAAGGATGGCCTCAGAGCTGCAGCTCCGTGTGCAGCCTCAGGTGCAGAGAAGCTGCGGAGCCCAATTCAGGAAGGCACTCAGCAGTGCCCCAGCTCCGGCCATTCCTGCTCCCATGGGGGACTTGAATGGAACTCAAGCGCAGGTTTAATGCTTAAGCATTTCAGTGGAGCAGCTCTCTTTCATTGGGACCCCTGGGGAGGAAAGAATGTTGGTTTAAATTAGTGATGCCTCTGAAGTGGTTGAGAGACACGGAACTCAGAGCTTTCCTCTCTCTTCTGAGAGGAGTTTGGGTGCAGGACAGCAGCTGGTGGTGGGACATTGACAGCATCCTGCGAAGGGTGAGAGGAACGTACCCCAATTCCACACACTGGGAGCCAAGTAATTTCTTCAGCTGTGTCTAGATGAGGGGAAAGCTGGCAGAGGAACAGAGCTCATGGGCTCCAGCCTTCCTTGTGTCTGTCTGGCAGCTCCATAACACACAGAGCCAGGGGCAGTGGGGAAAAGGTGCTGAGGCCCAGATGATAATGAACCCTGAAGGGCCTCCTTGGGGAGGAGGAGGCAGGGGATGGTCCCAGGGGAGCTGGCAGCAGAGCTCTGTGGCCATGGGATGCACAGAGAGGGGCTCAGTGTGCGGCCGCTGTGTGAGCTCCTCTCATCCACCTCTCATAGGGAAAACCAAGAGTGCATTTTCAGGTCACTGGTCCACCAAAAGAAGGAAAAGCCCCAAAAAGGAGCAGGAGCCGGAGGAATGGTATGTAAGCTGAGATTTTAAAACACATGGATCTGTTTTCTTTGGACGGGGAATGGCGAAGGGAAGTCACAACGGCATGCAAATATCCCACAAGGTTTTAACACTAAAAGAAAGATGATTGAGGGTGGCAGGAGAACAGAAGGCAACCTGGGCTGTATCCTGCCCGTGGGGAAAATGCCGGGGGCCCCGTGGCTGTGCTTTGCAGCCAGGTGCACGCTGCAGGCAGAGGAACTCGCGCTGCTCCTGGGTTGTGCAGCATCTCATGTCCTTGTGGGCACACGGACCCCACAGCTGCTGCCCTGGACTCTGTGTTGGCACTGTGGTGGGTTCTTCTGACCCACTGAGAGGGTCTGCACGGAGAGCACGTGATGTGCCACAAAACCACACCAACCATGATGGGCTGGCTGAGTTTTTCTCTCCGTTCCAGCCTGGGTTGGGGCAGGGCAGGGTCCTGCAGTGCGCACCCACCCGCGCGTGCCCCGACCAACTCGGTGATCTCACGTGAATGAGCTCAGAGCTGGCTGTGCCCTGCCAGAATTTACATGGGAGGCTCCAGAGAGTCTATGTGTACTCAGAGCCCTCCTGCAGAGCCGCTGCTCTCCCCGCGGGGCGCAGCAGTGGGGCTCCCTTTCCTGTTCCCCACCCTGAGCTGCTCCGGCTGCTGGCAGCTCTCCTGCACCGGGCGGCCCACGCTGTGCCCTGCCCCAGCAGCCCAGGCCCTGCGCCCCAGGCCAGTGAGCTAAGGCATGCTGCACCCTGCCACCTGCACCATGCACCCCTGCACCGTGCATCCCTATAGCCCTGCATCCCCACAACCCTCTCCCTGCAATCCTGCAATCCTGTACCTTGCAACCTGCATCCCTATCGCCCTGCATCCCTGCAACCTGCACCCTTCAATCCTGCAAACATGCAGCATTGCAACCTGCACCCCATTCCCTGACAATGTGCAACTCTGCAAACTGCATCCCTGCAGCCTGCATCCTGTAATCCTGTTACCTGCACTCTACATCCCTGCAGCTCGCACCCCCACTCCCTACACCCATGTAACCTGCACTCTGCATCCCTGTAGCCCTGTATCCCTGCAACTTGCATCCCCACTCTCCACATCCCTGTAACCCTGCACCCCACAGCCTACATCCTGCATCTCTTCATCTCTGCACTCTGCACCTCGGTTCCTCTGCACCCCAAGGCCCATCCTCACCTACTCCACAGGTCAGGAGGGAGCTTCAGCTTCACACGCAGATATAAAATCCTCCCATCTAGGCAAAACGTGCTGCTGCACACACACAGGGCTTGGACCCACGCTCTGCATCCTGGTGCATGGTGTGTGTGTCGCAGGTTTCTCCTTCTCAGCCCGTCAGTGCTTTCCATGGATGCTGGGAAGTGCTGGCTCACGGTGCGCAGCAGGACGGGGAGAGAGGCGGAAAGTGGAAACCAGAGAGAAGATGTTTTATCTCAGCAATCGCCAAAAGGGATAAACTGACATCATGAGGAGTTGCACAGCAGCATTTCTTTTGTGGGGCTGGTAATTTGTGACACCGAATATCACGGAAAATATCTTAATTAATGTTTATTTTGATGGCTGTGTAGGTTTGGGGTGACGTGTCCCTGAGTCTGGAATGGAAAGGGGGGGCAGGGGGGCAGGGAAAAAAAAGCACATCTTTTTTTGACTTGCTGCCCAGAACCACAAAAATGCCTTTAAAGACTCCCTCCCTCGCCCCGACAGGCTCCTCGGGAGGGGAACGAGATCATGGAAAGGAGATAGAAAGATAGAAATCCAGAGGAAGGGGGAGAGGGGCAGAGACATGGGAAGGAGACAGGCAAACGCACACGGGGCAATTTGCATGTTTTATGAGTCTTTGATTTCAGCGTATTTACAACCTCGGTGCTAACACTCTGGTGGGAAGTTCTGGAGGTGACTGTATTTACCCTCCGTTCCTCTTTACATCTTTATCAGGCGATCTGCCCGTCTCGCCCCCAGCCAGCCGTTACGAGCTTTGTCCCAGGAAGCAGCCCCTGCCCGGCTCCGGGAGCGCTTCCCAGCGACGCACCCAGCAGTGCCCCCACCCAGCAGTGCCCTCACCCAGCAGTGCCCTCACCCAGCAGTGCCCCCTTCCAGCAGTGCCCCCTCCCAGCAGTGCCCTCCCTGCATCCGCCGCGCTGCCCCACATCAGGCCAGGCCGGTTCCTCTGGGGTGTAAGCATGAGGATAAGCTCGGGAAGCAGCAAAGCTCCTGAGGTTTTGTTTTCGCTCCTCTCTGTTGCTCTTGTTGTTTTTCCTCAGCTTCAAAGATTGCAGCGTTCCTGCAATCAGCTGCTTGCTGCTGGGATGTGAGGGGTGGCTCAGCACAGGGGAAGGGGACTCTGAGGATGATGCCTTCTGCCCCTATATGCCCCACTGCCTCGCTCTGCTCTGTTCAGCTGCCAGGTCTGTGACCTCCCAAATGCTGACATTGGCTCACCTCTTTTTTTCCCATTTCTTTCCCATTTCCTCCTTTCTGAGCCATTCCCACTGAAAGAATCACATTCCCAGCTTTAACCAAGGCTGCCACACAAGTGGGATGGCCAAATGGATGGGCAGCAGAGGCTCCAGCACAGCCCATTGCTCATCTTTAACATTTGATGCTTGAAATACTGACATCCGGCTCCTGCAAGCCTCCTCAGCCTCAGAAATGCCTTTTCTATCAAGAGACTCTGCTGGCAGAGCCCATTTTCTGTGGGAATATGAAGATCCACTGGAGGTCTGCCATGTCACAGCGAGCGCCCGGCACCCAGACAGCACTGCTGTGCAAAGAGCAACTGCCTCACGCCAGGCTCAGAGCAGCATTGCTCCAAAAACCACGCCGTGACCCCAATTAGCACTCTGGAGGAGCAGATAATGAGTGCTTTTCCTAATGCCCTTTCCAGCACATTTTGTTGGTACGGATCTTACGATCTGCCTCCATCCATCAGCGTGCCCAGAATGCAGCCCTTCTCCTCCGACCCTCGGAGCGCACTGAGCTCAGATCCAGGGAAGGTTCCCGAAGGATCTGCCTGCTTTTTGCTCTTGGATTTCCCCCACATCACTGTGATTTCTCTGGAGTTTAGACACCCACACGCACACACAGAAACCTCGAGGAGGGCTGGGGGTGGCTCTGCCTGGAAGCAGCTCCCGGCCGCAGGGAGCAGCAGCGCTGTGCAGTGTGAACCAGCGGCGCCCGCTCCAATTGGCTGCGCATCCCCTGCTATCATTTCCACTCCATAATTGGGCAAGCGATGCTCTTCATATCAGATCTCCAACGCAAGCACCAACGCGTACCTACAAGTCCAACGGCTCTTGGGTGAATAATGAGGAATATTCAAGGAAAATCTCGTGCTTTTTCTCATCTCATTTCTGCCAGGAAACTCATTTTTTGGGCTACCTGCAGGAAGCGAAAGCAGCAGAGGCGCAGGCCCACAAGTACGGGCAGCTCCTGCATGACTATTCCTGGTCCACCTTCAGGGTGCCTGCCTGAACTCCAAGAAGATTTGGGGGAGAAGAAGAAAATAAATCCACAGGCCCTGAATGCAGCGCCAGGGGAGCAGCGCAGCCACCAGCCCTCCCTGCAGCTCTGCTGTCACAGAGAGGGACGGCACAGAGGAGACCTCTCTGCCAGCGCATGCAGCTCATTTATACTACGTGTTGGTTTGGTTGTTGTTTTTTTTTTTCCCCTGACATTATTTAAATCTTGTTCCTTAATAACTCTACAACTAAAAGCAATTAAGGAGTTCAGTGAGCAGCATCAATTTCAGCTGTTCTCTAAGCATGTCCAGCTGAGATAAGCCCCCGCATGCGGGCGGCAGGGCAGGGGCACCCCGTGCCAGGGCTCCATCCTTAGGGCTGCGCTCACCTCCCCGGCCCCAGCCGGGACGTTTCTGCCCTGCGCCCATCTCCACTGCTGCTCCTGCAGCCTCTGAGGGTCGCTCTGAACACCCCTGTGATTTGCAGACCCCTCGACAAGGCTGGAGGCTGCGGTGGCCCGCGCACCCCTTAACCAGAAGGTGCTGCTTCCCTGATAAATGATGTTTAAAATAAAATCTAGGGGGGAAAACGCTGTATATATATATATATATATATATATATATTATTTATTTATTTATTTTGCAAATGAAGCAGCAGATCAAAAGCAGCCGTCTCTGTGAGGCAGAAGATAATTACCAGCAATAATCTCCCCGCAGCCACCGGCGGGGAAGCAGAGCTGTGCACGATAACGGATTGGAGTGATGCACACGGAGCTGAGTCACAGATGTGAGGGACAGGCACAAACCAGGGGCTGGGCAGAGCACGGGGACACCTCACATCCTGGGGAGCAACCCAAAAGGGCCAAATGTGCAGCTGGGGCGCAGCGCCCGGGGGTCCCCTTGTCCATCCTTCCCTGCCCAGGGAGGGCTCAGCACTTCTTCAGCTGTGCAGCCGTGTGCCCCAGCCTCTCAGCACAGTGCAGCTGCAGGCAGATGTTCTCCTGCGCTGCTGCAGGACGTGGATGCAGGCATGGAAGTCCCAGCAGGTAGAGAGCGTAGCCCAACCTGCTTTGCATTCTCTGTAACAAAGGGATTTTGCTTCCATCCCAGTCGTAATAAAAACCGAGACAGGAGAGGTAACCTCTTCCCACAGCATTTTAATGAAGAAAACACCCACTGAGATGTGAGCGCGCAGCCTGCAGCCCTCCTCACACTGCACTGAACGCCGCGCTGCTCATCGAGCCCGGCAGGCACCGGAGGAGCCAAACGGTGACAGCAAAGCCCATGGCCACAGTGTGACACCCCTGAGAAAGGAGGATGCCACACGAGGGGTGAGGTGGCACAGAATGGAGGCGGCAGTGCTGAGGGCGAGGGGAGGGAATCTGCATAAATTAGCTGGAGGCAATTTGGCGCTCGCGTTCTAATCACCCATTGCACACGCCGCTCCGCAGAGCTAATAACAAAGCAGGGCGGTTTTAGCCCGTAAGCGTGCTTAAACAAAATGGAGACACAGCTTTAAAGGTCAGCACATCCTTCATTAGCAGGGAGCAGGTACTTGATCCGGAGAAGCACGTGGGGCTTTGCAGTGAGCAGGAAGTGGAAGGCAGGCAGGAGCAGCCCTATGGCACCGCCAGCACCTGGGGCAGGTCCTGCCCTCCTCTCCTGCGCTCCTTCTGACAGCACACATCTGGGCTGCAGCCTGGTTCCCAGCTGTGTTATCCCAGCGTTGAGCCTGGATGCCTCCATTTACATTGCAGCAAAGTCATCTTCATCCTCAGTGTCACCACAGATGATGGGGAAGCGTGAAGAACGTTGTTTTCCCTCCCATCCCTCAGGATATTCTGCTCCCCCACCCCATCTCCTCCAATTCCATCCCACCTCATCCCATCTCACTTCACCCCATCCCACCTCACCCCACTTCCACACAACGTTGCCTTTTCTCCACAAGCAGCCAGCAGCTCCCATGATGTCTTTTTGTCTTTCCTGCAAAAGTAATTAAAAAAAAAAAAAAAAGGCTTTTATTTTTTTTTGCTCTGCGCTGAGCAGCCCCACCTGCAGCACCACACCTGGGCCAGCTCTGCTCTACCTCCATCCCCGCTGCAACTCCCCATTCCCAGCCCGGTTCCCAGCCTTCCCCCCAGCCCTAAGATGCGCTCCCGCGGCTGAGCCCAGACGGGTGAGGCTCACTTCTGTCAAAACATTTCAGAACGAGAGTCATAAAGCACAGCCAGGCTTCAAAACAAGTTAAAACGGAGCCGCTGAGGTCCGGTCACCTCATAAAGCACAGATAAAGCCAGAAAGGCCTCGCTAGAGCAGGTTTGATCTTCCTCCCTTCCTGTATCTCTTTCATAAACATTTTTGGGGGCTACAGGAGAAGAATCTTATTGATGAAGTCTGAAAACTAACATCCTATGGATGCCAGGGGATCCCCACGCACTATCCCACACTCCCTGCCCATCCACAATGGGGCCGACCCCACTGTGCTCTGCTTCTGCTGCTGCCCGTCCCTCTCCCTCGTCCCTCTGTTTATGTTAGGCCGGTTCCTGTCTCACTCTTTGTTCCAGAAGAGGGTAAAATCAAAACCCAAGAGGCCCTTGTGCTGCCTCACCTCAGCGGGGTGTTGGCCAAAGGCAAAGGGTAATGAGGGCAACAGGGGAGCATCTTTAGCAGGGTTGGTGTGGCAGGACGGGGAGAAATGGACTCAGAATAAAGGAGGTTTAGATTGGCGATAAGGAGGAAGTTTTTCACAGTGAGGGCACTGAGGCACTGGAACAGAGTGCCCACAGAGGTGGCGGTGCCTCATTGCTGGAGACATTCATGGTCGGGCTGGAGGGGGCTCTGAGCACCTGGTGGAGCTGTGGGTGGCCCTGCTTAGTGCAGGGAGCAGCACCAGGTGACATTTAAGGGTCTGTTCCAACTCAAACCCTTCTATCTTGAGCTTTTGCCCAGCCCAGGTAGCTTCCCCAAGCCAGCGGGATGGCACGCTGAGCCACTGATCCCATACCCGGCCCTGTGCTCAGGCAGTCTGACCCAATGCCCACACTGAAGGGTTGCAGATGATGCCCTGGTGGTGCATAACAGGGCAGTAAAGTGTCAGGTCAACATCACTGCCTGTAATTGCAAAGTTATGACATGAAAAGCAGCGCACTCGTGCCTGTGCAGAGCAGTGGGCTCCGTGTTGGCAATTACTGTTCTCTAAAGGGATCTTGGAGACATTGCAGAGAGCTTTGAAGGCATCCTTTCAGCAATTAGCGGGAGTCAAAGAAGGCAAGTGAGATGTGAAGGACTCTTAGAGCCAGAGACAGAACAAAAGAGAAAACATCATGATTCCTTCATCTGGAGCTGAGGAGCTCCAGCAGCTCACTCCAACTGACCCATGAAACAGGCAGACAAAGCGGCACAGAAAATCACTGCAAACACTGATCAAAAGTTTGGGATGGTGTCTGCGTGGAGTTAAAATGGGTTGGGAGCTCTCTGCCTGGGAAAGGGGATGGAGAGGCAAATAACAGCAAATGACAGAGGTTTGCAAAAGCACGAGTGGAGAAAGTGACAACGCAATCTTCAGGTGACAGCTTTAAAGTCAGTGAGTAGAAATGCTTTTCTCACAGAGTGACTCCATGGGAAATAGCTGGAGCCTTCTGGGGACCTGGATGGGCTTTATTCCCGGGCTGACCGTGAATTTGGGCATGGGGTGTCCTCCCATATCCTCCATGACATCCTTTCTTGCAAAAACTCCACTTTTGTTTAGGAATTTTCCAGATCTTCCTAGGAAATCCTCAGTCTGAAGCCTTCAGTGATCATGGCGGGGATGGGTCAGTGGTTGATGATTGTAGAGGTCTTTTCCAACCTCAGTGGTTCCACGATTCTATGATTCTCATAGGTCTTCCTTGTGCCTAGAACATCCCCAGGAATACTCCTGAAATTCACAGGTCTTCCTCAATCAGGAATTGATTGAGTCAAGGAATGCCCCAGAACTTCACTGATCTTCAACCATCGAGAAACTTCCCAGGAATTTTCCAGGCTTCCAAGCACTTGTCAGGCATTTCCTTATCTGCAGCCTTCCAAGGGGCATCCCGGCGCACGTCAAGAAGCCCAGAAGTGCCCTCGAGAAATTCCTCAGTCTAGAATCTTTCTATGACATTCTTCACGTGCTTTTCAGAAGTTTCTCCACCCAGGAAATCCTCAGCCTAGGACTTTTCCCAGGCTTCCACACTGCTTTCCAGACATTCCTCAGATGAGGGTCATTGTAGATATTTCCCAGATGATTTTAATGTTTTTCTCCCTGATTTCTAAGTCTCATCCACCTGCACTTATAAGAGATTACGCCTTGCTCTGGAGGAGTCCTCTCACGCTCCCAGCTTTTGGGGTGCCAACCACCCCACACATCCCAGGCCTCTATGGGATGGAGCTGTGAGCAGGAGCTCCTCTCAGCCCGCATCCCACCTGCATGAATTGGATTCTGCAGACTGGATTCAGGCGGTGGCAGCTCGCTGCTCCCCTCCAGTCCCCAGAGGCCCTTCCTGAGCTGCCCAGAGCACGGTGTGAGGAGGCTGATCTGTCACTGCTGCGCCGAGCTGTACCCCGGGATGTGAGCCGTGCTTCCTCTCCTGCCCTCATCCATCACCTCCAATTAGCAGGACACACATGGGCTGCAGGCACAGGGCGCAGCCGGCAGCTGCCCTGTCCAGATGAGAGGAGAGAAAGCAAAAGCAAAGTTGTGACAAAGGCAAGATAAATCAAGGGTCCAAGCGCCTGGATCGCTGCTGAACCTTTCCTGATCACTCTCTTGGTTGTTGATGGCAGGCTGGAGTTCCCCAGGAGCACCAGGGGACAACCAAAGGCAGCTGTGAGCATTCAGGTCTCCTCACAAGGCCTCCCCACCGAGGGTCCAGGAGCCTGATGCTGGGTTCCTATTTCTACAATCTCCTCTGCACCCTGAGCATCCCCTCCTGCAGTGTGAGCATCCCCCCAGGGGTCACCTGCCCCCAGCCCAGCTCGGGGCTGCTGTGGGCTCTGCACAGTGCAGGGAAGAGGAGAGGGGCCGGAGGAAGCAGAGCAGCCAGGAGCTGCACAGCTTGTGTCTTCTGGGGGCTTCCTGCAGGTGCAGACAGGACCCTGCACCGTCCCCTGGGAGCACCCTGCCTGGCTGCTGACTCACACCGTGCAGGATGGGCATGTTTCTTCTACAAATATTTTCTGAAATGAAACAGCCCAGGCCGTATTTACTCTGTTTATCTTTCTGCCATTATTTATTTCCTACCTGTCGATTAGGGGGAGGCGGGCGGTCAGCGCTGAGCGAGGCGCTGGGGCTGCGTTGACTTTGGCAGAGGGAAGAGAGCGTGTGTGCCAAAGTGTGCAGGGCAGGATGCAGAGCACGGCTGTGGTGAGGAAGGGGAGGCAAGGAGGGGAGGGAGAACCAACTGCTGGGCTCCTGGGGCACCTGCTGTTGTGCAAGCAGCTTAGAGAGAAGCTGCAGGATTTGTGTCTCTGCTTCGTGCTTAATTCCCCTAAGATCCATTTCCCTGGGAGGAAGTTTTCCTCTGCCCCAACCATAGGGGCCTTAAAACCTGACATAGAGCACTTCAGGAGGAGCTCAGAGCCTTCCCTGGCTGGGGGTGAGGATGGGGTCCCCATGCAGAGCACAGCCCAGTGCTGCCCAGACCAGGGCTGATGAGGAATGGCTGCTGATGGCCTCCCAGCATCGCTGCTGCGAGAGAGAACCATTTAGGAAAGAGGATTGCTAATGAAGCTCAGCTCACATTGCTGTTTAACTTAAACGAAGGCCATTTTCTCTCCAAATCCTCTCTAATTCCTCGCAGATATTAATTATAGCTCATTGTACCCAGCCCTCAGGAGCAGCAGCTCTTCCCCGCGTCCCAGGCCGAGTGCTTTCCCGGGGGCCCCATTTGCAGCCAGCACTCGTCAGGCTAAATAAATCCCTGCCCTAATGCGCTGACTTAAATTAGATTTGGACCCTCCATCCCCTCTCCACTGCTTTCTTCTCATTTCCCTAAATATGTAATGCAGAGAAAACAGAAGGGATTTGGAGAGGCGGATTTGGCCACATTTTCATCGTGCTGGGGCTGCAAGATGGGAGCTGTGCTGGTGGCTGCTCTGCCAGGACCGGCCACTGGCTACACATACAAGCAGGAGGGATGCTGCCCAGTGTCCCCTTCACTGGACCACTGGGCAAAGCTCCCAGCTTTTTTCTCACTTTGGTTCTGCTATGCCTACCTCCAGTGCTGCCTTCTGGGACACACATCAGCCCTGCAGGGCTGGTGCTGTACCTGTGGGGAGGGCAGGAGGTGCACATCCCAGCTTGTTTGGTTGCTGGGGGGCTCTGAGGCCACACTTCACGCATCCCCCCGGCCCTGGCAGTACAGAGGTCAGGCTGTGCATACTCTCTGCCCACAGTGAGTACCAGACATACTGTGTATGTGTTAAAGAGCAGGATGGGGAGGGCAGTGCCACAGAACTCCAAGTGGGGGCTGAGGGAGGCTGAGCTCAGGAGGGTTTTGTGCTGACCTTTCAGCTGAATGCCACTTTAATGAAGCAGCAGCTCCCCGGGAAGGAGGGGAGCGTGCTTTCAGCCTGTGTGCAAACAGATGGCCCTGGCAGCAGCAGCAACCAGTGCAGTCAGCTATGCAGGCAGAGCACAGGGAGTGGAGCTGGCCCAAAGCAGCAGCACCCGAGGGTGCTGGAAGCACTGTGACACAGGTCACAGCTGACTGGATCGCAGGCTGCACGCCTAACTGCCGCAACAGTTCTGCACAGAAGAGTTGCAGACCCAGAGACAAGACCTCAGTGCTGCACAGCAGCCCCACTTTGTGGTAGATAAGGCTCCAAAATCCCCCCACGGGCTCTGCACAGTCCTGTGCTGCCCCACAGCCATCAGCACCTCCTCAAAGCACTCCTCCCGTGGGGCACAGCACTGGTCAGCAGGGTCCTGGGTGCAGGAATGTGCGCGGGATGTGCAAGCCCAACACAAGCTGTTATTGCAGAGCCACTTCCCAGAGCAAACAGGAAGACCCCCAGGAATGCCCTTTGCCCACAGTTGGTGACCTGTGAGCAACACCTTGCCGTGACCAGGCACCACGCTCTGCAGAGCTCTGGGCTGCAGACTCTCCACAGGTGGTGATTTCCAGGTGGCCCTGGCTGCAGAGCCCTGGCTGTGCTGTGGTCAGAGCTCCAGCAGGGTTCAGGGTGGATGAGTCCCAGGGTCCTGCAGAGGACTGGGGACGAGGTGCTATGGCAGTCCCCTCTGTTGCTGAGCGAGCTGACTGCTGCCCCCCCCCCCCCCCCCGTTGCACGGAGGCTCACTTTGCTTACATGCATCTCACTCCCTCTCCCTGGGAAGCGCTTTCATTTCAGTGGGATCTTCATTCTGTATTTTTCCTTCTGTTAATGTTTACACTGCTCAGTGCCCAGCAGGGCAGGCAGTGGCACACCCTGTGCACCCTGGGGTCCGGGAGCCCCTTCCCCATCCTCCCTCTCCACCTGCTCCCTGTGCCAGCAGGCATCGCTGACTGCTTAGAATCGGCCCTCTATGCAGACCTGGCTCCCTTTCACCCGGGTTTCCCTGGCTCCCAGCTGGTTTCAGCCAGGTTTAGACTTGGGAGAGGCTCCTGCCAGCCCACTCACCCCCCCTCAGCTGCATCCTGTACCAGCTGGGCATGGCCTCACCCTGCCCCCCCTAAGGGCCAAAGGCCCCCCCCCCGGGGGGGGCGGGGCCCCCCCCCCCCCCCCCGACCCCTCATTGCTCATTAACCAGCTCCTTTACGAAGGAATAATGAATCGTAAATCACACCTGCAGCCTGCCCGGACTTTACCCAGCAGCCCTCAGTGTGGTGCCGGGGCTGCACCCATCCATGCTGTGCTGGAAAGTCCCCGACCCGCAGCACCCTCCTGACCCTGCTCCTCAAGGCAGCCTTCCTTGGGTTTTTGCAGCCCGCGGGCTCTGCCCTAATCTCGGAGCAAACAGTCACTGCTGATAAGGCAGCTGGTGACCCACCGAGCCCCCAGACCTTTGTTTTCCTTTTGGCATGCAGGTGTTTGCTGCGGGATCAGCCCTATCGCAGCGGGATGCCACAGTGGGCAAAGTCTCCTGCGGGTGGATGGAAGCCAGGCCCAGCCCTTCAACCCCACCCAGATCTGCTCTGAACCCTGCTTGCTGCTCCCCGTACCCCCTTGCTGCTACCATGAGCTCTTTCCTGGCTTTGCAGCAGGTGATGGTGATGATGCAGGATTTGAGGCTGGGCAATGAGATCACTGTGATCCCTTCCCTTACTCCACATTTGTCAATTAATGCAGCTGTGACTCCCAACCCCCGTGTTTCCACTGGCATCCATGGCCCAGCCCAAGGAAAAGGAGTTGGCACTGGTGGTGAGGTGGCCAGTGCCTCCAGCACATGGAAGAGAAAGGGAGAACTGCGTGTTTTCAACATCTCCTAAAGAAACTGGGGTGGAGAGGTGGATAATAAATTAAATTATTGAAGTGTAAC
Source organism: Lagopus leucura (assembly GCF_019238085.1). Taxonomy (NCBI): domain Eukaryota; kingdom Metazoa; phylum Chordata; class Aves; order Galliformes; family Phasianidae; genus Lagopus; species Lagopus leucura. Next base: position 834,026 of record NW_024962303.1, on the reverse strand, counting down.
ATAAAAGGGAAAAATTAATCCCTGGGTGTTTGCCTTCAAATTCTCCCTCTGCGCTCAAGGTCCTGTGTCCAGACTGGTGCCCCAGCTGCTCCAACACCAGCATCACCCCTGTATGACGTGGGGAGGACGAGTGTGGGTGTCCTGCAAAGGATGGACCCGTTTCCCATCCCTGTCCCCGCACACAGCTCACACTGCACACGCAGCTCCCACTGCCCCTTTGAACCTCCTCCCAAGATGCGCTTCTGCTGGGACACCTGAAAGCCATTACCCCGCAGCTGCTGGTGGGATGGAGCTGTGGGTGGCTTCAGATGTGCAGCAGGAGTGACCTGGCTTTGATCAGACCTTCTGCTGCTCCGTGGTGGGAGAAGAACAGCCCTCAGCACTGCTCTGCAGGGGCTGTCTGCACCCCTAGATGTTGGTGTGCATCTCCTGGAGGTGTCTCACGGGGGCCTTCCACCGTCACAGCCCTTACACAGATGGCACACACGCGTCCCATCCTGCCCAACGGAACAGGATGCTTTTCCAAAGAAAAGAAAGAAAAGGCTGAGAAAAACAGATTGCACCACCAGGAGGACAGAGACGGTCCGTCCACCTGCCTGTGGCTGGCACTGCGTGGCATCCCTCACCCTCAGGGTCGGGCTGTGGGTGCTCTCCCATCGCCACGCAGTGGCTGGGACCACAGCTCTGTCCAGGGGGGAGCCTGCAGAGCCCATCGGCAGCGCGCTGGGGCTGGATCCCAGCTCTGCATTGGGGGCTTTGTGCAGGGGATGCACACAGCGAGACCTGTCAGCGGCGGGGCAGGAAGGGCGGCTGTGCTAAATGGTGCATCCCCCCACCACCCCCACCCCAGTGGGCTGTGCGAGCGCTTCCCGACACGGTTCAGGGCACAGGGGTCTTCCCCAGCCCCCGCTGTGAAGATGGGAAAACAAGAGCTCTGCTTTGCCCCATGTTCTCAGTGCTGAGCAATCCCCCCCCCAGCCCCTGGGCTCCCCCTGTGCTTAGGGTGAGTTTGTCCCATGATTGATCTTCCCAGGAACCCTCTGCAGATCCGCTTCACGCCGGGGAGGGGACGTTTCAGCCACTGCCCCCAGTTTCTCTGGATTAGCAATTTAGGACATCTTTTCTCACTTTATATCCAACGGAGAGAACCTCTGCTAGAGCCATTACTGCTCTCACACAGCCTCGCTCTTTGTATGGGAGACATTTCCTCCGCAGTATTTTCTCAAATCTTTCACTGAGGTATTTTTTTAGGGACCGCAAGCTTAATTAAAACCCTCGTTATAACTTTAGCACCCAGTGATGCCTCAAAGACTTTGCAGTCCCCTACTGAAAAGCCCTGGGATGCCAAATGGCTCCAGCGCTGGTTGGGAAGAGGCAGGGGAAGCTTCGCAGCCCCCACCCAGCCCCAGCCCTGGCACCAACGTGCTTTCCATGGACAGGACTCCATGTCTGCAGGCATGGATCAGTTTGCATCCCGTGTCCTTGTATGTATTTCCTGATGGAAGAAGCATTGCAGCTCAGTCCCTGCAAGCTCCTGCCCCAGGATTCTGCCTTTCACAAAGCACTGTGGCTCCCAGAGCTCAAAGGATGCTTTGGGAGTTCCCACCCCTGGGATGCTTCTTGGGTGTGTGTGGAACTGAACAGATCCCAGGACAGAAAAGAAGGAATGATGGTCCAATGGTCACAAACTTCTGGGTATTGGTAAGCAGCCCCATGGCTCAATACGTGCTTCAAAAATTCTGAGCTGGATGCTGCAAAAAGCTCCATTGGAGGCACTTCAATCTTTTGTTGCTGTGCTACACTTTGCCCATCCCCGACTTTTCTGATTGATGTTAAAAGGTTTGGGTACCCAGTGAGGCAATCAGACATCGGTCTGTTACAGCACCGTGTCTCTAATGTACTTTATTGGATTTCTTCATGGGAATAGAGCTGCATGCAACAGGGCAGATGATAAGCCAGAAATCAGTGAACCCTAAACATCACCAAGGATTTGTTCCCCAGAACCACGAGGAGTGGGAGCGGAGGACAGCCTGGCTCTGCCTTTGCAGCCACCCAGGGCAGAGCCTGGCTCCAGCCGCAGGATGTGCCCACAAAACCCTCCCCCTCCCCAGGCTGAGAGCGGCTGACCCAGGGCAGCATCCCAGCACACAGCCCCATCCATCAGGACAGCAGAGCCCCCAGGGTCCCGGACCTTTCAGCAGCCAGATGCAAAGCACCGCTCCTGCTGCCCAGGTACTTACTCATTTCCACTTGATTGAAACATAAATACAGGTCCTCAGCCTGATGGATCGCTTCTGCCCTGCGCAGCATTTACCTTTGAGGGGGAGTAACAAGGGGAGAAAATGGTTTCCTATGTACTTTCCATACACAGGGAGAGCACACAGCACATGGAAAACATCACTGCTCCATGGATAAGATACCGATCTGACTCCTGGACGTGCTGGTGTTGTCTCAGCAAAGCCGTGCAAGCATCTCTTGCTGCCACAGGTCTCTTTTTCACCATTTGTCCTTTCTCTTTAGATCTCAAACACTCGGGGCTGCTTTTAACCATTTGCTAGTGGTCAGCGCATCTCTAAAGAGCCCCTGCACCGAGGAGACAATGAGACAATGAGACAATGCAGAATCCCTTGCTGGGAGCCATCACCCCTTGCCGGAAGACAGCCCCGTGGTTGTGCCCAGCCCCTCATCCTTTCCATCCCAGCGAGCCAGGAGTGCAGCAGGGCGAGGCGAGGGGCCGGAGCTGCGATAGCAGGGCGGAATTCCCAGATAACCCCGGCAGATATACGGTCAGACACAGGGACCTGCCCTCCCTGCTCGGTGAATTACAGAGGACATAAATTAGCGATGGAGAGCAGAGATAGGGGGCAGCCCTGCTGCTGGGGCCGGGGGGGGGGTGTGGTGGTGTGGGAACGCTCCTTGCATGTGGGGTGAGATGTTCCTCACAGGCGTGAGGAGATGGTTCATCCCCGCTGACCCCACTGACACGGGTCAGCACCACAGCGTCCCACTCGGCCGGGGAAGAGGCCTTTGCAGTGACACAGAGCAGCACGGCTCCGTGCGGGGTGTGCAGCCCAGCATGCAGTCCTGCAGCCCAAGAGCTATGGGAAGGATGCACCCAGCCCATCCCACGGGGGCACAGAGGCGCTTTCTGCCAGGACAAGCACCGGGGATGGGATGCAGACCCTGCAGGGAAAGGCAGCCTCGTGCCTTTGGGCTGTGTTTGCACCACAGGGTGACTGCCAACCTCCAGCTCGGTGACACCCCTCCCGGTGCTGGGGACCCCCCCTGCACCCTCCTGGCAGCACTAATGACCGCTGGCGCCGAGAGCGTGGGGCAGTAATGAGCCCAGCTCTCATTAACCCAGCAGTACTGTCAGCGGGTGAGGGTGTGTGGGTTCAATCAGAGCCCCCCAGCCGCCCCGATAGCAGAGAGAGGTGGAACAAAGCATCCTGCCCGCAGCCCTGCACGCTTCCCAGCACCCACAGTTGCCTGCCTGCAGCCCGGCACTGGGCAATAGCACGCAGCTGCCATTTACCTGCCCGCCGCTCTGCGCAGTGATGGATGCTGTTGTAACCAACCCGAAATGGAACGGGGCAAAGATGGAAACCAGCCCCCACCTTTCCCAGCCGCCTTCCCCGGTGTTAACATTTTCTTGAGTGCACGGAGAGCAGATAAGAAGAAGTTAAATTTATCTTCAAAGAACCCCCAAAAGCGACTCGCTCTTAACCCCCTGCTCGCCGCCTCCCTCCTCACCCTTATAAATCTTCCCCTTATCTGAACTTGCAAGGAGCGGGGCTGGGCGGGGGAAGGAGCGGGAGCACAGTGGGCTTTTTTCAGCCAAAAACATCTCTGGTTCATATTAACAAGGCGGGATAAAAGAGCGCGAAGGTCCCACTGTGAGCATAAATAACGCAGGATGGGCCCTTTGCTGAGATTTACGCCAGAGAGGCACAAACCCCAAACAACAACAAGGGGCACAGAGGGAGCTTTGTCCCCACGTGGTTTGGGATCTATTTGCCTTAAAAGGGAAATTGTGTCTCGGGGAAATCACAGCTGGAGCGATAGGCGATGGCTGGGGTGAGGTGTGGATGGGGCAGCACCCAGCGCCCGTTGCCTCCTGCCCCCCTGCCCCACACCTAGGGAGCAGAGAAGAGGGGGAAAGAGGGAGAAAGGCAAAGAGAAGGGGAGAAGGGGAGGAATTGCACCCACACTGCAGTGACCTGCGTCTCACACGAGCACAACGCACCCCTGCTGATCGGACAAAGGAAACCAGGCAGACACAGACGAATTCCAGAAAATTATTTTTTCATTTTCTCCTTTATTAGTTTTTTATTAGAGGAAAAAATAAACGTAAGCTGACTCTGCCCGAGTGCTGTCTTCACCAGGAAAGCTCCCGGCTCCTCAGAGGCTCCCCCAGGGCTCGGGGGCGCTGTGGATTGGAGCTCTGTGGGTCTGGCTGCCCCCTCCCCCCTTATGCAGGGGGGCACGGGGCTGCCATTCCCATGGCATCAGCAGCGGCTCGTCCCCTGCTTGTCCCCGGGGCGTCGCATCCTCGGGAAGCTTAGCACAAAGGGAATGAGCACTGATGGAAAAGGGGGACAGGATGGTGGTGTGACGACATCCACAAAGTGTGGGGCTCAAGGAGTTCTTGGGAGCCACCTGGACATTCAGCGGATGGGTGAGTAGACCTTAGCAGGGTTCCTGCGGGGGGAAACATCACAGCCAAGGGATGAGCTCAGAGCAGGGTCAGATGCAGCAGATACCTCAGTGTTGGTGTGATGAGGGAGAGCTGCAGCCCGATGGGAACCATTGGAAAAAGTCTTTGACCTTCCTTAACCCTCAGAAAGATAGAAGCAACACCTCCATCCTGGGGAGCAGGGGGAAAGAGGAGGGCATGTGCAGATGCAAGGACCTTATGCAAGGACACCTCCAGTGGCCAGGGACATCCTCACATTGAGGCATGCGTGGCTCCACGACTGCAGGTCCTGCTGAAGGTGGGAAGGGCTGCCAAGAGCCATTGCTGTCCTGCAGAAACGCCCCAATGTCTGGAACCAATTATTCTTCAGGCCCAGGAATTAGCACATTACAAAATCGAGCTGACTTCAAGGACCAGGAACGGGATCCGTTTTTGCTCAAATTGTCACCTGCTGCCCCTGATCCTGCCCTGGGCTCGGGGAGGGGCGGCTGCAGGGCAGCAGAGGGGCCATGGGGGCAGAAGCCCTCATTCACACCCGGCACCTCCGGGCCAAGGTTACAGAGAGGTGTTGGTGCTCGCTCCCCACGTCAGAGGAATTTTCCTCCTTCCCATTGAAGCTCTGCAGAGCTCAGCCCGAGCTGAGCAGCGCCCTCGGTGGGCTCAGGCACAGCCACCCAAACCTCCCACATGTCATCACCATCAGGGGGGCAATGTGTCCTCCTTCTGTGCCACGCACCTCCATCTGCACCGCCGCTTCTTTGGGGGTGATGAACTGGGGGTGTCCATCCCCTGGGCACAGCAGCTGCTTACAGCTTCGCAAACACACTTCACCAATCCAAATGGGAGGTGCCAGGAGGGCACGGTGCAGCCTTCACGCTCTCCTCCCTCATGGTGGGGGTGAATTGCAGGGGCTGCAATGCCTCTATGCCCCCAGCATACAGGGTGCAGCCCCCAGCTCCATCTGAAGTGAAATGCTTCTGCACTGTGCACAACGGAGCAAACCGACGCAGGATTTGCATGAACAGCGGTCGCTACAACACGAGCGCAGCCAAGCACAATATTGGACAGGCAGTTTCCCCTCTGTCCTTAGTGCTTCCAGATGGAGCCTCTCGCACAGACCAAAGGGCCGGGCCGCAGCTCTGCTCTCAGCACGGGCAGCCCCGTGTGGGCAGTGGGACAGATCTGCCCTTTGTTGGAGGCGGCGGAGCCCTGCTGCGGCCCCGCGCCCTGAGCTGCGCATTTGTTTCCACTTCCATCGGAGAAAGTTAAAAGAAAAGAAAAGAAAAAGAGATCAGGGCGTTCTGTAGGGCCCCGGGGGGCTGTACAGGGGAAGACATCCCTGGAACAACACCTCCGGCCCCATTGCTGCCCTCTGAGCCCGGCCAGGTGTGCTCTCTGTGGGCACTGGGAGCACTACAATGCCATGCCAGCATGGAGCAGCCGGAGGCTCCTTGGCTCACACCTGGGTGTGTGTGCCTGTATTTGCCATTAGAGCCTGATGTCCCCAGGGCACGGCCGAGCCCTGACAGCTGTCCCCCCCCCCAGGAGCCCCCTCCCCAGAGCTGTCAGCTGTCAGTGTCAGTATCTGAGCCGGGGTTCAGCCGGGCTGTTGTGATGAGGACAGACGCCCCGTGCAGACGTGCAGTGCAGCAGCCACGGTCCCAGCACTCCGGTGCTGCTGTGCCCATTCCTGCCCACCCCCCGCCAGGCTCTGCTCACATCCCCTCATGCAGGGAGCTCACTGCACATGCAGGCTAATTTCTGTCCATGTTACGTTGCTGTGGGCAGCGGTTCTGCCCTCCCCAGCCTTCACAACATGAAGTGGGCTCACCGTTTTCCCCAGGCAACCCGAGAGCAGGCTGGGGGTTCATCCATCAGCATTAAGCTGGTCGCCTGCTGTCCTTGGGACCGAAAGCCATGTGTAACTGCCACCCATTGCCCCCAAACCACAGCATTCCCATTAGTGCACATGCAGGATCACAGCCCCAACCATGGACAAAGCACCTTCAGAGCGACATGAAAATCAAATTGAAGCCACAGTGTTCTCTTTCTTCCACTGGCAGCCTGCAGCCCTTCTTGGCAATGATGTGAGGAGCCGAGGCAGCGCCCAGGATGGATGCAGCCATTCCCATCCCATTCAGCCCCTCGGCCTCTCTGCAGCTGGGAGGGTTGGGGGGGTCCTTCCGAGGGTGCTCTCTGGATCCAGGCCCACGGAACGCAGCTTGTTTATGCGGCCGTGGCTCCTCCAGCCCCACAGCTGCACTGGACAGGATGCTCAGAGCCCCCCCAGCACGCTCTCTGTGATCATGGGGTCTGGAGGTCCTCTGCCGGATGGGAGGGAGATGAGGGGTCCTTCAGACGGGGAACCCAGGTGTGCTGCAAGCTGGGTTCCCGGTGCCACGTCTTAACCAAGGGGCCGCATGGGGTCAGGCTGTGGGAACACACAAATGTGCAGCCCTGGGGTCAGCGCACACCTGTGATGGGAGCACATAGCAGCTGGAGAACAAGGAGAGGACAGAACATGCAGTGCTTCCCTTCCCCTTGTGCCCCCCAGCCTCTCACTGCTCCCAGCCCAGCAATCCTTCCGCGAGCAGCCCCCAGAGCTTTGCAGCTCTTCCCTTGTCTCTGTCCTGAAGCAATGTGGGATGAAATGGGTTTGTGCCACAAGGAGGTGCAAAAGCACATGGCCAGCAGAGAGGAGAGGGACATTCCATCACAGCATCTTCCCACAGCAGATGCAATTTGCCAGATGGAGCTGGATGGGGATTTGTGCTTGCTTTTACAACCCAAAGGAACAGGACAAGCCATCATCATCCTGGGAACCACAGACCAACTGCTTTTTACTCCTATCAAGGCCACCACTACCATGGGGCCATTCCTGCACTGCTTTGGTGGGGCCCAGCAGAACACTGCAGGGCAGGAGCACAGGGCAGGGTGGGCAGTGTGCTGCTGCAGTCAGAGAGGCCACAATGGTTGCCTTTACACACCCAGAGATACCAAAAGCCAACTCGAAGAGGATAATTGCTTAAAAAAAAAAAGAAAAAAAAAAAAAAAAAACAAAAAAAAAAAACAACAAAGGGTGCTTCATATTTCCTGGCTCCCTGACAGAATGAGCACAGCGAGCGCTCCCAGGTTCTCTTTCATTCCTCTCCAAAAACATCACTTTCCTGGAGAGGGGAGGGGGAGGAGTGAGCAAAAGGGGATGGGAAACACTGCACCCTGGGGTGCTCGGCCCCACAACCCCAGCACAGGGCTCTGGGTTCAGCCTCCACCCGCAGCAACTCCAGGCCCTGCAGCAGGCGCTGTGCCCACAGCAGGACTGACCCACGCGCTGTGGAGCGGCGAGCAGCTGGTGAAGAGCCTGGCAGGCTTTTCCTCCGGCTCTGCCGTGCTGTGAGGCAGCGTGGGGCTCGCCCCTGAAGCCAGGTGTCCTTTGTAATGCTGGGGCAGCCCCAGCACTGAGCAAGTTGCAGCCGGCACGGGGTTGTGCCCGTGGTGCCAGGGTGCGGGTGGTTGGAGGCGTGGTGGCTGCAGGTGGGGAGATGCCACTCGCCAGTACCATTGGGCAGCGGGGTATCCAGAGCCCTAACCTGCAAAGCAGCCCCAGACCCACAGTGAGCATCGCTGGAACCAAGGGCTGGAGGAGCCTCCTGGCATTAAGGCCCCTCGCATTCACCCCAGTGAAATCCCTGCTGCTTGCCAACCCCTGCAGCTGGGGGTGCTGCCACCCCCAGGGCTCCCCTCCACCCCCCTCCCAGCTGCTGGATCTCAGCCCCTCGCGGCTTTTCAGGCCTCCCCATAAAGAGTGTTATTCAGGGCTGGAATTAAAAAGCTTAAGTGTAAAAGAACGCTAAAGGGAGCAGTGGAAGAACCGGATTTTCTTTTATTTGATTTTTTTTTCTGCTCTGAAGGATGCTGTATTGAGCCGAACATGACAAATATGCCAGGAATGTTTGCCCTCGGGGCTCGGGAGAGCAGGGAAAGGCCCAGAGAAAGGCACCGCTGGCACCTTATCAAGCACGGCCCTGCAGTTTGTGCAATGCCCAGCATCAGTGGCAGGTCCCTGTGCCCTGCCCAGAATGCCACCAAGTGCCAGGTGTCACCAAGGGGCCACGTCACTGCTGCTGTGATGCCAACACTGTGTGGCCACCCCAGACACGGAGCTGTGCTCTGCCTGCTCGTAGGGATGAGAAGAGCAGCAGAAAATGTCACCTCCGTTCTTGGACCCCAATTAAATGCACCACAACAGGAGCACATTGCCCCAGTGCTGGCATCCTCCACACTGCTGTCCCCACCTGTCCTTCCAGGTCCTTCTGCCCCACCCCATTGAAACCTCTCCTCCTTGAAGAGACTTCAGTGATGCAGGGCATCCTTGGCTCACACTGTGCACACAGGAGAGACCTCTGCCACGCTGCTCCACACAGCAGGCTGGGGCCGGGGCTCATTAACAACCCTCGTTAAAATATATATTGCGGTCGGTTGAAAAGAGGTTCCCCCAAGCCAGAGGAAGCTGGGGAAGGGGCTGCAGAGAGATAGCAAGGCATTAAGGGGGGGGGGAGGTGGTGGCTGGGTGCATTTATTTCTTTATTTACTTCCATTTCGAAAATAAAATAAAGTGCCTCTCTGTAGCTGTAGGCGCCCTCACGTCTATTAAAGTACCACATAGGAAATTGTAAAGTGCAGGAAAACAACCCAATCAGCCTGACCCCTTAACAAACTCCAGCCAGAGCCAAAGTTGCAGAGTAAACAAAGCAAATCCGCCGCCGCCGCTGCGCCTGGCTGGGTGCTGGGGCTGCAGGGCTGGCAGCTGAACGGCCCCACAGCCCCATCCCAGCCCCAACACCCCAAAACGGGGATGCTCTCTCCAGTATTGCCCTGGTGGCACTGCCCTGATGGCTGCAGCGGTGCTGTGGGACAACTGAGAGCAGCTCAGCACGTCCGGGCACACGGTCGTCCTTGCCCAGCCTGGCAGCACCACAGCCCCTGCCCCTCTGCAGGAGGCAGCTGGAGAGCAGCACTGCCTGACCACAGGCTTCCTCAGCCCCTCGGGGTGTTAAATGGCTCAACAGCTGGCCTGAGCACAGGGGTCGGAGGGTAATATTTCCTCCAAGTCGGATTCTTCCTCTCCTCCTGGCTGGAGACACTCAGGACCCACCTCCCCTGATGCTGCCGTGCTGCTGAGCCACAGATCTGTGCCACAGCCCTCAGACACCTGCAGTCCCACTGCCAGCCGTGGGCACTGGTCCCACGCAGGCACTGCTCCGTTCCCCTGGACACAAATAATTCCGCCACAACCCAAACTATTTTCAGTGCATAATAGCCAGAAATTTGCTCTCAGCTGCAGGCTCTGAAATCAGCGTCCCAGCAGAGGCTGCCCACATCAACCAGGCCAGCCACAGCTTGGAACAAACCCGCTGATTGAGCCTTGGCAGAGGCAGCACCTGTGCCCCCTCCCCCCCTTGCACAGGCACAGCGATCAGAGATGTTCACAGAGCAAAAGTCTGCGTCCTGCTGCCCCCTGCATCCCTCATCCCAAGGGACCCGGGGGAGCTGCCTGAGCACGGGTCCCTTTTGGTCACTGGGAGAGGACAGCACAGCCTCTGCTGCCACCTGGCCCCAGGTGTGTGCTGGGAGGGAGGCAGGAGTCCTCGAGCATCCCAACAGCCCCACATCCGTGCTCCCTTCCTGGTAGAACAGCGGATGTTTACATGATGGTTTCTTGCTGGTGAAGGACACACAAAGCCTCCAAAAAGAAGGGGAAAAAAAGAAGTAGAAAAGGGAATAAAACACACACACACAAAAATCCCCTGTTGTTCCCTCCAGCAGATGGAAAGTAAACACAGCTGCTCCTCTCACCCCACGCACCCCAACCCCCGCCCATGGAGGCCCCCCCACCCCCCGTCAGGCCTTGCAGCCGGAGGCCCTTTTGCCTGCAGGGTTCCTCAGCACAGCAGGCACAGGAGAGGGCACTTCTGCACGGGGTGCCTCTCACGCTGTGCCTGGTGCTGTAGCATTTTTTTATCCTGCTACGGTTTCCTGGACTGTGGCTCTGTGCCTTGGGGTCACCCCCCAGGGATCCCCTCCTCGTGGGGATATTGGGCATGAGTGCATTTGGGAGAGCCACGCTCCAGCAGCGATGTGGAGGCTCCAGGTGCACCACCACGCCTGGGATTCCCCATCTCCATTTCTTCTTCCTTGATTTCAAAGCAGGCAGCAGCTCCCAGCACCAGGACCTGCTGCAGCTCTGCAGCCCGAAGGTGCCCACCCCACCCTGTCTGACCTGAAACGAAGGAGAAATGAAGCATTTCCCATATTTACTATGCAACAGCAGCAGCCCGGGGCAGATCCGTGAGTGGGAACCTTCTCAACAGCTTCCTCAGAGTAACACTCCCGGTTCTGGATTTGAATAAAGCAAATCTCAACCACATACGCATGCAGAAGCACCAAATTTCCCCCCGTTCCTCCTTTTCCATCGCTCACCTGGCGCTGTGTTTGCAAGCAGCCCCAGCCCATCCACCTCTGGATCTGGGAGACGCGTGAGCCCCGCGGGGCGGCTTCGGGGCTGCGGCGATGCTCGGGGCTGCGGGCTCCTGGCGGCCGTTCCGTGGAGCTCGGCTGTCCTCTAGCGCCCACCCGGCTCTATGGCACGGCGGGGCCGGGCGGGGAAAGAGAAACGGAAATTACAGACCCGGCCCTGCGGAGCCCGACCTCCGCTTCTCAACCTACCGCTCCGTTTCAGTCCCCGGTTTTCCTGAGCGTCGACGGTTGGGGATGGTTGTGGGGTGGCTTTTTTGGCCTTTCGTTACCTGCCGGCATCCCAGCGCTATTTGGACCCCACTCTTTCTGGTCTCCTGACACTTTTAAGCCTCCTACGCTTCTGTGTCCTCCCCTCTCTTATAGGACTCCCCCATTTCTCAGCCTCTCTGCTTTTTGCTTTTCCACCCTCCCCCTTTTTTTTTGGGCATCTCACCTTTTTTTCAGCCTCTCATCTCTTCCAGGCCACCCGTTCACTTCATATACATATATTTTTTTACCTGTACATTTTTCTGCACCCTCCACTCTTTTCCAGCCTCTACTCTTTTTCTGGTACGTCCACCCTTTTTGATTCTGCCACCACCTTTTCAACCTTTGCCTTTGTTCATCCTCTACCTCTGGTACCTCAGGGGGGTGCAGGACGCAGTGTTTTCATTGCACAAAGCGAGCTGGCAGAGCTCGTATTGCTCGCAGCTGCTGCCTCTCCGGGGCTCCCCTACTCACAGCGATGCTGGCGGGGGCTCAGCACGGGGCGGGTCTCGCAGCACCGCCCCTAAGACCCAGAGACGAAGGGTTGTTTGGGAAGAAGAAGGAAGAAAAACGGAGCCGGGTGACCCCTCCGGCCCTGCCGGCCTCCCCCGGCCACGTCGCTGTGCAGGGGCGGAGCGCGACCACGAGGGGGCAGCAGCGGGACGGGGTCGCGCGGGGCTGCGCTCGGCCGGGCGCTGGGTGCCCGCCTGGCATCCGCGGCGCGGGGCCGGGAGCCTCGCCCTGCTGGGGGGGCGGCCATCCCTGCTGGATTTCCATGCTGGAATTCCCTGCTGGCTCGGCATCGCTTCCGCAGAGGTTGCCTTGGAAAAGGGCGATGCCTCCCTGCTGGGCTGCGCGCTCGGCTGGACCCAGAAAGGACCCGGAAAGCGGAGCGCTGCTGCTTCCGCCTGCGTTCCACCACCGCGGCGTTGCCCTGTCCCAGCCCGGCCGTGGCCGAGGCCCGGATACGAGGAGCTCTGCCCCACGGGATGTGCATTCCCAGCCCTGCATGCCGAACGCGATCTCCACTCACAGCCCCCCCTCACCAGCCCCTCTCCCACCCCCACCGTCTTCAAAGCCAGCAACCTGGCAGCCGTTCTGAAACCCGGGCAGAGCCTCCATGCCACGGCTTGGCACGCAGCTCAAAGGCTCAATTAGCAACATCTGCTTTTGTGGGCTGTAAAACCTGCTCCCTGCTCCCCTCCCTCACTCCCAGTGCTCACAGCTGGGAGCAGCATGGGGCTGCAGCCTGCCTGGGCCAGGGGAGCTGCACTGGGCTGCCCCTGTGGAATAGATAGTAACACAAAGGGATGCTGCCCCGATGGGATGCTGAGGGTGGTGGGGCATGTTTGAAACTAGAAATTGGACAAGGATCAAATTTCTCACCCCGGAGTTTATGTAAGGACCCTTGTAAAGTGCATTCATGCTGGTCTCTTCCAGGAGATAAGAAATGTCAGAGAAAGAATTGGAAAGTGCCCAAGGCAGCTGGCAAGGTGGCGGGGTGCATGGAGAGCAGAGGGCCCCGCAGCCCTCCCCAGTCCTACTCCTCATCTGCAGCTTGGCCACCTTCAGACCTATGGGCTGGTGAGAAACAGGGCTGATTGTTACAGCTGCTGCTGCTCCAGTCAGTAAGAGCTCCAGGTGAGATGCGTTTCTCACATGAGATACAGCCCCCCATGCATCCTACTGGTGTCTGCTCCCTGCCACCAACTGGGGAGGGTGCACAAGGGGCAGTGCAGGAATGGGCTCAAGGAGCAGGGGTTCACGTGTATGCAAGTGGCACAGCCTGAGCCCCCCCTGCCCATAGGAATGGGGCAGCAGTGATTCTCCTGTCCAAGTTCTCCTCTGGGGCCAAACAAAACCAGGGCTCTCACAGAAATTAGGGCATGCCCTGGCTTATGCTGTTCTCCTGGCAGTTCAGGGCCCAGAACAGCCATCTTTAATTCAGCTGATTTCAATCAGAAATTGTTTCCCTGTATTACAGGCATGGCCCCGTGTACCTTTGGTGCACCTGTAGTAGAAACCAGTAAATCAGCATTTGAAGTTTCATCCCATCTCCTTACACACGCCCAGACTGGCTGTGTGCAGTAAGAGGCAACTGCTAAGAAAACTGAGCCTTTGCATCTCTGCCTGGTGTAAGAGAAATGCTGGTATTGGCCCTTGGAAAACAGCATCAGCGGTAAATGCAGAGAAGTCCAAGGAAGGCTGAGCAATTGGAGCCTTTTGCTCACAAGGGCTGTGTGTAAACCATTATTTTTGCAATAAAAGAGCAGGGGCTGGGAGGAGCAGTTAATGTTTTCCCAGCAAGGGGAAACTCCCAGGGGAAATAGCCCTGCACCCTGGAAACGGCCTCTTCGTCAAACAGGGCCGTGTTTGTGCAGCCTTATCTCAGCCCGGTGATGCTGAGCAGGCTCTGCAGCAGGACTGCTCCCAACAAGGAGAGGAGCTGTGAGCTCCCACCAAAGCCTGGAGCAAGATGTGCCTGGGCAGAGATGTAAAGATCGGGGCTGACCTGGGTTTCTTTGCCAGGGCTTTCCTCCCCTGGAAGCCCTTCCTGCTGCTTGTCCTTCTGCTTGCATTCAGCCCACATGCACCCATCTCGAGCATCCAAAGGGGTGGGTGGGATGCAGAGTCCTCTGGTCTGGGAAGCAGCTGAACACAGAAAAGAAAACACATCCCCTCTGCTGACCCAAATAGCACCCAATGTGAGGAACTTTTATTGGCAGCCAGCTGACCCTTAGCAGAGCCTGGGATCAGCTGGGTGCAGGACTCTCCCTTGCCATGTCTCCTGCAGAGAGAAGTGCTGGCATGGGATATGTGGTCATGTTCCTCTGTGCTCCACCAACTGCTACAGTGCCCAAAGCAAGTATGTGGAGCACTCTGCTATCAGCAGCATCTCTTGGGGTATGATAGCCTTCAAGGGACTCCACTATTCCATCTATTCCAGCGTCTCCTGCCCAGCTGGAGGAGCAGGAAGGGAGGAGAGGGGAGAGTCAGAGGGAAGCTGTGCCATGGGCTCTGTAGTGCTCTGCAAGTGCCACAGACACGCTACAGCCCATCCTCCAGCCTGGCCCTGCAGCTTTGCCTACATCACTCTCCATGATGTTTGCCATTTGCTCGTTCCGGCTGTAAAACCTCTCTTGGCTCTTCCCCAGCTATTTTCTCACCTCAGTGCCTCAGCTGGAGCACAGCTACCTGTAAGAGCGCATGCAGCCTGGGCATGCTGGACCTGATGGTTAATGCACACTGGGATCCAGGTGACAAGAGGCCCTGTGGGGCAGCTTTCTCCTCCTCGGTTCCCCTCCTGACACAGTGCTTGTTGTCCTCCGGGGGAGGAAAGAAGAGAAAGAAAGAAGAGAGCAGCCGGGGCAGAAGCTGGAAAACCCAAAACCCAGAGCTTTAGAAGGGAATTTGCCTGGATTGAGCTGCTGGGTTTGGGCAGGTGAGAGGCAGCCTTATGCTCATCCATCCCTGCAGAATCCCATCTGCCCCAGCCAGTTGGGAGACCCCAGGCAGCCAGCAGAGAACTGCAGAATCGTAGAGTCGTTGGAGTTTGAAGGGTCCTTTAAAGGTCACCTGGTCCAGCTCCCCTGCAACGAACAGGGACAGCGCCAGCCCCTCCGCTGCTGAAGGGCTGCTGGCGCCGCTGGGCGTGCTGTGTTAGTTCATCTGGGGACAGAGCTTGATGAAAGCCCCATAAATAGGAACACTTGAACCAGTTCCCACAGCCAGGTTAGCGCCCGAGGGTGAGGATGGGTTTGTGTACGATGGAGTCTGGGAGCGGCTCCGCCAGCGGGGCTCGTGGCACAGCGCCGTTCGTTTCCGTTCCCGGGGAAGCCGATAGCCGGCCGCACGAGCCTCGCGTTTCACCAGCCCGCAGACGGCGTGCTGGCAGGGCCGGGGGCGCAGCGAGTAATCCCCCCCCCCCCCCCCCCCGTTAGCTTCGACTCTTCTTCAGCGCTGCCCGGAAACCCAGCGCTCGGGGATGGGCTCCTCCCAGGGCGGGCAGGGGGTGCGCAGCGCTCGGCCCGTGTCACAGCCGTGTCCGCGGCCGGGCCGTGCGGGGCGCCCCGGGAGGGCGGGCGGGAAGCGGCGGCGCGGAGCTGTCCTTCAGCACCACGGCACCTGCCGGCCGGCGCCGCTCCGGGCGCTGCGGGGCCGCGCGGGGCCGGCGGGCAGTGAATGGGCGGCGGGCGGCGGGGGGGCCGCGCGGGCGCGCAGGCGCAGGGCTGCGCGGCTCCTCAAGGTGTTGGCGGCGCGGCCGAAGATGGCGACAGACTGAGGGCAATGGGGCCCGGCGGTGGGTGCGGCGGAGGGGCCGGCGGGCTGGCGCAGCCCACGGGGAAGCGGAAAGCCGAGTGAGAGCGGGGCCGGGGCATGCCCCCGCGCGGCGGGCCGGGGCCGGGAGCGGGGCCGGGAGCGGAGCCGGGAGCGGGGCCGAGCCGGCGCCGCCTCCTCCTCCTCCTCCTCCTCCTCCTCCTCCCGCCGCACCATGCCACGGCCGGCGGCGGCCTGTAGGCGCGGGCATGGAGGCGGCGGCGGAGCGGCGGCGGCGCGGCGGCCGCAGGTGACATTGGCGGCAGCGCGGCCGCAGGACCCCCGCGCCGCCCCCGCGGCATGATCCGCGGCGCCTGGATGTACCCCCGCGGGGGCGCCGGCGGCGGGGCGGTGTGCTGCGCGCCGCGCCGCAGCGACAAACCCGTGGCCGACCCCGAGCGGGCGCAGAAATGGCGCCTCTCGCTGGCCTCCCTCCTCTTCTTCACCGTGCTCCTCTCCGACCATCTGTGGCTCTGCGCCGGGGCCAAGCTGCGCGCGCGGGAGCGGAGCGGCGCGGGGAGGCCGCGGGGCCGAACGGCCCGAGCGCTGCAGGAGCCGCCCGCCGGCAGCTGCGAGGCTTTCCTGGGCAACCTGAGCCGCGCGCCGGGCCCCGCGCCGTGCCCCGCAGCCCGCGCGGACCTGGACTCGGCGTGCGCCCGGCTGCACTCCCTGCAGCGCCTGCTGGGCTCCTTCGCCGGCGTGCCGCTGCGCTCGCCGCCCGCCACCGCCCTCTTCTCCTCGCCCTCCTCCAAGAGGAACTTCTTACAGGCGTACTTTAGGAACTTCAACCTCTCCTTTTGTGATACTTACACGATCTGGGACCTGCTGCGGGAAATGGGAGGCCCGGACAGCTTGGATTGCAGCGTGGAGAACCTGATGGTGGATCTGGTGGCGGCGGCGGCGGGCGCGCTGGGCGGGGAGGCGTGCAGCAGCTGCGTGCAGGCCTACCAGCGCCTGGACCAACACGCTCAGGAAAAATACGAGGAGTTCGACCTCTTGCTGGAGAAGTACCTGCAGTCGGACGAGTACTCGGTCAGGTCCTGCATCAGAGACTGCAAGGTAGGAGCGGGGCCCCGCCGCGCTGCCAGGGCTCTCTGTGGTGCGGCTGTGTGAAACGGGCCGGAATCGTGGGGACGGGGAAGGGGAAGGGATGGGGCACCAGGCAGAGGTCCTAGCCGTGGCAGCATGGGGTGCTGGAGCTCCGGGCCCTCATGTCCCCATACTGGCCCCTAAATCCACGGTGTGGGACTGGAGCCTTGGGATGTGGTACAGTGCTGAGCATCCCCTCACACCCACCGCTCTCACACACACACTGCAGACCTCAGCAACGCATGCAGGTTGAGTAAATCAGGTGTGGGACTTCTCACCTCTGCCTCTGGCCTGCACAGAGCGCTGGGGCAGCGCAGGGCCTTCCCTGTGCACTGCTGTACAGGATGTACAGATGGCAGTGACCCGAGATGAACCACAGAGCGGAGCCCCCTCCCCATGGGCACAGTGGGTGCTCAGACATCTCCCAGCACCTCACCCCCTTGTCCTGGGGGTTGGACTGGTTGGTGTCACCCAGCATCACCCGCTGCCCCAGCTGAGGATGCATGGTACAGGGGGCCGGGAGGTTAGGGCAGGTATCACCAGCCCTGCCTTTGGGGCTGTACCCCAATGTGTGGCCCCACCTCCATGCCCTGCTGCACCCGTAGAAGGTGGCAGAGCCCGAGTCTCGCAGGCATCGCCTTGTTGTCAGCAGAGCAGAGGTCTGCAGGGCAGCCCATTTTCCTAAAGTCACAGCGCTGCTTTCCTAGCATCTCATGGGCTAGATGTTGCTCCTCTTGGGCATTCCTCTCCCTTCCCCTCCCTTCAGTGCTGTCTCCAGGAAGATCAGCAGTCCCAGTAATTAACCTGCAGCATCTGGGAGCAGCAGGAGTGCCATAGCAAGGCACTGTGTGTGTGCGTCACCCCAGAGGGCTGCAGGCACAGCATCCCTGGGAGTGGGATGGGGCTGCCCCTTGCCTGGAGCATGTCAAGGGACACATGGAGCTGCACAGCAGCTCCTGGAGCAGTGTTTTCTCCTGGGGAAGCACAGACTTGCTGGGGGTGGTGCCTTTCACCGAGGGCATGGCTGTGTGGTGCTGCTGGGCTTCTCAGCACCTCCTGCATGGAGCCATTGTTGGGAGGCAGCTGGTGTTGGCATGCTGGGCTGGTGCCAAGCCAGGTAATTGCAGTCTGCTTACTGAACTTCTCTCTGTGGTTTTGCAGCTCCTTAGTACTCCACTTGCACCAAAGGGTTTGGTGTTGCTGCTCCGCTCCTGGCAGCAAAGGAGGCAATGTACCTCATGCCACGTGTGTGCCAATGGTGCCCAGTGGGCTCAGCGGAGTGCAGGAGGAGATTGGAGGGATGGAGCGGGCTCTGCAAGGTGCCTGAGTATGCCCAGGGGCATGGGGACGTGGGCAAGCTTGTGTACAAACCGAGCTGGCACCAGTGGTTCCACTGGGCAGTTCCTTCATCCAGTGTTATCCCACTGGCATTAAAGGATGGTGAGAAGAGGTTGGCTTTTTAGGAGAGCAGAAGTAGCCTGAACACAATGTATGAGGTGGGGTTTCGGCAGAGCTCCCTACTCCTGCTCCCCAGGATGGACCTCCCTGGTACAGAGACCTCGAGAGCAGTGATCAGAAAGAGAAAATAGACCTGGTCTATGGTAAGGAGGGGTTCTCACTGACTCCAGAGCACTAGAAACAGAGCCTGGCTCGGATGAGTTTTCCTTCAGTGTCCGTGGGCTGAGCATCCTCAATGAGAAAGCAGGAAGCGAGCTTGGGAGATGCAGAGCTGAAGGCAGCTCCCGACTCACTCGCTGTCACACACACTCTCCTCCTTGCAGCATCTGTGAGCACAGCTCTGGGCAGCAACAGGAGGGTGTGAGCAGCACGTGCAACCTGTGAGCACTCAACCGTGCAAGATGCAGGGAATTTCCCATGCCTGAATTTTGCAATTGCCCACGCAATCTCTCGGCTCTCCCTCTCTTTTCAGCATCTGGTGAGCATCAGGCCGCTTGTTTGAGGTGCTTCTGTCTGCACTGAGTTGCCTGGGGGCTTTCAGCAGTGGAAAGCTCAGCCCTGCCCTCTCTGTATGCGTGGGTCCAGACTCAGTTTGGTGCGTTCTGGCCCTGTTTCCTCATGGCTCAGCAGGGCTGGGCTGGCAGCATTGCCTGGCGGGACTTTGAAACAGCCAGGCTTTGCAACCTCTGCCCAAGCACTGAATAATATCGCATTTTCTGATGCTGCTTTTGGCCGTGTGCTGCTGGAGTGAATGCCTGCGTGCAGCAACAGCAGAGAGCTGCTGCCCAGTGGTGGCAGAATGCACGGGTCAGTGACAGCAAAAAGTGAGAGGAGAAAAATACAACAGGGAGGTGGCCAACAATCTGACCCTGCCTCCATTCATACCTTCCTGGCCCACAGCAGGGGCTGGAAGATGGGATGCCAGCAGCTCCATCCTGCTCACCTGTGCACCCCTCAGCCGCTGTCCCGCTGCAGGGCCAAGTCCTCCCCAGCAGTGATGTCCCCAGGGAGCAGCACAGCTCAGAGAGCAGCACTGGGGAACTGGGAGACAGTGAACCAGCGTGGGGACGTGGGCTGTGCTGCTTTAACTGAAGTGTGGGTGCCGCTCAGACACCTGGAGGCTCCCCGTGTTTTGGGTGAGCGTGTCAGTTCTGCTGCCCTCCTCCTGCTTGTCTCGTACCCTTTGTGGCTGCGGGGCAGGAGGGGCTCTGCGCACACGGTGGCTGTGCTCAGAAGGGCTCTGGCAGCTGGAGACCCACAAGCACGGTGGGTGCTGTGGCAGCATCCCCCTGGGGACGCCCGGGGCACCAGGAGCCTTTGCGCACGCGAGCGATCCGCTCCATCTTTGCAGGATGCAGTGCAGGGGGAATCCCCTGCTGCTTTGAGCCGCCGTCCCATGGGATCCTTCAGGCTGATTTTTTTCCCCTTGTTTTCTTGTCTTTCTGGATAGACAGAATGCAGCGCTGCCTCTCGCTGAGCTGCCGTGAAATGAGATGTTTGTTGCTTTAAAGGCGGTGGCACTGCGCGTGTGCCGCCCGACGCAGCCAATCGCCGTCCGGAGAGCACTCCGAAAAGCACGCATCCCTACCCTCGTTAGGGCAAATAAAGATCTATGGGATGGAGGGACTCATTAAGCTGCGAGAAACAAAGCTGCAGAGAGAGAAGGCCTGACAGGCGGGAGCTGCTGGGCGATGCCGGTCAGCCGCCTGGGCAGGACCTGTAGCATCTCAAGGCAGATTAGATTAGCAGGGCTTCTCTGAGCGCGGGGCTGGCACTGCATCACCCTGCAGCCCTGGCTCCGTCCCCATAATTTCCTCATTATCTGCTAGGGAGCAGGACACAGCTTTAACAACCCCCCTCTCCCCTCCAAGGTTTTCAGGCACTGCAATGAGAGATGGAGTTTGGTCTCCTCAGCCGGGACACGGCGTGGGGATGGCCTGGCTCAGCTGCACTTCTGCCCCACTGTTTTCTTGCTCTGGCACAGGGGGTCAGAGTGGAGGGATGGGAGCAGAGGCTGCAGCAGCCACCTGCAGCAGGAGGGGTCTGAGGTGCCCTGAGAGGTGTGCTGGCAGCCATGACCCTGGGTAGCTGAAAACAAAAGGAAAAGTGGTGTGTCCTCCCCAGAACTGCTTTTTGCTGGTGACGGCATTACTCACATTTCATGAGGTGAACAAAAAAAAATCCCAAATAAGCAGTGGATCAGTGCAGTACTTAAATTGGCAATTTTAGCAGAGGCCATATGTGCGGGCTTAGCCGAGCATGCAGTGCAGCCCTGCACACCCATCCCCTATAAACAGAGGTAATCTCTTTCAGTCCTGCACCACGATGTGATTAAAAAGAAGGAATCTGAACCAAAGGAGCGTGCAGTTGGCGAGCAGTTGGTGTGCAGTTGCAGCAACTGAGGCACAGTTCATACACCTCATGCAAGACCTTTGAAAACTCACATCAGAGATGGGCAGGGACTTCTGCAAGTAAAACGGGAGAGGCAGAAAATGAATGGGCTGTCGTGTCGTGCAAAGGGGGCATTTTGCTGGTGAATCCCACAGGGCAGAAAGGAAAAAGGAAAGAAAACCGATCCAAGTTTCTGACCGCAGCCAGACTTTGTGCAGCACCAGCCGGGTTAGCAAATGGTGCATGGGAGGGTGAGAGCTCCGTCTCCATCGGCCGTCACCGGGCAGCTACAAGTGACGCAGGTGCCAGCGCTGCTCCAGTGCCTGCGTGCTGCAGGCGCGTGCCGTGGTGCCGAGCAGCCCTGCGCCTCCAAGCAGGACATGTGGGGCGAGGCTGGAGCAGCTCCCCGAGCCTCTGGCAGCTGGAGGCGATGGCTTTGGAGAGCATCCGGCGTGTGAGCTGCTGCTGGGCTGCGGGCAGCGGGCGGTGAGCTCAGCAGAACGTGCCCCGTGCCGGCAGGCTGCGTGCTGGCGAGCTGCTGGGCTGGAGCGGGGCTACCTCATGCTGGGGCTGTGTGACAGGCAGCAGGACGTGCTGTCGCTGCAGACGAGGGGACCTGGCAGTGTTACGCTGCCTCGTGCAGCCCCGATGCGCTGTGGCACCCCGAGGCACTGCGCCTGGTGCGGGAGCTCATGGCAGGGCGTGAAGCCCCAAAGGCAGCGGGGCTCCGTGGCGGCGATGCCCGCGGGGTTTTCCTGTGCTGGCAGCAGGCAGGATGCACCTGGGCTGTCACCGGGATGCCATTAGGATGCGGCTCATGCGTGGCTCTGCACGGAGGAAGCAGGGCTCCGCTGTCGTTTGAAGGGCAATGACTAAGGGACAGCGAATCTGTGAATGAGACACGGAGGCTGCTTGGGTGGGAAGGAGCCGACCCTGCCTGCCCGCGGGCCCTGCTCCCCTTCCCCTTCTCTCTTCCCTGGGCTTTTGCCGATGTGGCAGTGGCATCCCCTGGCAGGGTTCGTGCATTGCAGATCTCTGCCCGGTGAGCATCCGGTGCTGCTGGGGAAGGAAGCACCACCTGCCCCACGCATCCCCGAGGAGGAAGGCATGTGCTTGGCATCACAGCTGACATCTCTGCACGGCAGCCTCTCAGAGCAGCTGGTAAATGGGTACTGGGCAGGGGCAGCTAGGAATGGGAAAATGCTGCGAGAACTTGAGTGGGGGGATAAGCCACGGCCCCCAGCTTATATCCCAGCCCTGGGTGATTTGGGGGATGTCTCCTGCTGGGGAGGTCCTTGCTGTGTCGCTGACGCCACGTGCAGCAGTGCTTTTTTTGTGGATCCCCACCAGTTTGCAGCAACTCCTTGCTGGGCAGCATCAGTGCATGCAATTAACGGGCAGTTCTCCTGCACAGTGATGAAGGTGCTGGAGCTGGTTGTGGTCTTGGCCTTGGTGGCATCTTGCTGGACTTCTCTCCCCAGTGCTCCCTGGGGTGGCACCGCCATTAATCACAGGAGGTAATGAATCTTCACACGGCGCTGTGCAGTCTGGTTCTCTGCATGTGGGTGGTGTGTGCCTTAAAACCCGTCTTGCATCACAGCAAGGGGCACAGCAGTTGGGCCATGCAGGGTGATCAACACCATCAAGCTCCTGAGCAAGGCCAGGGTGAGCCTGGTGAGCCGAGGAGACCCCTCTGTGCCAGAGAGACTTCTCCTGGCTGCAGCCTGCCGTGGGTAATTTGTCGTGTGTGGCACTGAAGTGTCTAGCCCTTATTTTTTTATATCCTATCTAATGTAACAGGATGTTCTCATTATCTGTATAAATGTTTAATCTGCTTTTGAATCCTAGCTGCAGCAGTATCTAATGGGGGTGAATTCCTCAAGCGCTCCTAATAGACGGCGGGCACCCGATTTTTTCCATCTGTCCCGACTCTGCCATCATCATCATCTTCATCTCCATAACTGTCTTTAATCACTTTGTCACTAATCAGCCAGCCAGCAGCGAGGCTGCAGCTCCCCAGCGCTTCCCCAGCAGCTGCAGCAGGGAGAGCTGCTCAGGGAGGCAGCGGCTGTGCGCCGGGGTAACTTCATTGCACGTCTGGGCCTTGCTGTGACGTTGGTCTGTTCGTCCCTGGAGTCGGGCTTTGTGGATGGTTGTTGTCAATAGGGACGGTGCCTGCTGGATGCCAGGGTCTGTGCCTGGGTGCCCAAATGGTGGGGAATCCCAGTGAGGATCAGCGGGCTCCTGCGTGTGTCCCGGTGTGTCGGTGCTGATCAGCTGCGGGGCAGCCAAGGAGGGGGAATGCAGTGATGTCCCCCCCCCCCCCCGGTGACGGTGCAGATGTGCCCAGGGAGCAGTGGTTTGGCTGGGGAGCACTGCTGCATTCGGCACACCTGGTGCACGCAGTGCCATCCATCCCAGTGTTCCCATCCCTCCATCCCTACAGCCCTGAGGATGCCCCATCTTGGCTCCAGACAGCCCAGTCCCCACTCGCTGGCCACCAGCTGCACGTCCCCGCCTGCTGCCCACCTCCATCCCCTTCCCACACATACCTTCACGCTCCCCAGGCCGCGCTGCCTTGCTGCCCCTCTCCCCTCTCAAGCCTGGCCAAACTCCTTCTAAAAGGGGACAGAAAGCAGCTGCCAGGATTTACGGCCGCCCCTCTTGCTGCGTGGGAGCGCTGCTGCCTTCTGCCTTTGCTCTCGGGTTCATGTGCATCTGAAGTTTCTCAGGACAGCGCCTGTCTGCTCCCCACGTCCTGCAGCACAATGGGGCCTGCTTCTATAAGACTCAGTGTGCATTTTGTTTGCGTTCAATACATTTGTTTTACAGCACTGCCTGCAGGCAGCCCACCAAGACTGGGGCCACTTTGTCCCAGACGCTGCCCGAGCGTGGGCAGAGGGGACGGAGCTGGCTGCGGGCACCAAGCGCTCCGCCGGCATCACAGAGGCATGGCACAGACTGGGGTGTGCACTCTCAGGAGCTCTTCCACCCCATTGAGTCCCCACTGGGAGGAAGGATACGTCTACCCCAAGGTGGCATTGAGTAATTAAATGGCAGTGTTGTTTCGTGGCAGTCAGAGTGGTCTGAAGAAGCGGGGTGGTATCAAAAGCAGAGGCACATGGCCAGACCCTGGTGGCAGCGGGGCCACCGTGGCAAGGCTGCGCTGGGCAAACTGGGGGCTGTGGTGGAGGAGCAGTGGTCTGAGGTCCCACGCTGCCTGGTTCCTGCACCGGGCTGCCTGCTGTCAGTGCAGGGGCTGCTGGCTCTCCCATCATCCAGTGGTGATGTTAAGGAGCCGTACCGTAAGGTTGAGGTGGTTGAGGTACCCAGGGCTGTGTCCCCAAAGTGCACACCCAGCCTCATTCCCAGGGGATGCTTCCTGTTCTGATACAGACTGCAAATAAGAGCGATCCCTCGTTTGCTGGGATGACTGTGGGCTGAAGTGCTGCTCTGTGCTCGGTTCGTTGGTGCTGAGCTGGGGCTGAGCCGAGGGGATTTCAGCGCTGCCCTGCACGGGATGCATCCTGCAGCATCAGTGCTACGTATGGCCCCAGGTCTGTCCTTCTCATGTCTTTCTCTTTGGGTGAACCAGACAACCTAAGCCCCACGTTTTCCCCTTTCCCAGCATCCCCACAATGGTCAAATGCGTGCATGCATGTGCAGAGATGCAGGGGTTGCTATTCCCCTGTCCACGTGTCTGCATCTGATCTGTGGTGTGGAGGGAGGATTTCTCCGAGCAGTGGAGGTGCATGGAGGTCGTGCTGAAAAGCTGCTTTCTTTGAGCTTTGAAAGAGATGAGCTCAGGGGGCCACTTGTGTCTCTGGCTTGCTCTGAGGAGGGTTTCTTACTAGGGAGGCTGTATCATCTATAAAAGAAAGGGCTTTATGCTAGCTTCTTTATTCCAAGAACTGGGCATTCAAGTGAAGATGCTGAAAGCGTGTTTCTTCCTGCAGTCATGAAGGTCAGCAGTGCTGGGAGCAGACGGACAGTGCTGCGGGGTAATCCTGGGGTGGTGAGGCTGGGGTGAGGTCTGCTCCTGGGGTGCAGATGGCTCTCCTTCATGGTGCCGCCGCCCTGGATGAGACGGAGGATGCTTGGCTCCAGCACTGTCAGCACCAGGCACGGGAAAACACCATAAAAAACAGCATGAAGAAAAAAAAGAAACTGCACAGAGTTGTGTTTTTAGTTCCCCCCCTCCCACCCCAAAGCAGAGCTCGTGAATGTGGCAGAGCCAGGCTAACGCGGCCACGGCACAGCTCCGGGAATATCAAAGTTACCGAAAAAACAGCTGTTCCCGATATGATGTGAGCACAGCCTATAGCAGGGCTAATGAGAAAAAAATACAACGCTGCTTAAAAAGCTCGACATCGTTAATGTCAGAATTGCAGGCAGCGGTAATTGAATACAGCGCTAATTGGACGTTGCAGGCTGTGTTTGTGACTCCTGGCCGGCCGCTAGCGAGCATTCCCTTAATCCTCTGCCATCCAGGGGGCTCTTCTCTCCCCCTGCCGAGCCCTGCTTCCCCCGCTGCAGCCTGATGTGCCAGAGCTTGGAGAGGTGCCCAAGCGGCTCATTAGCAGTACTCATTTCCCTGTGTCCAAGATTAATGAGGCGCAGCCACTCCAGATGCTCATGGCAGGCCATGGTGGAGAGGCGAGTGCTGAGAGCGGCTCCTCCGGCGCGGGCAGCTCCATCTTCAGGATGGGGACGTGGGGCACCGCAGGCATGACCTGCTGGCTCTGGGTGCAGTGGCACTGCTGCTGTTTTTGTGGCCCCAGAGACAGACAGCTGCCATGAGCTCAGTGGCACCAGCAGTGAGGAGGAGGAGGAGGAGGAGGAAGGGCACGAGCGCAGAGCAGCTTGCAGAGCAGATCCACCCCAGCGCTCCTGGATTGTTCTGCAGAGCTGACCTCGGTGCCTTCTCCCAGCACTGCCCAATATTACTGTGATTAAGTACTGCTCTGAGCAGCTTTGCCAAGCTCTAAACTCAGGCGTGGTTTCTCCAAGCCCCCAATTTGCTTGCAGCTGGCAGAACAGCTGATTGCAGCCACTCTGTGCCCGCCTCCTGTGCAGCAGGAGGGCAGCACCTGCTCACCTGCACAGGGACACACTGCCTTGCTCAGGCACAGCGATGGCAGCAGGTCTGCCTTGTCTTTGCAGGGCAAGATAGATTTGCAGACAGATTTCCTGCTTTTTTCCCTGCCCTCGTTGTCTCCCTCCCCTTCGGTCTGCAAATCCCTGTGTGGAGAAGCAGATTTTGAGCCACAAGCAGAATTTCCCAGGGCGCATCTCCAGCTCCATGTCCTGCTCTGGTGGGAGAGCAGCTGCTTGTTGGGTTAATTACAGCCATTACCCGGGTGAGTGCCAGGGATGCTCCTCCATCCCTGCGTTGGTCCTCCCAAACGTAGCTGGGATAGTCCAACAGCCCTCACTGCTGTTGGCAAAACACTGACATCAAAACCTATCAGATGACTTCAAAACAAACAAATGAACCATTATCTGGTTTTGCGTGGAAATTCTCAGGGAAAGGCTGTCTTTTGGGGGGGTTGTTGTGCACCTCCAGGATTTGAGTGCAGGCAGGTAAGCTCACCTTCCTCACTGCCTATAAATGGGGCGTCGGGTGCTTGCCCCTTTCCTCAGCAGCAGAGCTCTATGTCCTTTCATGGTCATCCAGGCAGTGCTTTGAACTTCTGGGAGACCAGATCGCTTGTATTCACTTGGATGGGCTGGAGATCGGCCAAAAGCAAAAGCAGAATGGAAGAAACACCCACCACAGCCCAACTTGCTGCCTACAGAAACGAGAGGACAGGGAAAAATGGGCGAGCTCTCTGTGGTGAGTCAAGCAGAGAATAAATCTCCACCTGTCCTAAATTCTCACAAGTCTATTAGAAGAGCAAGAGGAAGCAGGCTGCGTGAGATAAGCCCAGAGGTATCGAAAGCTGCTGAAAACCTGAGCTGTAAGCTCAGTGCTTAGCGCAGGGAGCCGTGGCTGTGACGGAAAGATGCTGGAGCCTTCTTGTTGGCATGCACCAAATCCTGGAAATGCCCAATGCTCAGCCTGGCTGGAGGTGGAGATCAGCCTGGCTGATCCCACGTGCATCCCGCATGGACCTCACACATCCCTCAGCTGCTCCCCGGCCCACCGGTGTGCCCCTGGGTGACTCGTGGCCATGTGGAGGCTGGAGGATGATCTGGAGGAGACCATGGGTTTGAGTGGAGCTGCTTTTCCTTCTCTCCTAGCATGGTCAGGGCTGGGGCAGTGCTACTTAGGGGGCAGTGTGGTCGGTGGGTCGTGTCTGCTCACAGCTGGGGTGGTCACTGCTTCTGAGCAGCAGTACAGGAAGGAGACACGGATGATGAAAGGGAGGGAAGAAATGTGACAGTAAATCAGTCAGGCTCGCCTAAGTTATGACTAAACGGGGAGTGTGATACATCTGCAAATATTAGAAATGTGTAAACACAGAGCAGGGAGAGGGATGATTTATGGGATGATTGAAGGGAATGAACTTTTGGATGGGAAAATGTAGGTCAAGTAGTGAGGAGAACTTGCAGGCATCGAGATAACTGCCGGCAGCAGGAGCAGCTCCTCCTCAGCAGTGGGGCTAAATGCCATGGGGGCAGTGGGGACCCCCCCGGGGATGGCAGCAGGGTGATGTGGTCCTCCCAGAGCAGAGCAGGCCACGTGTGGGCCGTGCACTGCATGTGCAGTTTGGTCCCTTTCCTGTTCCTGCACCATATGGGGGTGGAGGCGATGGTTTGCTGCTGTGTGCACGGCTGGCAAACGCTTCAGCAGGATCTCAGCGTAACGCAGCGTGCTGGATATGAGCTGTGCTCGTCACCTATTTGCTATTTATTATTTGTAACCATGGAGCGTGGAAGGGAGTGTGCAAGAGAGGCTTCAGTGGCTTTCTGTGCTGTGTTGTTGGCAGGCTGGCTTCAGGGGAAAAGCCCAAAAGATCGCTCACAAAAAGCAAGTGGTGAGCTGTCTGGCAGCGGATCTGTGCTTTTAGTCCTGGCGTCTCAGGCTTTATCTGCTGTCTTCCAAGCTCACTTTTCATAGAATCATACAGTCATAGTATGGCCTGGGATGAAAAGGACCACAGTGACCATTCTGATTCCAACCCCCTGCTGTGTGCAGGGTCAATAACCAGCAGAGCAGGCTGCCACATCTAGCCTGGCCTCGAATGCCTGCAGGGATGGGGCATCCACAGCCTCCTTGGGCAACCTGTGAACAGTGCCTCAGCACCCTCTTTTGCCCTGAGACATCTCATGAGCTTTACCTAACAGTATGGGAACTGCTGAATCACGGCCTGAACCTCGGATTGAGCACCTGGGGTGAGCCATGAGTCAGCCCTGGGAGCACAGGTGAAGGCAATTCTGTGCTACTGGAAGGGGTGGAACCTGGCTGCACCTCTCCTAGACCCCATTTAAGAGCTGACTGCCAGTGGGGAAGGATCTCTGCTGGAGATTGCTCCTCTTGGAGTCTTCTCAGTGAGCTCAGGACATGGGTAAGCTTTCCCTCCATTCCTTTTTTAGTATGATAACCTGTTTAGCCTGACTTTCTTGTACATTTCTTAATTGTAACATCCATATATTCATAGATCATGCACTAACACACACTGCGTGCAGCTCGGCTGCTTATGGTGCAGTCGGCGCATCCTGTTTGTAACCCCAGAAAGGCTGTGGCTTTCAGGAGAACTCATCCCACCCAACCTGAGCCGTTTGGAGCATCTGATCTATGCTGGCTGTCAGGCACCAAGCCCTGCAGCTGCCCAGCACTCAGCCTGGCTGGACGTAGTGTGGGGCACTGAGCTCCTGGCCGGCCCCACGTGCGTCCCCACGGGCCTCACACATCCCTCAGCTGCTCCCCAGCCCACCGGTGTGCTTCTGGGCGACTCATCCTCAGCAGGGAAGGAGCAGCACCTCCTATACGTGCAGCCCAAGCCCCTATCTCAGATGACAGCCGCAATAGCGAGTTTATTATAGAAGGTCAGAAATCAAGTCCCGAGCGCCTAGCGGACTGAAACGCTTTGACTGGGGCACGTCTGTCGCAGGGGATGCATTTCATAAGGCTGCTGCTCTCGCTGCCTTTTCTTCCTGTTGCTCTGACAGCCGGGCCGATGCCCGCTGCCCCCGGTTCCCCGGACTCGCCCGCTCCGTGCCCGCGGAGCGCAGTGCGTGCCGCCCGTGCCCCCTAACGGGGAAAAGGGGAACGCGCCCGGCCGGGCTGCACGGCGCCGAGCCGTCGGCGGGACGGAGCGCCGGAATCGCGCATCTGATGCGGACTGCGTGCCCGCCTGCGCCCACACGTCAAGGCTGTGGGGCAGAAGTGGGGACTTGCCGAGCTGCAGGGTCATAGGGTGGCTTAGATCGGACCTTACGGATCATCTGTCTCGTCCTGTCCTGTCTGGCCAGTGGATGCTTTCTCCCGTTCTCCTTCCTGCCTCATTTAACATATCGTTGCCTTCCGAAATGCTTAACGGTCTGCTGTGTCTCGCCGAGGTCGCACTGCAGCAGTGCTAGGCGCTCCTTTCTCTGAGCAGAACCCACGTGCCTGCTGAGCACCGCGGGGCAGCTCAGTGCGATGTGCTTCCCTGGGCCTCGTCCTCCCGGCTCCCCGCTGCCCAGCGCCGGCCCTGAGGAATGCAGGCTGGTTATCCTTACCTGCAGTCCTATAATAGCTTATCTGCAGCCTTACAGAACCCGGTCTGCAGCCCTTTAAGTCCATGTCTGAGCCATGGAGAAGGAGGTTCAGGAGAAGGAGGAGGCGGTGGGGTTGGGGATGGGCTCACTGCCCATCTCCCCTCCTCCTCGGCCCCAGAGAATGAGCTCAGGCAGATGCAGATCCAGAAGCAGAGCTCTGAGCTCTCCCTCCTGGCCTTGTCCTCGTGGGCTGATTACAGCCAGTCCCTCCTCTGGAGCTGTTCCACTTTGTCTAAATAATTAACATCCAGAGGGCCAGAGAGAAAAAGCAGGGCTGCAGCTGGAGCTCCACTTCCCAGCTGAAGCCCTGGCCACAGGGCTATTGCCTGCTCCATGTATTGCGTCCTGGCCCCCAGTAAATTTGTTCTGATGAAAGTTTCAGCAAAGCACGTTTCCATGAAAATTCTAGTTTTCATGAATTGGCATTTTCCAGGAAAAAAAAAAAACAGGGGAGTGAAAAGCAATAGAAAGAAGTTGCCAAGCATTTCCCAACCAGCATTAATCCTGAGACACTACTATGGTCCAAACAGACAATGATAAGGATCTATGGAAAACATGGGGAAACAAAGAAGAGATGTTTTTAAAGCCTCCAGAAAATAAAAATCCAGCTGGAAGGAGGGGCATGGGGTTTATCCCAGCACGCTCAGGAGGGAGATTCATTCCCTTTGAGTCACGGGGAGCCCTTCTAGTTGGTTTCAAAGGAAGTTGGATGTGGTCATTAATGTGACCTTCATTTTGTTGCTAAATGATACGTTTGTGGATGAGCTGGAAATGCTGGGGAGGTGCAGCCTGAGGAAGCTCACTGCTCAGAGCTCTTCTCCAGTGCAGATGGGCTCTTCCCCCTGTGCCCAGTGCCTGGGAGATGTGGGGCTGAGCTCTGCACTGTGGCCATAGGGCTGTGCCCGGCCCCACGTCTCTGCAGCTACAGCAGGCACTGAGGTGGGCACGACTGTGTGCTTGTGAGTGGCTTTTCCAGCAGGCAGAGAACTTGGAGATGCCCAAAAGATGGGCGGCTCCACGGGGAGGGCGCCAGCAGCTCAGCACATCCCTGCCCATCCCGTGGTTGGTGCCGTGTGGTTGGTTCACTTGCGTGGTGATTTTTATTTCATTAGATGAGCTCTGCAGCCTCTCAAGTTCTCCTTTAGTCGGTGGTTAGCTCAGTAAGCAGCCCAGACGTGCCGACAAGAACTTCCAAGTGAGATAGGGGCCCTCTTCCTGCTAACCCAGCTCTCTGCATCTCTGGGGTGCTGGGGAGTGACGTGTCCTTCTTGGTGACTTTCTCTAGGCTGTCTACAAGGCCTGGCTGTGCTCCGAGTATTTCAACGTGACGCAACAACAGTGCCGACACCGGATCCCATGCAAGCAATACTGCCTGGAGGTGCAGACCAGGTGCCCGTTTGTGTTACCGGACAACGACGAGCTGATCTATGGAGGCTTGCCTGGCTTCATCTGCACAGGTAAGAACGGCAGGGCTGCGAGGGATGGAGGTGCACCTCACAGGGGTGCCCGTAGAGCTTTATGGTCTTGAAGTCTCTTTGGGAGGGAGGGAGGAGGAGATTCCTGGGCTGAGTCCCCTCCGTGCCACCACACTGACCCTGGTCTTCCCACAGGGCTGCTGGAGAGCCAGCTGCCCGAGGAGGAGGCCAAGTGCTGCGAGGTGCAATGGGACTCCTGCGACCACCCCCCGGACAGCAGCTCCGACACATCCCCCAAATCCACGGCGTCAGAGTCGCTCCATTACCACCGCCACGACCCCCACCTCCATCACCAGCGGCAGAACCACTACCATCTCTACCACCACCACCAGTACCACCACTCCCCGTCCTTGCTGCCGGTCTCCGCAGGGTCTCGCCTGGGCAGCAGCAGGATCCGGCTGTGCGTGCTGGTTCTGATGCTCCTCCACACCATGGTGTCTTTCTCGAGCGTGCATGGCGGCGGCGGGGGGCTCGGCCCAGAGACCCTGCCCTCCTTGGATGAGAGCGTGGCGCGGGACGAGTGATGCGGAAGGCAGAGCCGACCTCCGAGAGGAAACGCCAGATCTTTTTCCACGAAAGGGGGCACATGCTATTCCTCCAATGGGAGGCACGGGATCGGGGGTGACGCACACAGACACACCCCCACACATTACCCCCAAGAGCTGCTCGCCGCGGGGCATCCCCGTGATGAAGAGTCTCTAATGCGCACAGGGCTGCGGGACTCGGCGGTGAGAAGGGTTCAGTCAGCAGCAGCCAGGTGGCTCGGCGTGGGGCGGGATGGGGAGTGGAGGGGGTGGGACCCCTCGGGAGGTGGCCCCATGGGTACCACATGTGCCTTGGGTACCCACCAGCTATGTGCCAGGAGCGTGGAAATCAGCCTAACCCTCATTTCTCTTCTGTCCATAAAGCCCAGCACCCCGTGGTCCCAAATGGGTGGGGAAGGTATGGAGACAGCATCTCTCCGCAACCCTCCTCTTCCCGTCCCTGGGGAAAACCCAACAAGGCAAGGCAGTCCCTACACGGCCTGGCCGGGCTCCTTCTGCTGCTGGTGGTGCTGGTGGGGCTGGAGGATGCTGCCCTACGGTGCTGGTGGGGTCGGTGGGGCAGGAGGATGCTGCGCTGTGGTGCTGGTGGGATTGGTGTCACTCGGCCCGGCGCTCCCTGCTTTGCAACATGATGGTTCCATTTACCATCTCTTGCTTGCTTTCCCCATGGGAGAGGCTGCTCTCGGGGAGGCGTTAGGGAGACGTGGTGAAGCTGAGGGTGTCTTCAGCTTGCAGTGGGATCAAGGCTGGTAACAATTGGATGAAAGGCTTCAGAGGGCATCCTTCCATGCTTCGCGGCCACAAATCATCTACTGGATGGCAGAAGGACTGGGTGAAGGGCTGGAGAAATCTGGCTGGTAGGGATGGTCTCCCACACAGAGCAGAGGCGCTAATAAGGCCCAGCTGGAGAAGGGAGTTCTCCCAAATGCTTTTTATCAATAGTTGCCCCCAGATCAGAGAACATTGAGGAGCCCACCCGGGGCAGCGGCGCTCGCTCAGGCAAGGTGCAGCCTCAGTCAATGCAGACTTT
The DNA here is from genome assembly GCF_019238085.1 of Lagopus leucura. Taxonomy (NCBI): domain Eukaryota; kingdom Metazoa; phylum Chordata; class Aves; order Galliformes; family Phasianidae; genus Lagopus; species Lagopus leucura. The sequence goes on along the minus strand of NW_024962303.1, from coordinate 801,536 downwards.
TTATACCTGAGTTCAGCATTTCTGGGCCCCAAACAGACACCAGGTCCCTCCCTGCCACAAAGCTCCCAAATTCTCCATCCACCCACAGGGCTCTGCAGGCAGCACGGAGGAGGTGGGGAAGCAGGCTGCAGACTGCTGCAGGGCGCTGCGGTCACAGCACGGGTGCACACCTGCTGCTTCCATTCCTGCCCCTTCAGGTCAGCTCAGGGTAGGGTCAGGGTGGCCCTGTGGAAGGCATGAGGATTGTCCTGCTGTGCCCAGACCCGTGCCAGGGCCCTGTGGAGCAGTGGGGAGGTTCAGGGCAGTGAGCATTTCTGGTTCCTGGTCTGGTGAGGTGAAGCAAAGCCCACAGTGCTGCTTCTGACCTGGAGGAGGGCAGCACCAGGAACCTTGCAGGAAAGGCTGCTCCCGATGTTTCCAGCCCATTCACAGACCAAAGAGGCTCTGAAAAGCAGCTGAATGTGTGACTTGTGCTTCGACTCGAACCTCAGAGCTCTGGGGAGATGTTTACACACTACCAGTTACCTGTTACCAAAGTCCTGAGGATGCAGAGCCCATGGACTTGTTGTGCAGGGCTGTCGGGCAGGAGAGCTCACGCTTGTGGGAGGTGCAGAGCGTTTCCCAGGCAGATTCTATTATGGATGGCACCCAGGATGGATAGGTAGGGAGATTCTTGTTTGAATATTCACGGCAGCATCCCTGTATTTGCAGTCTGGTTTACACCAAGCTGGGAACTCAGACGTGCAGCAGCTCAGCAAACAGGAGTGGGGCCGCTCCGTTCGCTGCGGCACCGCGGCGTTGCGGCGAAAAGCGAAGGCACTCAGCAAGAGCAAAGGAGGGAGAGCAGCCGCGTCCCATTCCTTCTTAAGGAAATGAGATTCTTCATGTACTGCCAAGAGTGAAGCTGATTCCAGGCGCCTCTCCCCGAGATAGGCTGTGTCCAATCTGGGAGAAAGCGTGGCCCCGCGCGGTGCGTCAGCGTGCGGCCCTGACTCAGCTCTGCTCTTTCTCTGCCCGCAGCTTGCTGGGGGTGCTGGGCCTCTGCCCCACGGCTACACAGAGTGACAGCAGCGGGGACAGCTTGGGGACGCTGTGTTTGGGTGCGGGGATGGGGATCCCAGGCAGGGAGCAGCCAGCTCAGGGTGCTGCTGTGAGGGGCCGTGGCATTACCTAGTGTGACTGCGAGGAAAGTGCTGAGTCTTCACAGAGCGGGGCTGTTGGAAGGAGTTCTTTTATTTAGCAAGTCTGGGCTGCTGTCAATAAGTTCTGTGGTTTTCGGGCACCATATGCTGTATTCAACGCTTTGCCAATGGCGTTAAACAAATCCAGACGTGGCTGTTTGAGGAGCGGGACGGAGCAGCTGGGAGTGGTGCGTGGCGCAGTCTGACACTGTAGGGCCAGCAGATAAAAATCTTCCCTCTGCCCTGACACTGCAACCCCGATAACCCTCCGCATCAGCCTTGGCTAGAAGAGAGAAGCAGAAAGCAGACCTGGTGCAGGCTCAGCTGATAACCCCACGGTTCCCCTTTCAGAGCATCCCCAGGGGAGCGCAGCCCCACGCAGCCCATGCAGGAATTCAGCCCACGGAGCTCCTCCTTTTCTTCTACTCACCGATCTGATTTCTCCCCCCCGGTGCTGGGGGTCGGATGGTGCTGCAGGGATGCGGCCACGGCCCGTCTGCTGCGCCAGCCCTCTGCACCGCGCTTTAATGTCGCTGCCAGTTGTACAAATTAATTAAAAATAACTGAAGAAAAATCCCAAAGAAAGGCCCCGCTTCCTCTGGTGAAGATTAATCATTAGTTGAGCCTTTTTCTTATGAAAATACAGATCCATGGTAGCCCCAGGCAAAAGATTCCCAGGGAGAGCCCTCACCATTCGTGCTCTGAGTTAGGGAAATCGCTTTGAAAGCATCTGACAACTAAAGCAGAACATGTTGAGTAACTTGGCAACACTCTGAAAACATCTTGAAATGGTTTTTGTTCAACACATTTTGCTTCGCTTCAATAGGAGATGTCAGGGCAGTTCATTCACTGCCGCTCAGGGCTGCGGGCGATGCCGGGAGACGGCTCCTCTGCAAAGAACTGAGAGCCCCGATCTGTGCTGCTGTGAGCACAGGGGCAGGGTGGTGCTGCCACGTTGGAGCGGCCCGGAGCTCTGCACAGCTGCCTGTCTGCACCCTCATCCCGCATCCCCTCTCCTTCATCCCACGTTCTGCATCCCACGTCCCATATCTCTCATCCTCCATCCCACCCACAGCAGCCCTGTTCCCCGCTGCCCTCCCTGCATCCTCGGATGCCCGTCCTCAGCTCACGCTGCAGCACGATCCGATCCGTGGCCACCACCCCAGGAAGGAGCACCCCTAGAAATTAAGAGACAAATTTGAAACAGAAAAATTATCCAGAGAAAACGGCTGTGAAAATCTATGCAACGTGTCCAGCGATTTTGTTTATAGGTTTTTTTGTTTTTGTTTTTTGGAGCTGCCCTATGAATTTCCATCCGTGGGAGCATAAATCATTATTCCAAGTATATTTAGAATCACAGCACGGCCCGGGTTGCAAAGGCCCACGATGCTCATCCAGTTCCCTGCTGTGTGCAGGTCACCAACCAGCAGCCCAGGCTGCCTAGAGCCACATCCAGCCTGGCCTTGAATGCCTGCAGGGATGGGGCATCCACAGCCTCCTTGGGCAACCTGTGCCAGTGCCTCACCGCCCTCTGAGTGAAAAACTTCCTCCTCATATCCAACCCAAACCTCCCATCTCACTTTAAATCCTCCTGCCCTGTGCCCTGGATCCCGGCAGCTCAGGGCCTGCAGGCTCCATCTGGGTCATTCCTCAAGGATTCTGTCACAGTTCCTTGCACACACAGTGTTGGATGTCCGTAGGGTTGGGCTGCAGCTCAGCTCGGGGCGCTGGAAATGGTGCAGAGTGGTTCCCACCTCCCCAGCATTCAGAACATGGGCCCTTCGTGGCCGCCCCATTGCAGGGATGGCTCTAACATTGCTTGCTGTAAAGTGAAACTCACCCTCCGAAATTTTTCAATATATTTATTTATTTACTTTACAAATTGGCTTCAGCTTATGAAATTTGGGGTTGGTTTTGCCATTTTTAAATGCATTTATTTGGGAGCTGTCCATGCTTGAATTGCAAAACAAAAAGCCGTTTCGAGCCAGATGGCTTTTTGGGTTGTTTCCTTCTTCTTTTCATTTTGAAATGTATCAGGAGGCATATTGATAATTAGCACTAATTTTTTTTTTTTTTCACATTCAGAAATGTATCCAGAACTGCCCTTTCCCACAAAACGTTTCATTTTCCAAAAAAGAAAGAAAGAAAGAAGAACAAAAATCAATCACACTTTTTCTGCTCGCAGTTGGAACTGGTGGCGGTGGATTTGGAGAGAATAGCAATTTGTCAGGAATTCCAACCAGCTCGCCTCAAAATAGCAAAACAGCACCCAGCCGTTTCTCGGGGGCAGTGGGCTGAGCAGCGCCGTGGTGAAAGCAAACTGGAGAGCTTCCTTCCTTCCTGCCTTCCTTCTTTCCTTCCTCCCTTCCTTTTTCCCTCCTTTCCTTCCTTCCTCCCTCCCTTCCTTCCTTTCTTCCCGTCTTTCCTCCTTCTTTCTTTCTCCTCTCTTCCTTCCTTCCTCTCTTCCTCCCTTACTTCTTTCCTTCTTTCCTCTTTTCCTTCCTTTTTTCCTCCCACCCTTCCTCTCTTCCTTCTTCCCTCTTTCCTTCCTTCCTCCCTTCCTTTCTTTTCCTCCCTCCCTTCCTTCCTCCCCCTCACTTCTTCCCGTCCTCATTTCCTTTTTTTCCTCCCTCTCTTCCTTCCTCCCACCCTTCACCTTTTCCTTCTTCCTCTCTTTTCTCCTCCCTTCCTATCTTCCTTCCTCCCATCTTCCCTCCCTCCATCCCCAGAGCTGCAGACCTGACGTCCCACCTGTGGCTGCAGAGCTGCTCCATTGCAGACACCACTGCAGCCCCGGTGGCCGTCGGCCTCCCGCAGCCACCCCTCTGACCACGCTCCCTTCTTCCCCAGCCCGTTGCCTCCCAGCTCCTCCCGACCCGCACATCACTCCTCCGGCACCGATGGGAAGCCCTCAAACCGGAGCGTTGTCCAGGGAGTTTAAATAGGAAGGAATCAGACCCGCGGGTCCGGCAGGGAACCGCAGGGCTCACGGGGAAGAGCAAGCGCTGCAAAGAGCGACCCGAGGGAGCAGAGGGGAGAACAGGGGCCGGGGCGGCCCGTGGGGGCTGATGGTGACCGAACCCTTCTCACGCGCTCGGGGCCGTCGGTGGACGCGGGGCCTCGACCTGCGGGGCCTCCCGTGGTGAACCAACCATCCTGCTGAAGTCAAAGTACTTTCTAATTCCCCCCCCCCCCCCGCCCGGTTTTCTCTTTCTTTCCAGCTTTCGTCCTCTGCCTCTCCCCTGCCCTCCCTCTGTTCCCACCCCCCTTCTGTTTCTCTTTCTCCCCTCTGTCATAAGAAAGTGACTGTGTCCTCGAGGGGACGGTTTTCTTATGCCATTTTATACACTGTGCTTCATGTTTAGAACTTTTTTGCACTAGTTCCTATTACATTTATTTTCCAAACCGGTTTGACAAAAAACAAACAAACAAACAAACAAAAAACCAACAAAAAAAAAAGACAAAAAAAAAATAAATACAAAACCAACCAACAAAACCAACACAAAACCATGCTATAATTCCGTTGTATTAAAAATATTATCCTACTACTCTCTGTGTTCAATAGTCTCTGTACCTGTAATGCTTTCGGTTCTGTTGTATCCGGGGCAGAGGTTTGCTCCGCTCCTTGTTTAACCCAGTACGGAAATAAAATGTTAAGAGTTGACGATCCCCTGCCGCTCTCTGTGCCTCGCTCGGGGCTCGCAGGTCCGCGCTGCGCTCCGGCCGTGGCTGCCGGCGGAGCCGGGTCCGCTTTCGTAACCTTCCTTTGTATTTCTTTTGTTTCTCGCCTTCGCGTTTCTTGCCACGGGGCTCACCTCGGAACAATAGGGGCGAGGGCTGTCACCACGAGATCCATCACGGAGCAGTGACTAAGCCGGGGTATCCGAACGATGCCCGGCTGAAGCCCACACCCGCGTGTAATCTGGAATTAATTCATCTGCACGACAGATCGCGGCACGCAGCGGAGCCGGGGCTCTCTGCCCCAAACGGAGCGCTGCGTGCCCGCCTGCAAAGCTCTGAAGTTACGCTTCGGCCGCCGCCACCCTGAGCTGCGAGCTCTGAGATCGGGAAGATGGAGAGAGAGAAGGGGGGAATTAAGGATAAAAGGCGATCGGTGCAGAAAAGACAACCGCAGGGTGCTGGAGAAGCAGATGGGGAAAAGCGGGGGCGCGGGGGCACTAACGGGGCACGGGCAGCTGAGCGGGGCTGGCGCCGTACTGCTCAATGCCGCGGAAAGCCCCCGAGCTGCTGCACGGCGCCGGGGGCAGCAGCTGAGCACAGGTGTGCTAACAACCTTCCCTCCCACAGCCGTCTGCAATTGCCAGCAACGAGCCTTACCGCATAGATGTGCTGCTGGGGACACCAACCCAACTTCGGTTTGAAGAAGCAAACCATCCGCGTTCCTCTTGGAGGGCGCTTCAGAAGCAGCACGAGCTCCGTTTGGGGTTCCCAGGTAACCTCGTTGCTCTGGTGTGGTGTCATGGGGAGCACTGGAGCTGTGATGCAGCTTGGTGGGTCCTCAGTCCTAACACCCATTGCTCTGGTTTGTTCCATGCTCGTCACTTTGATCTTACCGGGAACCTGGAAAGCAGATGTGTGCAGGTAGAGCCCTTGCTGTGCACTTGGGTTCCTTCACACCACTCCATCCCTCCCCTCTTGTTGAGGAGGATTTGCAGAGCCCTACGTGAGCCCTAGGCTGTGCTGCTGGCACAGGCTGTGTGGAAGCCCACGTGGACCAGAATGAACCACCTCCTCCACCTCCCCGGCCAGGTAAGGATGTGGCCATTTGTCACCTGGTGCAGAACCTGCTGCTGTTTGGTGCCTGGAACAAATCAGGTGCTTAGGAAAGGGAGAAACTCTACAAACAGATTATGTAAGAGGGGCTATGCCACTTTCCTTAGAGCTCCCTCCTGCAGGAGGTCAGAAGTGTAACCTGGTGCCCCTGACGTATGAAAATAAGGCCAAATCAAAATGGTCTCCATGAGGAGAAGTGTGCAGGAGCTGCTGGTGGAGAAGCATAGCTGTCAGCAGTGGGGGGTTCTCCTATCACTTGTGTAGAGGGGACCATGCTTAGACTCAGCAAAGCATACATAGGGGTCTATGTCCAGAGCAGCTCTCAAGTACAGTCAATGGGCTGAGGACACAGTGCAATGCATTGTGCTTCTTGGGAGATGAGCTGAGGGTCAGCACTTCCTTCAGGCCATGAGCCACCACGTGAGTCACAGAAACATGGAGTGTCCCAAACTGGAAGGGATGTACAGGATCACAGAGTCCAACCCTTGGCTCCACACAACACCGCCCAATCTCTATGGTTGAGAGCGGTGTCCCAACACCCCCTGAGTTCTGGCAGCTTCAGGCTGTGCCCGCTGGGGAGTTGTGCCGTGCCCACCGCCCTCTGGGGCCTTCCTTTGACTTCCCAACTCAGCTCGCCGTTCCCTCGAGCCCCATCTCCGGCATTCACTCCGCAGCACCGCTCCTGAAGCGTCGACGTGCGGTTAATGGGATCTGCGTGGATGGCGGCAGCGTCCCTACGGAACAGCTCGGGATGCTGCGGGGCCGTGCGGGCGCTCCCATGATGTGCAGTACCACGCCTGGCCGCCAGGGGGCAGCACCGCGCCGCCCGTAGGTCCCACCTGCAGGGGCCGGGCTGCGCACCGCGATGTGCGGCACGGCTGGGCGCGGGGCTCGGCCTTCCCGCGTGTCACAAGGAGGCATCGGAAGGAAGCGGTGCGGTCTTCAAGCGCGGACATCATCACACCAACATCACAGTTCTACTCCAGAACCGTTTCTGAGCTCCTGAAGCTGCTTTGTCTTCTCCATGTGTGCGGCCGCTCAGAGTTGCGAGAATTGGGCTGTGTGTCACCGTGGGTTCCATCACTGACACCAATGCTTGGACACGAAATGGTGAATCCCAAAGTGATGCCTGTGAGCCGTTGTTCCCTGCACTCCTTGCTCTGTGCTGAGCAGGGAGCCCCTGGCTGTTTCAGGCCCTCTGAGCACCAGCAATGCTCAGAGCATCGTGCCCTGCTGCTGGGATGAGCCCTTCATCATCGGTTCCTTTTCATCTCTATTTGGGTTTTGTTGAGGATCAAACAGGTACCTTGTGTTGAGTGATGGGTTCTGTGGCTGGAAAGTTGGCGTGATGCCTCCTCAGAGGACCGATGAAACTCTTGTAGCTGGAGCTGAAGAAATTATTAATGATCGTAATTTCCCACAACTTTTGCCTGGAGGACTCCTTTGTTCTCTTCTTTGTCTAAAACTTGTGTGAAGTAAGAGCTCACAATTTATTCTGCATTAGCAGCCCCTTTGCCATAGCAGAGCAGGCACTGCCTGGATGGGCTGTAGGTGGATCCATGTGAGATCTCTGATCCAGATGGGGCTTTGCTCTGCTCTTCCTGCCTGGGCTCTGCTTTGCTTTACTCATCATCCAGGCACTGCACGTGGCACTCAGCATCCTGACTGGTTGTGGAAGGAAGGCTCCATCACATCAATGTTCTCAGTGAAGGCAACATCAGCGCCTTTAATTCAGCTTTATCTGAATTAACTCTAACCGCTTTCTTGGGCTGAAGTTGTCTTCCCTTCTGCAGCACAGCTCCAACCAGGGAAGGTCTGCCTCTAGTTGCCATCCTCAGCAAGCTGCTGTTCCTTGCTATGTAGGCCATGGCACTCTGAGAAGCTCACTCCCAGTGAGGGTGATGGAGAGCCTTCACCTGGTGAAGGTGAGAGCTCAGAATGAGATTCTGGAGGTGAATTTGGTGGTGCTGGAGAAGCAGTGGCTGTGCCGTGCCACCAGGTGCCCGATGCTTGGTGCTGGGACACCCAGCCCTCACACTGCCCTGGGGCAGCATCCTGCAGGGAGAAATGCAGGAGGTGCTCTTCCCTTTGAGGAGGGCAAGGTGATGTGCTACCAAGGACCACAGAGCCTCTCTGACCCGCTAAACCCAAAGGATGCTGGATTGCATCCAAACCGTCTTCACCGTGAACAACCAAGACGAGGCCTGAACAGGATGGCAGGAGCTGCTGTGTGCCAACGCTGCGTGTGGGAGAGGTGTCTTGGCGTCACGCTGGGCGCATTGCCCACTCACACCCTGCCCCCAGCAGTCTCCTTCGTGCATCGGTATGAAACGATGCTCCCACCCCAGGGGCATTTGCTCTCTGCAGAACCCACTGCTGCTCTGCCCCCTCTGGGAGCACTCCTGCTCTCCCCCGCAGGGAGGCTGCAGGTAGCCCAGCCACGAGCATCTGCTGCCAGCCACCCCCTCACGTGTTGGCATCCGTCAGCCTGTCAGCGTTCAGCTTTTCTTTCCTGCTGGAGGAATGGCTGCGGCTGTGCCAGATCCAGGAGCTGTGCTTGGGGTGAGCCCACGTGCAGAGCTGTGACTGCGTTGGCATCGGCTGTGGTGCAGCCGGGAAGCCAACGAGAACCTCTTTATATAAACTCTAAGGTTTTTTTTTCTTTTTTTCATAAAAGCCCTTCTAATTTGTACCAAAGAGGCTGGAGCACGCCCTTGGGACTGGTAAAAATAATAATAGCTTAAGTGGTAGAAGACTGTGAATTTGAAACAGAAGGTTATGAGACTTAAAAGTATTACAAAAACGTCAACATTGTATATCAATAAGCGTAATTTAGATATACAAAGAGATAGCGAAGGCTCAAACAAAGAACTGTCAAGTTTTACCTCTTCAGATCTCCTTGAAACGAAGCAGATGTCTTCATCCAATTGATCCGAGAAGCCGGCCTTCGCATCCAAAAGCATTTCATTTAACATCACAAATGAATTACTCATTACAAAAATTACATGGTTTGCTATTTTTTTTCAATCTTTTTTGTTTTGTTTTGTTTTAATTCCGAGATGAAACACACATGTTGGTGTTGGCTGCTCCAGCACAGCGCTCCCCAACGCTGGGAACAGGGAGCTGCGGCCGGGCGATGGGGGGTGGAGGCGAATGGCTCTCATTACAGCCCTATCTGTTGGCTGCCTGAAATATGCCTCCTAACAAGCGGTTTAATTGCGAGCACTGCGTGCCATGACGAATGGCTGCCGCCTCCTTCCAAATCCTCCACCGGCCGTCCAAGCGTCCCTCATCAAACCCTGATCCAACGCGGAGTCTGAAGAGGAAATTGCTGCTTTAAGGCCGTGTTACCACGGGATATTACGTCTGAGCCCTGTGATCTTCCTCCTCGCATAAATCTGTGGCTGTTGGGACACATCTAAGAACAAGCATTCGGGCTTTCCTTGCCCGGGTTATTGCTGGCACGCTGCGGGTCCTGAGGCTGCAAATCACTCAGCTGGGAGCCTCTGCCCTCAGCTGGCTGTGACCACAGGGTGAGCAGCAGGCGGCTCTGTGTGCACCTGAGGGCTGCTCCTGCTTGGGCTGCAATTCCTAGGATTTGCCTCTGCGAAGGCGAAGCTTTGGCTCCTCACTCTGAGGTGTCCTGGAGCAGGAGTTATCCCAGCTGCAGCTCTTTGGGCAGCTGCTTTGCTGAGGTTCACCTCACCTCATCTAGAAGCAAGGCTGCAGCCCTGTGCTTGGTGCACCTGGGCTGTGAACTCACTTCCAGCCTTCAGCTGTGGGGTGGTGCACCATGAAGTGCCCTGGAAACCCTTCGCCCTGTGTTGTGCGTGCATGTTTCAGCCCTTCTGTGCCTTTGGAGGCCACGGTGCGTGGGGAATAATTTAATTGAGACCGTACCTCCAAAGAGGTAACCTGTGCCATGCATTAACGGAGACAGACGTCAAACAGACAAAACCATTTGCAGAGGAAACCACGGCGTGAGCCCCAGCCTGAGCGCCGTGTGCAGGGAGATCCTGCTTGGAAGGAGCTGCTCTGCTCTGCAGGGGTGAAGGTGCACCTGGGGGCCTCCATCCCAGAGGCCGAGAGGTGGCTTTCCTGCAACCAGCCCAGAGCTGTGGCACTGGGCAGGGTGGGGAGCGCCCATGCATCCCTCAGCCCTTCATCCAGACACACAGCTGCGTGCTGAGCTGCTCTCACATGGGCTGCTGGGGGCTGAGCAAGGAGCAGAGCAGGCTGTAGGCTCCCCAGCGCGTGCCTTGCACGCAGCACGACCTACACCCCTCCAGACAAAGATCCTATCACCTCCATTCCCAAAAGTGGATCCCAATGCCGGCCCTCGAGGCCGATACTCACCAGCATCCCGCGGTCGGGAGCCCAGGGCTGGGGGTGAGCAGCAGGCGTTGTATAACGCAGAGTGGAATATCACTGCTGCAGCCAGGATGAGTAAGAGAACAGCTGACGTTGGTCACCGGCTGCAGTTCCGTGCGGCCGAGGGAGGGGGAGGCTGAGAGACGGCTGCACAGTTGAAAAAAATAAAGACAATGAGTCTATAAAAGTTGAAGAACTGAATAGATTCCGAACATTTGCTTTTCATTATCACCAAATAACATATAAATAAACATACGACAGAAACGAGAGCAACGGCCCAGCTGCCCTGTCCAGAAGGAGCCGTGTTTAGGCTGAACTGAGCCTTCTGTGGCCAGACCTCCTCCCCGGGTGCTCTGTGATGGGACTGCGATCCGGCTGAGCTCCCATCCCAATGCAAAGCCAGGTGTGTGGGAAGGAGAGCTGTGCTGGTTGTCCTTCGAAGGCAGGAGGGCAGGGGGAAGGGTGTGCAAATAAGCACTGCCAGTCCATGCACTGCTTTGCTTTCTGGCGCGAGCAGACCTGAGTCTCTTGCTGTTGTTGTTTTTGCATGTCGATAATTAATAGTGCAGCTCAGAAATGCCATCCATAAAGAATAGCTGGCTTTGCTTTTCCTTTCCCCACGTCTCACGGTGCAAAATGAGCCCTCGAGTGATGCTGAGCACGTGGCAGAGCAGATGGCTCAGGCTGGAATTGCAGCGGGTGCTGCACCATCAGCATCACCGCGCTCTCTGCTCCGGCTCTGCTGTGCACATCCCCCCATGGCAGTCCCAGGGCTCAGCTTTGCACTGCTTTGCAGTGACCACCAGCCTGGGGAGGACTGCAGGTTCAAGGAAAGGAGAGGGCAGCTCTGCAGCTGCAGATGTAAATGGCAGAATGTGGTGGAAAGAAGGAATCCCTGTGGCTGCTCTCCCCTTGCAGATCCGCTGCTCAGTCCCTGCAGATGGACACAGCCTCTGTCACAGCACAGTCAGAGCCTGCAGTGGCTGGGAGTACAGCCTTAAATAAAGCAGATAACATGAGAAATGTCAGCCCTGTAGCTGCAGCAACGGCTGGAGGCTTTCAGAAAGTCAGGATGCTTTGTCCTATGGGCTTACAGACACATCTGAGGACACAATCCCTGCCCACTGTGATCTCAGGATCCAGGAGGCTGCGTTCTATTAGGGTTGCTAACATCACTGTGTGAGCAGAGGAGATGGCTTTCCTGCAGTTTAGCGGAGTTTTCCTCAAAGGAAAGTCATGAATTCCAAAGCTTTTAGGTCACGCATGTTAAAATCCACTCTGCTGCTGCAGCAGATACAACAGCTGGTGCCAAAACGTAAATGGGAAATAGGCTCGGAACTTATTTGCAGCATGCCTCGAAGAGATTCGCTTAATCTCCTAAATATGCAAAGCGCTGGCGCTGCCCCTGTGGTGCCCCCGTGGTGCTGAGGGCTTTGCCAAAGGAAGGAGACCTGAAGCAACGATCTGCTGCAGGTTCCTCCTCCCGGCTGTTGTCTGGGACACAGCAGCTCTGGCATGGTGGTGCTGGGAGTAACGGCGCATTGGGAGCCAGGAGGGAAAGCCCACGGGCTGAGAGAGGTGGCTCCGTGCTCCTCCCCCATTAACCCCACAGCCATCCCATCCCCTGGGCTATGCGGGCTGCAAGGAACAGCGCCTTTATTTCTGGGATGTCTCCTTTTCCCCTGGATTTCTCCCTGTTGTTCAGGGGGAAACAAAGCCGGGGCAGCTGGGCCTGATGGATTCCTGCAGATAGAGGCAAAATCCAGGCAGGGGGAACCTCCTCCTTGCGCAGCAATGCTGCTTTCTGGTTCAGAACTGCTCCCTGCAAAGCCGTGCGGTCCATGCGTGAGGGCCGCTCTCAGGTCTGGGGTGGCACATTCACTACTTGCTCGGATGGGATTTCTCATTAACCGGTGGGATTTTGTAGGAAGAGCTCCTCAGTGCTTCATTCTGAGGGTGTGATGTGTGTCCCAGTCAGATCCCAGCAGAGGCAGCCAACTCAGCTCTTCTGGATGGTTCACGGATGGATGGAGACCCCCACGCAGGCCCTGAAAGCACAAAGTATTGAGGGAATCGCTTAACCTCTAAAATTCACCCCGAAAGGAAGGTGAATTACCCTTGTAAACAGAGCCAGGTTGCAGCCTGCCTGAGGAAGTCGCTGTTTGTAAATAATTTGGATCTCCATCTTGAAAAACAGGACCAACCCTGAGTGTGCAAATAATTACAGATGTCCCTAAAATAATGGCAGTGTTGTGTACTGAGAGTCCATTGGCTTTTATTTGCTTTTTGGTCTGGAGCTGTCAGGGTTGGTGCTGGTTAATGCTTCCAGTTTTTTCTATACAAATATTAGGGAAACATTTCTCTCTTAAATGAAAACAGAGACTCACATATAATTCCATGACCATGGCACAGAACTTAAAGGCAAAATAATAATAATAATCCCTATTGCAGAAAAATAAGTCTAGGAAGGAGTACAAAGAGGTCATCTGGTTCATCCTGCTCCCCAAAGGCAGCACAAACTGTGTTCTTTATGGCCCCAGCCCATGAAATACAGAGTGCTGGAGACCCCCCGTGCTCCCCATGCTCCATCCCAGTGCTTGCAAGGCATTCTCAGAGCCTCACGTCCCCCTGCCCTGCTCTGTGGGGGGCAGCCCCCTGCTGCTGCTGCGCTGGGGGTCCCTGCACCATCCCCTCCCCTCCTCCCCCCCATGCCTTGGGGACTCAGGGTTGTCCCATTCGGTGTCACAGCAGATTTCTGCTGGCACCCTGTTTTGCTTTGGGCACCTCTCTGATCTGCTAAGAGCACAGCTAATGCTTTATGCCATCAATTCCCAGAGACATCCCTGAAGGATGCCAACAAAACACTGCCACTGGTAAAAGGGCTCATGGTGCCATTTTTCCCCCTGCTTTCTTTTCAGGTTGGGCATTAGGAGAGATTGCTCCTCCAACACAGCAGTGCTGCCCATGGAGCGGTGGGGTCACCGGCCCAGAGGTGTCCCAGAACCGTGGGGAGGTGGCACTGAGGGATGTGCTTTAGTTCCTTTTTCTCATCTCACCCATTGCTGCTGTTAGCAGTTCCTGAAACACCAGTTTTGAGCGTTTCTCATTAGAATCACCCCAAAGCTTCTGTCTGCTTCAGCTCCTTGCCCAGAGGGCCCCTCCACCTGCTGTCCCTGCCATGTCACACACGGTGACACCTCCATGCCTCCCCTTGTCCCTTGCTGTTGCAGACACCTCTGTTCCCCATCCCTTCCCTGTCGCTCCCACCGCCTGCTCCCTGCAGCTCCATCCCCACACCCCTGTGCTGTTCTTCTCCATCAGGAAGGGCCCTGATTTATACTTTCTGTGCGTGTTCCTCATTGTCTCCGAGATGACCGAGCTGATCTCATGCTATTCTTTCTATCTTGCCTCTGCCCTGGGATGTTCTGCACATGTGCCCTTGTGTTAATCCCTGTGAGCAGCTGGCAGCTCCCCCAGCCCTGTGTTCCCAGCCACACCGACCCCCCCTGCACCTCCCACTCAGGTCTGCTTTCTCAAAGCCCCCCCTCCCAAACCCCACGCCTCTGCCTCGTGTACTTTTGCTGTCATTGCTCAAGAGGCATTTGGATAAAGCCCCCAGGGATGAAGCCCTGAATTGCTTTTTGGTAATCCTGGCTGGTCCCTTCCGAATGAACTCTGCTATTCCCTTCCATCCCACTCTATTCTGTTCCATTCCCACCCGTTATTTAACATTCCATTCCGTTCTACACTATACCATCCCATTCCACTACTTCCTTTCATTTCTTCCCTCTTCCCTTCTCTCTTCCCTTCCCATTTCCCTTCTCTTCCCTTTTCTCTCACTATTTTCCTTCCCTTTCCCTTTCCATTTTCCCTTCCACATCTCCTTCCTTTTTCCCATCTCTTTCTTCTTCCCATTTCTCTTCCCTTTCCCATTGCCCTCCATCTCCCTTTCATTTTCCCTTTCCTCTTTTCCTACCTTTTTTCTTCTTTTCCCTTTCCAACCCCTTTCTCTTCCCTATCCCAACCACTTCCCCCTTCCCCTACCTTTATCCCTTCCCCATTTCCCCTTCCCTTCCACTTCCGCTTCCCTTTCCCCATTTCCCTTTCCCTCCCCTACCTTTCTCCCTTCCCCATTTCCCCTTCCCTATCCCATTTCCATTTTCCCTTTCCCATTTCCCATCTCCTCTTCCCTCCCCGCTCCCCTCTCAACCCATACCTCCCATCCCCGCCCCCCGCCCATTCCCCGCCCGCATTCCCCGCCCCGCTCCGTTCCCCGCCCCCTGGCGTGGCGGTGGGGCGGCCCCGGCCGCTCTGCCCCCGGCGCCCCGTCGCTCCTCGGCCGAGCATGGAGCAGTAGCGGAGCCGCCGCCGCTCCGTCCCGCGGCCATGGGTGCGGAGCGCAGGGGGGAGGCGGCCCGCGGCGGCTGCTCCTGTGCCGGCGCCGGGAGCTGGCGCCTCTTCCTCGGCTTCTTCGCCCTCTCTCTGGCTCTGCACGTCCTCACCCTCGGCTGCTACCTGGAGCTGCGCTCCGAGCTCCGCCGCGACCGCGGCCCTCAACCCGCGGCCCCGCCGAGACGCGACGGAACGGCGGCGGCCGCCGCTCCCGGAGCTCCGCCCGCCGTCCGCCCGCAGCGCCCCGCGGAGAGCGGCGACCGGCGGCAGCAGGTGGGTGCGGGCCGGGCGGGAGGAGCCGGAGCGCCGCTTTGGAGCTCGCGCCGTCCCCGGGCTCCGTTGGCGGTCGTCCCCGCTCCGCTCAGCCGTCCGCGGGGCCCCCCGACGGCCGGGGACGCGCCGCGTTACGCTACACCTGCTGCGGGCGGCGCGGCCCGACGTGCGGCGCTGCGGACGGAGCTGCGCGATCCGTGCTGCGGGAGCACCGCTGCGACAGCGCCGCTGCGACGCACGCGAGGGGAGCCCTCAGCGCCCGTCCGCTGCGCCCGCGCTGCTTGCGGCGTTCGCTTTTCCCGCGGCGCAGTTGGCCGCAGGGAATCTCTCCGCCCCGTTTTGCCGCTGGCACCGAAGGGCCTCGAAGTCGGAGCGGCTGCGGGCGGAGCCCCGCGCGTGCCGAGGGCCGTCGGTGCGGGGGGACCGCGCGGGAACGGCTGGGAAAAACCCGTGGGTTTGGAGCCTCGGCCTCTGCGTGCCGCTCCCGGCGCCGTTTGGGTTCCGTGGCTTCTGATAACGAAGCGTAAGCGGAAACTGGACTGGGGGAGGCCGGATAATGTGGGCATCTCCCCGCAGTGCGTGTTTCAGCGGTGTCAGAGCGAAGGGAGAGAGCTGCTCGGTGTTGTGGTTGAGTTTGGGATTGCCCCGTGGCTGCACATGGCCGGAGCTCCGGCTGCGTGTTGTCACGTGAAATGTGCTCGGGCTGCAGAGCGCTGGGTCACGGCACAGCTGGGGCGTGAGTAAGTTACAGCCTGAGATAAGCTGAGTTTGTGCTGAGACCTGAGCGCCGCTCTGCATAGCCGTCGTGCTCCGGAGAAGGGTCTGCGAGTCGGTCCTTGGTTTGCTGTGTGTCCAGTGAGGGCTTTCTGGCCGTGCTGCAGCAGTTGGTTACGAGAGAAAGTTCCCTGTTCCCATGAGCAGCAGGCTTGGCACGATGGGCAGGGAGCTGCTGGCACCGCACGGCGCTCTGACAGCACGCAGCTCGTCTTATTTGGAGCATTTCTCTGCTCTTTCTCACTGCCTTCACTGGAGAAAAAAAAAAAAAAAAAAAACAAAACCCAACCACCCAACCCTCAATGCTGCAGCGTTTCATTAATCCATCCGTTTCCGGATGGCCGCAGTGAAACAAGGTGTTTGCAAACAGCCTGCCTTGAGGAGTTAATGACGGCGTAAAACTCCTCCATGTGCTCCCCGCGGCTCCTGCAGCCTCACTGCACACAGATGTGTCCCGAGGCATCAGCTCGCAGCACCCGGCGCGGCTCAGGGCTGCGATGGTGACACTGCAGGGCTGCAGCCTGGGACCCCCCCGGGTCGCTGTGCTGTATCGGAGCGGTGACGCAGGCTATGGGAAGCCCTTCCCCTCGCTGACCCCTTTGTTTTATTTTCTCCTCGCTGACCCATGGAGGAGGAGGGCGGCCGCGATGGTCAGCGCTGGGATTTTGGCAGGAGCCGCGCTGGGCTCTGTGCCAGCAATGACCTCATGACAGGAGCGAGATTTGGCAGCCCGATAGCGCTCTGCTTCCCTATCTTACAGGGTATTCAAATATGTAACTAATTTAGGATACAAGGGCAATTTTTCATGGCAGAGGTTGAGGCATTGTGCTTCACATCTTTGTCCCAGAAGCTGCGGGGTGTTGCGTCAGCAGTTTGGCCTCTGGGTTAAAAGTTTGTTAACGCCGCGTTAATTGGCTGGGTTGGGGCGGTTGGTGGTGCTGGGGAGCAGCGTGTGGGACGGATGCAGCCCTGGCAGTGCAGCCCTTAGCAGTGGGTGCTCCCCTGGGTGCTGGCACTGTGGCACAGAGCGGGCAGAGGGGATTGAAGCAGTTTGTGTCTAACCCACAGAAAGTCAGGCAGTTACTGCTGTGCTGCTTGAGTTTTGCAGTGGCCTCACGGCGCTGAGCATCCAAAATGATGCTCTGACTGCAGGATGGCTGCAGTGGGGGGGGGGGGGGTGCAGCCCTGCAGGGTGATGGGGCTGGAGCTCCTCTGATGGATGTGAGCATCCTCAGCTGGGCTCAGCAGGTGGGAGGGCTGCCTTAACAGTGGGAAACGCCTGCTGTGAGCATTGCTCCTAGCGTGCAGCAGGCCCCAGCCCACTCCTTGTTAGGAGCTCAAATGAGGTTTTAGGTTTGCTCCTGTGCTCGGTGCAGCCCTGAGTGGGTGCTGTGCCTCCCAGCACCTTGCAGTGGCTGAGGATGGGGGTCAGGGGATGCAGCACCATCTCTGCACGCTGCCTGCCCTGCAATCTGCTTCTCTCACTAACGCCATCGGTTTGGGGCGAGCAGTGCTGTGCTGCTGCTGGTGGCTGAAGATCAGCACACCAGGTGTGGGCAGTGTGAGGCCAGGATGGTGCCTGTGAGCAGTGTGTGCTGCTATAAGCACAGGGAGCACACAGGGTTGAGTTCAGCACACAGCTCAAGCGTATTCGGCCCCTCCTTGCAGAGCCACAGGGCCCCATGAGTGCCCTCAAAGTATGGAGCCTGTACACAGAAGGGTTTATTCCTCAAGCTGATGGTTGGCTGCAGCTGACGACCCAACAGCCATTAAACTGCCCCCGAAGCATCCCCCAAAAACAAAAAAGCTCCTCCTCTGATGCACCCCAGCCCCCAGCCCCACAGTGTGATGGGTGCACAGAGAGCTGAGCCATGGCCACAGGTCGTGTCCTGCATCTCCATGGTGTGCATCCTTCATGCTGTGCTTTGTCATCCAAATTGGGGCTCTGCTGTACGGTGTTCAGCATTGCTGAGGCTGTGTTGGTCTTTGGGTGCAGTATGCCTGGAGGGCTCAGAGAGAGATAGCAAATGGGAAACACATTTGTGCTCCTAAGCCTGGGGATATTCTGTGTGAAATCCGGCACCGATCCATGCGCTGCGTTTCTTTAAAGAGCAGATAGTGCACAGCATTGGAGGAGGGCTGCAGGGGGCAGGGATAACCCAGTTCATCTGTAGGGATCAGTGGTGCTGCTTTGGTTCCATCTCAGGTGGGAACTCAGGAACTCAGTTTCTTCTCAGAAAGAGCGGCGATGCGCGGCTGCACAGGGAGCAGTGGGGTCACTGTGACCAGGGTGCCCCGGAACTGTGGGGATGTGGCACTGAGGGATGTGGGGATGGGCATGGTGGGGTGGGCTGGGGATCTGAGAGGGCTTAGAGGGCTTTTCCTGTGCCCTAATCTCCCCCCATGCCCGTGGGTTGCACGGAGGGCTTTGCTTTGAGTGAGTTGCCCATTGGCCCTTGCACCAGGGGGGCATGGAAAGCAAGCGAGCACGGGGGTCACAGCACCAAGTGCTCCATCAGCCCAATGGGGTTTTAATCTCTTAATGTGATTTTTCTCACTGCACAGTACTATAAATCATCTCTGCTCCTCCATACGCATGCAGTATCTTGTAGTGCTAATTAAGCTGCACGCCATCCTAATTTTGCTCTCATACTAATCCCATATATTTTTCTTGACTCGAAGCCAAACCCTGAAAAGTTCAGAGCATGCGAAGCTCCCAATCCTGCCTTATTATATGTTAATGACTTGGTGTTTTAATGTCTTTCAACACTTTAAGAGGATGTCATTTCTGGAGGTTTCTGGCTGCAGAAGGTGACCTGTGTGTGAGTGCAAAGCACTAAATGGGCTCTGTGCAGCGCGTCAGTGCTAAGTGCATCTCAGCACTGGGATCTGTCAGAGCTCATTGTGCACAAATACAAATTGCAGCGAGATTTGGATGTAATTTTAAAATAGTTAACTGTCTTTATAGGTTAGGAAAATAAAGCTCCTGCCTAGACTTTACATGCTGCAGTTGTAAGTGCTTTCTTGTTAAACTCTTGGGGAAATGAACTGTTTTTGTGTGCTGATGGTGCTGATGCCAGTTGGGCCTGAATGCTACTATAACAAATAATTACTTGCAGATGTGTGCATATTAAAATGAGCTCTTTCCATAAGGCCAAATAAAATTCTGTTGTAAGTGCAAAGTACTAAATATGCAAGATTGTATTGATGAAATGCCAGTGCTCTAATGCGTTCCAAATGGCAAGTGCCAGCATCCCTGGCTCAGGCTGCACCTCGACTGCAGCTCCTCCTCCTGTGCTTGCTCTGCACTTCCTTAGCAGTGGCTCATGCTATGGGGAGGCACGAAGCAGCACCTGGAAGCGATGTGTGGGTCTGCAAGGGATGCGGCCCTGTGCAGCACCTCCTGTCTTTTGTAGCAGAGAGGTTTCCATGCAAAGCCATGCTCTGTGCCCCCCACGCCTTTTGCTTGGGCAGAAGAGCTCAGTGTGAGGAGCCCCGTGTGCAGAAGGCGCAGTGCTGCGTAGCTGTGCAGCGGTGGGCATTGCACAGAGCAGTGTCGTGTTGCATGGTGTGGCTTTGCAGCAGGGTGTGCTGAATGGCGTTGCATGGCATTGCATGCTGACATTGTGTGCATGGCTTTGCAGCAGGGTGCATTGCACGGTGTGTCGATGGCTTTGCAGTGGCACTGGCACCAACAGGCATTGCTTAGTGTGATGTCACCATGGGAGTTGCATTGTGTGGTACTGCAGGCACTGCCTGGTGCTGATGGCTTTGTGGGGTGCAGTGGTGCCTTGCAGGGCTTTAATGTCTGTCTTTAATTGCTGCGGTGGGCACTGCATGCTGTGATGTGTGTGGCTCTGCAGCAGTGCAGCTTTGCAGCACTTTGGTGCTTTGCAGTGGCCGGTACCAGGTGCTCTGTGGTGTGGAAAGGGTGCAGGAGACGTGGCCTTGATTTGGGTTAAGTTCAGGCAAAGATGATGATAGACCAAGCCACAGAAGTGATAGCAAATGTCAGCTTGCAACTTCTTTCTGCTGCTCTTACCAATTCCCAACAGATGTACTGTGCCAGTAGCTCCCAAAGCCTCAGCCCATCATCAAGCAGCATTAAATGCCAAACGTGCCCCAGGCAATGGGTGCTGGTCCCCATCCATCCCTGCTGCAGCCTTTGTTTGGTGCCCATTCATCCCAGCTTTGCCATTCATTCACCTCTGCGCCTTGAATCTCTCCGGAGGCACATAACAAGGGATGGAGACAGTAGGGTTGTTGCTTAAGCCGTGGCTCAGAGTCAAACACACCTCCAGAGATCAGGGAAAGGCCCAGGGGGGCATCCCTGCCTGCTCAGCCCTTGGTTTTGGGGTACGGTGCTGGGGATCGCACAAAGGAAGCCCTGAAAGTGCCAGGGCTGAGCTCAGGATTGTTAACCCAGCACAGGTGCTGCTGGTGGGTCCCTTCCAGCTCAGGTATTCTGTGCTTCTGACCCAGGGAGCCGTAGTGGAGCAGTTTACTTCCACCTCACACATCAGCCTTGGGGTTTCCTCAGTTTCCCGTGGGATGGGAGAACAGGGTAAACCCTTTACAGCCGATTCCTTGAGCTAATGCTGCTCTGGCTCGCTGTGACGCTGAGATGAATACGCAGTTCATGTTTATAAATATATGTTTTTGACTGCTGTTTTAGCATTCTGGCTGTCAGTGCGTTTGACCCGTTGCCTCCTTCCGCTTGGAGAGGAGGGTTTGGGAACTTGAGGTTACCAGAATTAGGAAGGGTTGTTTCTGTCTGGAAAGCCTTAACTCTCATTCCTTCCCACAAAGGCAGAAAAACGAGATTGGAATGTGAATTGCAGGTTTGCCATTGGTGTGCTGTGTGAAGGCAGCACGGTGGTAACACACAAGGAGAACAGTTTCTAAGTGCAGCTGTTAGTGCCTTTTTAGTGGTAATGAACTCAATTAATCCAGTGCTGCCACTGAGCAATGGCCATGGGGGGACATCAAGACTGCTCTGCTGCCATGGCAGTTGGGTTGGAGTGGAGGTGCAGAGGAGCCTTTCTTGTCTGCAGACAACAGATGGAGCATAAAGGTGTCCATCCTCATCTGTCAGTGAGTGCTGTGCCTCCTTATCAGTACCACGTGTAGCAGAAATGCCGAGTCACAGCCTGAAGCAGTGATGGAGCACCTGGGGGGAAGGCAGGGCCAGCCCAGGGGAGCTCAGGTGCATGCAATGCACTGAGTGATGGAAGGGATGGAGCCAGGATCCACCCCTGCCCAGCCCTCATTTAAGGGTTGGCAGTGGATGTAAGGGTATCTTGCTGGAGATCCCTGCCTACCTGAGGCCTTCCAAAGTTAAGCAGCTTTTCCTCCTTTGTTTCTGTGTCCATGGCTGCTGCATTTGTTTTGTTCTCATTAGCTGCAGCCTGGGATTGTGCCACCCTGCTATTATTGCTGTACTTTCTATCTCATTATAGCATTGCACTCCATCATGGCTGGTTGGTCATCTTTGGGTCACAAACCTACGTTGTTTTGTTCTGAGTTTGCACTGGTTGCAGTTCTGTTCTCCTGTGGCTCTGCTCTCTCTGCTCCTGCTGGAAGTTGTGCACAACTCCCTGCACTGGGACCAGTCCCAGCAGCAGCACATGTGGCTGGTGGTGACTTCCTTGTGACACAGCAGAGCACATAGGCAGCCACAGGGCCGTTTCTCTGCTCTTTCAGTAGCATTTGTTTCCTATGCTCTGGGTGCTGACTCAATTTTTACAAAGGAAAATCACTGTATTCACTAATAAAACGAAAGATGAGCTGGTTGGGTGCAAAGGAGCAATGCAGAGCTAAGCAGAATTACCTCTCAGGTGCTGTATTATCAAAGGCAGCATCTGAATGCAGGAACTGCAGGGAAGCAGCCACAGAAATGAGTTCTGCCTGGCGTGATGGAGTGCTGTCCTGTGCTGCAAGTGGGTGACAGCTGTACTCACCTGCAGCTGGAAGGAAGGGTGCAGTGGGGCAGGAGCTGGTTGGGGCACACGCTGCATTTCTGGGCCCCTGGGTGCTACCAGAGCTGCTAGGAGTCAGCATGGGTGTGCAGGGAAGCACTGCAGTGTTGCAGCAGTCTGTCATTGTGATGGGTGCTGCTGAAGTCTGAGCCCGTTCTTGCAGACAGATTGCATCATGTTGTAGTGACTGCTGTGATATCTCAATTGAAAAGAAGGAGGAGAAGCAAAGGCAGAATAAGCAGAAACAAAAAATTTAAAATAAAAAAATAATAATTCCCCAAACCAATATAAAAATCTGAACCAAACTATCCATGCTGATAGCCAAGAGGCTTTGCATGATGCTGCCAGAGTTACTGGCCTTCTGACAGTTTGATTACAGCTTGCTTAAGGTATATTGACAATGCAGCAAGTGCATTTAGGAGGTGTTGAAAGCAGAGATGATGCCCTGTGCAGCCTTTGGCAGTTGGGCAGTGAAGGCCTTGGGGACTCAGCACCAATCCTGCTCATCCACACTTGGCTTTAGGTCTGGCGGGGCAGCCAGGCAGTGGGAAACACCGACTACTGGGCAGTGCTGTGTGGGCTCCTGGTGAGCTCAGGGCACATCTGAGTGCCAGGTTTGTAAGGTGTGGAGCAGCTCTGCCCCATCCTTCACCCATCAGCATCTGCACCAACACTACACCTTACACCTGTGCAGGGTGCTCCAAAATCAGGTGCCTTGTGTGCTGAGGCTGGCTGCTGAGCACCCCAAAGCAGGCTGCCAGATGCCCCCACGTCAGGTGCCCGTAGCAGGGTGCCGTGCCGTGCTCCCTCAGCCTCACGCTATCTCCAAATGCTGCAGCCGCTGTCAGAGTCACGTAGCAGGGAGCAGCAGCCCATGAGCGGCTCTGAAGCCGAAAGCAGCACGCCTGTAATAAAAGCAGGCTCCGACTTCAAACAAATGTGTACTGCACAGTCCTTGTTAGCACTCTGATGTGCGGCTGCGGAGCTTGGACAATTTATAGGCACTGCATCAAGAGCCTTAGTCAGTTCCATATGTGCTGCCTTCGTGCGTTTGCCGGTATGGAGCGGTGGGATGGGATCTCGGAAGTTGAGGTCTTCAAGTGTTAAATACAAAGCGTTGCTCCTGCAGGCTCTGCTCTGCTGATCCAAGTGTCTGGCGCACATTTCTCACAACAGGCTGAATTTGCCAAGGAGAATTACGCTCGGTGCAGCAAAGAGCTGTCAACTCTTTCCTCCCTCGCCTGCCAGGCTGCCCTTCAGCAAGCAGAGGGTAGTGCTTGAGGTGCTGAGTTCGGTAGTTAGTGGTGGTTGCTGGGGCTGCTCAGGGAGGTGTGTGGTCGCTCAGCTCTCAGCCCAGTTGCTGCACCACCTCCCATTGACTCTCCCGAGCCGGGTGCTCAATGGTTAAACGCTCCTGCTCTTGGCCTACAAGAGCTACAAGAGCCGGGTATCTCCTGCTGGATCCCTCTGCTCCATCAAATCTGGCAAATAGCACAGATTTTTATGCTGTGAACAGAAATGACGCCCCAGGGCTACGACTGAAGGGAGAGGTTGACATACTTACCTAGCAATCTTGTTATCATTAGCTGTGCTTTCTCCAAAACCCCAAATCCCAAGAACAACAGCAGCAGAAAACATTGCAGATTTTGTGAGCAGATGCCTGGAGATAACAAATTACTTTGCTCTTTGTTTGACTCCTTGGCACTTAGTCGTTAATTAAAATGAGGCCAAGTGTGCTTAGATGGTTCATATGGAAGGAAAAAAAAGCAAAGCTTGCTTGCGGAATGAAGCAAAACTGCCTTTGTGAGAAATGGGGGCACCATCCCATGCAAAGTCAGCGTTAATCTTTCAGTCTGTGAAGCAGCAGCACTAATTCTGATCCAGCTCTTCCCCTTTTCAGTATTATCTTTTGTGATAGAGAGATCTGCTGGCATTGAAGTTGGTCCAAAGTACACCTGGGATGCTGGGTAGCACTGTCATGTGCAGCAGCACGTGTTTCTAAGGATGGACTTGGAGGATTTTTGTACAGAGAGGAGCCTAAGAAGCGTGGTTCTCCAGTTGTGATTATAGGCACAAGTGCTTTGCAGTGGGGGATGTTACCTTGCATACATGCCTTTCTTCTAGCTGGGGCACAAATGGTGCTGTTAGCATTCAGTGTTTGGATGTGACATCTTCACAAGAAGTATGCACTGCATTCCCCAGACCGAGTTATTGCTGTACTTTAGGGAAGGCCCAGTGAGAAGAATGCAGGGATGTAGCAGAAATGCTCAGTCATGGCTTGAAGCAGTGATGGAGCACCTGGGGGGAAGGCAGGGCCAGACCAGGGGAGCTCAGGTGCATGCAATGCACTGAGTGATGGAAGGGATGGAGCCAGGATCCACCCCTGCCCAGCCCTCATTTAAGGGTTGGCAGTGGAGGTGAGGGCATCTCTTGCTGGAGATCCCTGCCTACCTGAGGCCTTCCAGAGGTGAGCTGCAGGATGGATGGATGCTCTGTAGTGGCGCTCACTGGTAGTTCTACATACATCGTACTGCCTCAGAGATAACAGGCAGCTGGTTGGCTTGGGCAGAGAGCAGTTCAGCTGCACAAGGACTTGTGCTCTGCAGGGCTGTTGTCTGTGCAAAGGGAGAGATGGCTGTTCATGCAGTTAATGCAGACTGCTGCCTCTGCAGGAGGCCAGCACAGCTGGGTGAGGAGCTCAACATGGCACATCAGGCAGCAGTGCACCTTCCAGCATCCTCCTGAGGACAGCCAGAGCTGCGTGGCTGTCAGCCAGCACCGACAGCAGGACGAGCATCTCCTCCTTTCACCGTGGGATGAAAGCAAGTGCGCGTTGTGTGTCTGCAGCATCTCCTCTACGCTGTCCCTCTTGCACTGCCTGGATTCTCCCAGGCCCCGGTGCAACGATGCTCAGCATCCAGCTGCATTCACAGCCCCTGCATGGGCTTAGTGGGAGCAGTGGTTGGTGTTGGGGGAGCACAGTGCTCCTGGGTTTGTCTCTGGAGCATTGCTGCACTCATTCAGAGCCTCAGGTGTTACAGTAGGTAAAAGTCAGATGCCTAGAGCTGATTGCTTTCAGTCTTCCTGCTGGCTGCTTGGAGGCCCGTTGCTGTGTGTGCTGCGTGCTGTGAGGGTCCTTCAGTGATTATTTGCTGTTTCCCAGTTCCATGCTAAGAAGGAACAAGAGCAGAATACTTGCTGCCAAATGACTTCCGAAGTCTTATGAATGATTCTGTTAGTGCTTAAACTATGCAGGGATATTGATTTTTTTTTTTTTTTCTTCCTCCCTCCTCCTTCTATGATCTAAACTTGAATTTCTGTGGTCATTTTTACGTGGTCCTTTTTGAATTAGTGCTACGTGTGGATGGGCTATTCCATAACTGCTTGATGAACTGCTATGCTCTTATCAAATGACAGAACTCTGTTTTTAGTGCTCTAGTGACTGAATTGGCCCAAACCAGCAACTTAGAATCAAACCAGCCAACGCCGTTGTGGTGATTTGGGAGCAGAGATGCATCCTGTGGGCACCTGGGGAGGAATCTGAGGTGTAAACTCAGGGTGCATTGACTCACACCCAAGCCTGGTGTCTGCTGTGCCCTGCACAGATCCCATGCACTGCTGGGCTGGTCCACACCACCTCTGGCTTCTGCCTGGGCTGATGACTCCTGGAAGCACAGCCCTGTAGGTGGGATCTGCACTTGCGTGGTGCTCGTCCCTCCAAGCAGAGCTGCTGATGGCAATTAAAGCTGCTCCGATGATGCTGAGCATCTTCCCTCTGTGCTGGTTCTGGAGGTGTTCTGCAGGACGGAGCCACGCAGCTGGCACAGGAAATGTGCTGCTGCCCATCTGCTGCCAGAGCGGGTCCTGTGTTGAGCAATTGAGGGTTCAAATCCCCTTCTAATTTTGTGCCACTTGTGGTTGCTTTGTGCCTACCTGAAGCTCTTCCCTGCGGCAATATCTGAAAGCAGAGGATACTCCACGTTAGAATTCTTAATTAGCATTAATTATTTGGAGGGTGGGGGGGGTTGTTTATCAAACGTGACAGTTAATGAGCATCCAGTTGGGTCTGGTTATCACATGGAGGACTGAATGCATTGAAATCCGCTGCTGGCAGTGCTGGGGTTAGGCGGGGTGATGTGGAGCAGTGCAGCAGAGGTGGGCATTACAGTAGGAGAACGTCCTGAGCAGGGCACGTGTTGGTGCCTGCAGCCATTCAGCTTCATAATCTCGCTGTCTGTGTCGACTTACAAATGAAAGCTTGCAGTAATTTGGAGCAGCGTTTGAGTTGCGAGTGGTGGTGGTGATGCTGAGCTCGTCTTTTAATGCTGAGTTTGGAGGCTTTGAGGTTTGGATTAAAAAAAAACTTCAATGAAACCACAAAAAAGACATTGGAAGCATAACTGAACAGGTGGAACAAATTTGTTAAATCTGTTATTGGGAAAACAGCAACTTGCTTTTAAGAAATAAATCAATCTGCAGCTCAGCGTTTCATAATGAGGAGTGGGATAGGAAAATCTAAAAATATCTACAAATGGGAGCTAATGCTCTGAAGGAACAGATCCAAACTCGACTATAATATTGCCCATTGTGGTGACAATAAGCATTTTAAAGTTCATTGAGATCCGTGCTGGGATGCAGATGGGAGCCGGCGTGTTTCTCTTGCCTGGGTCCGGTTTTATTTGCATAACCACTTATAATTTGCATTGCCAGTAGCTCGCAGAGCTGGGGTTGGGAAACCACGATGAGTTCATCCCACTTGCTGTGCTCAGTGCATGAAATGGCAAATCTGGAGGGCAAATCTCTGCTCCCTGATGTGAGTGAGCGGGCTCTGTTCTCTGTCACCTGGCCGTGTTTGTCCCCTGGGAGCAGCCCTTGGTCAGCACAGGGACTCGTGCTGGTGGTGTGGGGTGCGTGCGCCTGCGTTTGCAAAAGGGCATCCCTGCATCCTGGGCTTGGCTTTTTCTTTAGATTCCGCTTTGATGTTTGGGCAGCACGGCCCAAACATCAGCTTCCCCATTTCTTGGAAAGCCATCCCACAGCCCCATGCTTCCCAGCAGGGTTTTCCTGGTGGTGTTGCATTTCCCCTGCTCAGCTGTGGCACGCAGCAGCGCTGCCCTTGGCTGCCATGCTCCAGCCCACCTTCCATCCCAGCCTGCTGGTTGCTGAAGGCTTCCCTCTGCTCCTCTGGAGCAGGTTCTGGAATGCATGTGGACAGCTGTTGCTCAGAGGCGCACAGGGAAGTGCATCTGTACGGCTCCTGCACGGTGCTCGCCTTTTGCGGAAGCGCTGTGCCCTTATGGCACTAAATCAGGAAAACCCCTCCTCACCATCCAGCTTTGGGTTGAACAGTGCTTAGTGTGGGTGCAACGGGGCGCTTGGGGCATCAGGGTGGGAAATACCCCCGTTGCTGCCCATGCAGTGGGTAGGGATGCCCTGTGCGGGGCTGCGTGCTGCCCCAGGTGGGTGCCTCGCTTTGCTCTGCGGGAGGCACCGCAGGATGCCAATGGGTCCGGAAGGGCACAGACAGTACTTCTGCACGGCTGGGCTTCCCTCGCTGCATCACAGCCCAGCTTTTTGCCCTCAAACCCATCACACCGTTTAAAATACTCTTTTTCCTTTTTTTTTTTTTTCCTTAATGGTTTACCAAAACCCAGCCATCAACCTGACCATCCACGCGCTGCTCCCCGCGCGCATCGCGGCCGCTGCAATCTGGCGGCTGCTGCTTTAATGAGGACTGGAGCTGTGCTTTCGGGGCCCGCGTGGCAATTGTGCTGACTCCTCATGATGCTTTTGGAAGCGCTGCTCGCCTTCTGTTGTTGCCGTGGTTTGGGAGTGCTTTCATTTGATGCTCTGTCCCTGGGAGAGCATCCCCGTGGTGCAGCTGCGCGGTGCCCGGGGCGGAGGTGGGGGTCCCACGGTGCCCATCTGTCCCCCAGCCCTCACCCATGGGTGCGGGGGCTCTCGGGATGCCCTGCAGAGCTGTTAAGTTGGCAGCTGCCGAGGCCAGGGGTTCAGGGAGGCTTTTGTGTCCCCGCTTTGAAGCCTGAGTCTGAAAGTGTTGTAATGAGGTTTTATGATGTATTCTGGCAAGGGCTTGTTATTTTGTGTGTGGATTTATTGTATAATGAACGGAGTGATTTTGAAATGTTTTGTGCAACCATTTTTTGGAAGGGACATTGTATTTTGTTTATGGGGATGTGTGAGTTTTTATGAAACTTTATTTAGCTTTTAGCAAGAATAATCTTTATTCAACAAATAGCGCAAATAAATCTTTAATTGAACAAATATGTGCCAACTTTCAAACACAGCAACAAACAATGACATGAAACGGGGCAACTTTGGAACAGCATACGACTTTAAGCATAGTAAAGAAATAAGTAATAAAAGCTAACAAAGAGCAGCTCGGGCCGTGCAGGGCAGGTGGGGGTGGGCCAGGCCCCCTCCCCACGCTGCGCTCAGCCCCATGCCTGCTTGCATTGGGCTCCAGCCTGACCCAGGCTGTGCTGATGTGTGTAGCTGTGGGTGATGTGGAAACATTCTCCAGCAAAGCTTTGTGTCCCCACGGTGGCTCCAGGAAATATTTCATATATGTCGCTGTCTTTGCTCAGCAGCACTCCTGGGGGGAGAGCTCTCCCCTTCTGCATCCTGTCCTGATGGCGAAGCGTCGTGGGATGGCTGTGGGGAGCAGCACCTCGTCCCTCTGCAGAGCCATCGGGGTCCTGCTGCGTTGCCATGACTGAGATGGGCACAGAGTGACCGGTGGCAGCTCTGTCTGTAGCATTTGCTGGTTTCTCCCATAAGAGCAGTGAACCTCATGGTGCCTGGAGGTGGCCGAGCTGGTGGCCGTGCCGTGCGTGGGGCTCTCTGCAGCATTACAGTGCCCTGTTCTTCAGTCCTGCACAGTCTTACCCTCTGAATGCTCTGCTTGCTGAAATGTCTTTATCAGGAGCAAATATTTGGAATTAATTCTGGATTTCCCAGAGTTTTTCCATCAAATCTGAAGATAGATTGCAGCGCAGAATGGCTCATCCTGATCAGTGACGTTTTCTCTTTCCTTTATCCTTTATCCTATCCCAGCTTTTCTGCTTTACTTCACTTTTTGGAGCGTTCCTTGTAGGGAATCACAGAATCTTCCTTCTGTTCATTTCCAAGGTGGTTTCGTTCTGCTTCATTCCTTGCTCCTGCACCACAGCGGGTGATGCTCATCGTTTTTCATTCTGGTTGCTGTCCCCAGTTACATAAGGAACCTTTTGGTGGGGACACATGTCCCTGCCTGGCTGCAGCTTTCCCCGAGGTGTCTGGAATTCCTGTGCTGAGCTTCTGTTTGTTTCTCAGACCCTCCTGCCCAACCCTCCAGAGTTGGCCTTCACCACTTTGGTCAGGATGTAGAGCTGGAGATGAAATGCATGGGGCCACGAAGCCAAAAGAACATGGCTATATTTGTGGAGGAAAGAGACCAAACTGCTTCCAAGTGTCTTTCCTACTTTCTAACCTTGGAAATACCAGGAACACGAAGCCTGATATTACTTATTTCTGTGGGAAATCTCATGTAGCGAATCCACTGTTACTGGGAGGAGTATTTTCAGCCCCTCATTGGCCTTTTCTGCCCCTACAAGTTTTAACAAAAGAGCTTTTCTTCTAATGGTGAGCAACGGAATTGGGTGTTAATGAAAACAAATTAATTTTGAATGGAAAATTCCTTCTCGACTGTGTTGTGCCATTCTCTTCTAATAGTGCAAACCTGCCAGATCTCTCTCCCATCACTTTTCCAGGAAGAATAAATGAGACTTATGTTTCCAGAACCACGAGATGGAGGCATCTCTTGGTTTGTGTCCAGCCTTCTTCAGCCCTTCACAGTGCCCCTGCAACTGCACAGAGCCAAACTCTGCTCTTTTCTGTGCCACTTCACTTTGGAACGTTGGTTTCCCTTCAGGTCTTTCCTCCAAGTTGGCTCGTTCCTCTTTCTTGCACTTTGTCATTCCTTTATATACCCGAAGAATCTGGTCAGGACTCTTTGTTGTTAGCTACAAATTCAGCTTCTCTTTTGGTTTTGGGTCCTGATGTGATGTGGATGGGCACCCTCAATGCAGGAGCTCCGTGGGATCGGAGGATTGCATTGGGTTTGGGGAAGCTCTACCCCCATTTGTCACTGGTGCCTTGCTGGAAGCCATGAGCCTTCAGTGTCAATGGGATGTCAGGCATGTAAGCGTGTTGGCAGCTGAGCTTCCTCTTGCCTTTGGATCACAGGGGAGGATGGAGCAGACGTCCTGCAAATCCCATGTAGAGGCCAGAGCCTGGTGAGCAGTCAGGGTGGGATGCAGCATGCAGCCACACGGCCACCGAGTGCTGAGCTTGTCCCATGGAGGGGGAGATGGGGGCTGTGCAGCTTGGAGGATGTCCATCACTGGGACACAGAGATTGCTTATTTGCACCGAGCTCAGCGTTTCGGTGCTCACAGGTAGCTGTCCTAACAGCTCGGCTGGAACCCAGCAGTGCTCAGACGTTTTGGTCCTCAGCTCTCAGTTCTGCCACTTCAACCTCGCTTTGCTGCAGGATCTTCCTTCGGAAAGAATGCGGCGCTGTGCGTCAGAGCGCTGCGATGGAATTGTGAGCTCTGCCTTGGGGGTGAGGATTCTGAGCTGAACCTGTGAGTCAGAGCTGCTGCAGCGCCCCGAAGAGTTTATGGCTCAGCCTCTCATTGCCCGTCACAACAGGTTTTTTATTACGCTGGAAAACTAATTTGCATCGCTTGTTGTAATTAACGCTGTAAAATGTTTAAACAAAAGCACAGATAGAAATTAAATTTACAGGCCATGCGAGCAATAGCGTTAGAATATAAGCCTTTGGTTCGCTTTTCTCCTTTGGCAAGAAAGTGATTAGCTCAAATTAAATTTACGGAGAGCTCTCCGCTCAGATTGAGGGATGTAATGAAAAAAACACGTGGCAGAGCTGGTTTTAGACCCAGAGTCTTCCACTTGTTAATCTGCAAATGGAGTCATCCAACCAACCCGTCTCTGCCCTGATTTACATGGTGGGCAAAAAATTACGATGTGGGAAAATGGACTCTTGGTCATGTTGGGATTCTCTTCTGTTGTTTTGAGTTGTCGTTCTGTTGTTTTATGGCTGTGATTAGTGTGGTTAGAGCTGACTTGTTTGTATGGGATGAGGCCATGAGCTGTCCCTGCACTGCTGTGGGACCACAGGATGGTGTGTGCTCCTTTGGGGCTGTCTGGCAGTCCTTTTGCTAGTCCAAATTCAGGTAAAAATTGAAGTGTGTGAGCATGGCTCTGTCCTGGAGTCCTCCGAGGGGTTTTGTTGCACAGAGGGTTTGCTTTTGGAGGAGAATTTGCAGCCGTGGGGAAACACAGCCACGTTGGGTGGTAGGAGCAATTCCTGCTGCAAACACTGATCAGCATCAGCACCAGCTGCCCAGGGAGCGGCGGGGCCACCCAGCAGTGCTGCAGAGCTGCAGGAATGTGGCACTGAGGGATGCAGTGATGGACACTGTGGGCTTGAGAGATGGCTTCTGCATCCTGAAGGACTCTGTGGTTCCGTGGCTGTGACCTGGCAGTGTGTGTTCAAAGCCTGCTGTGTTGCTGCAGGGGTGGGTTTGGCAGTGAGTTTATGCCTGATGCTCTACAAGGAGGGAAAGGTGACGTTTGTGGCAACGACTTGTGGGTGGTTAGGATGAGAGTTGTGGCACTGATAAAACTCAGTGGCTGCTCCACCTCCGTGGCAATTTGCTAGCTCTATAATAGTCATATTCCTGAGTATCTCTTTTTTTTTTCTTTCTTTCTGGGTGAAAACCAACAGCAAAGAGCTGTCTGTAGAGAGGAGCTTTTTAATTTTTGCATCAATCTCCCACGTCTGGGAAGGTGCAAGATGGCAGCAAGCCTAACGTGGGCTGCAGGGCGAGAGGGGAGCTCCCATGTTGTTCCTTTCATACAATCCTTGCGTGGCTGAGAGACAGACAGCATTAGGGACAGTGTTTGTATGGCAGCAGTGCATGGACTGAGCCCTGGATGCTGCTGGGAGTTCGCAGCATCCTTTGGACCCACGACCCCGGCTCCATGTCCTGCCAAGCACTGCAGCTGGGAGCACTGCCACTTCTCATGCAGCATTTTCATTTTCAGGGCCCTCTTGCACTGCTGCTCTGCTTCTTGCTGTTCCCCAAGCAGCAGCTCTTTAAAAGTCCAAGCGTTGATGTGTTATCTGTGTTCATCTGAGCAGACTGTCAGCTCATACAAAAGCTCTTTCAAATCCTGCCAGCCTGTCTGCAACCTGTCTTCTTTTTTCTTTCCGCAGCCCTTTGCTTGTGTAGGCACTGTGTTTATGTGCTGCTCTTTCTCCTGATTAAATTCTCTTGCACCCAGTGTGACTCCGTGCTGGCTGAGCACATCTCCAGCCCATATGTGCATTGCAGTAATGCTGCTCGGAGTGGTGGTTGCATCACTCAACAGTCTGTGCTTTATCCGAGAGACAGAGCCCTCCTGCTGTAGTGGCAATGTTCAGTCATGGCCTGAAGCAGTGATGGAGCACCTGGTGGGAAGGCAGGGCCAGCCCAGGGGAGCTCAGGTGCATGCAATGCACTGAGTGATGGAAGGGATGGAGCCAGGATCCACCCCTGCCCAGCCCTCATTTAAGGGTTGGTGGTGGAGGTGAGGGCATCTCTTGCTGGAGATCCCTGCATAGCTGAGGCCTTCCAAAGGTAAGCAGCTCTTTTCCTTCATTTCTGCATCTGTGGCTGCTGCATTTGGGCTTGTTCTCATTTGCTTTAGCCTAAGACTTTGCCACCCTGCTATTATCACCACATTATAGCATTACCTGCCTCACCTGGGAGATGAAGAGGGTTGGGTAACGGAGCTGCAGAAAGTAAGGATTGCTTTGGAACAAGTGATTTCAATGGGATAAGTAGGAAGGAGGGGTGGGCTGTGCCAGTCTCGGTGAAGATGGATCTGTCATGCCCTAGGTGCTGACTGTGAAGAGCAATTAGAGCTTTTTTTTTTGCTGGTTGGGTTTGATTTTGCTTTTCAAGGCCCTGTTCAGGATTTTGACATCTAAGCCTCTGAATCAGTTGCAAAAGAGAGCTGTGCAACTGGGGAAAATGCCGTTCGATTGTGAAGTTTCAGGGAGTCTCAAAAACACTGAACTGCAGGTTTTGGGTCGCATGACCAGCTGGTGGAGAACATCAGAGACGTGGGACTTCAGGTTTGTATCTGTGTGTGTGCTGGATGTTCTGTTTGAGAAAAGTTTCTCTGCGTGCACAGTGAGGTGCTCAGACCTCATTTAGCAGCGCTGCTGTTGGGAGGCGTGAGCTGTGAGAGGGGTTTGGTCAGGTCCTGCTGGGGGTTTGCTGGGACATGGGGGGAGTTTCTGTGTTGCTTTGTTTCGGCTCAGGTGTTGGGCTGCCGTCTGCGGACCTCAGGCAGCCTCACAGCTGCTGTGACACACAGGGATCCCATGGCATCACCATGCAGAGCGCGTGCACTGCTGCGTGTCTGGGCAGACGGGGAGCAGAGCAGCTCTTCAGGGCGTTCGCTCTTTACGAGCTGACCATGCATGTGGATGGTAGTCCTCAAACCTGGCTGCTTTTCGGGAAGCAGGATGGAGATCAGGGCACCCTCTCGCACCCAAACCCCCAGCAGTGCCTGCAGTGGGGCAGGCAGCCCTCCGTGCATGGCTGAGCTGCAGGTGGGGGCTTTTCCTTGCGTCTCTCCTCCTCCTCAGACCAGCAGGGCTGTCCCTGGTGCACAGAGCTTCCCCCACAGCCTTCGTGGGAAGTCTCCGCTATCAGGTAATGATGTTTGGAAATCTGCTTGCTAGCAAATAACCTCTCTTTAAAAAGAAAATCTGGTGTTAGAGGTATACAGGGGTGCTGGGAAGTGGAAGAGTGAGGCTGTGTCCCAGTGCAGCACTGTGGAGGCCTGGGGAGGTGCTCTGAACCGGGTTTGGCAGCGATGAATTAGAGCAGAGTGGAGGAGCAGCTCCCATCACTGCCTTCTGCTCCTTCTGCTGTTCTGTTATCCAGGAATGAAACAGGGTTGCTTGCTCTTTCACTCCAAGCTGAGCATTTCCAATTGGAGAAGCTCTGTGCGTCCCCTCAGTCACAGGGCGAGAGCAGCAACTGTTTGACGTGCTGCTTTCAACTGTTGCTGCCTCTCGTTTGGTATTCTGCTTAATGCACATGTAAGGGAATCGCAGTGCTGCTCCTGGCTAGGAGGAGAGCAGCTAATCCACAGAAACATGTGCAGCCCAACCTTTGTGGCTTTCCATTTTGCATAATTCTGCAGAACAGGATGTGTCAACACTCCGGTGTTTGACAGAGAGCCACTGCAGGGTGTGTGGATGAAGCGATAAGCTGGGACTGACGGGTAGGTGTTGGGACATGCTGCTGGGTGTCGAGTCTGCACAGAAACAGCTGTTTTATAAACCCCTGCTCTCCTTGTTAATGGAAAACTGACAGCATCCCAGACGTGAAGCGAGTTCGGGAGGTGCGGGCTGCTCTGTGCCTCTGGGTGTGTTGGGTGTCCCAGCAGTTAGCTGCCATTATTTTGGTTCTGTGTTTGTGCTGCTGGGACACAGCACGTGCTTCATCCCTTTCAGATGTTCTTTTGCTGCTTTTCTTTCTTTTTTTTTTTTTTTTTCTTCCCACCTCAACTAGAAAAGTTGAAAGAGGGATTTTGTTTCTCCTGCCTTGAAATGCTGACCTTACTGCATCATGTTGTCTGACTTCTGCTCTTCCATCCAAGCGATTAATGTCTGCACCTGGCAATGAGGTGGTGGGGACTGCTCGTTTTGCTGCATTTCCATACCTGTGGTGCCCATCCTTGAGGTTCTCCTGCCAGTCTGGGTACAGCACTGTTTGTGCTGCTGTTGGCACTGTGCCTCTGCACCATCCCAGCCCCAGTGGTCACTGCAGGGCCCTCCCAGCAGCTGCTGTGGGGCACAGCCATGGCACAGCTTGCTTTGCCTTCCCATGGAGACCTCATGGCTCTGCATCACAACGGGGCCAGAACTCACCCTGCTGTTCTGATGTAGCACTGATGATGCTGTACTTCCTGCAGCAGAAATGCTCTCTTGGTGTCCAGCAGTGGTGAGCTGTTTGTGTCCAGCACAGCAGGGCTCTTGTCTTGTGCCTCCTGACCTCTGGGTTAGGTTGTGTTCAGACTCCTGAGCATCCAGAATTGTCCCCGTGTATTAAAGCTGCCCTTGTAACTCCTCAGTGACCCCATTCTTGCACAGGGCACCTGCAGGTCGCTTACTTCTGAGGGATGTGATTCAAATTAAGTGTTGGCTGAGCTCTGCAGCGAGGTGTTGACGTGCTGAGTTCGTGGGAAGAGGCACGGTTACACTTGGCAGAGGTTAACCCCCGTCTGGGTAAATGTTTACTTTGCTGAGTGCTTCAGCACTTGTTCTGAGTGTCTTTCTTTGGAAGATGGATGTTGTGGGATTCCGGGGAGGAAGATGAGCACGAGGGGCTGAGAGCTGCCTTACAGCCTCGGTGCTTGCAGAGCTGTCAGCAGCCCGCTGCTGGGAGCTGCTACAGGAGCTCCCCAAAGCACGGGGCTCCTGGCTCCTGTGCCTTCCTCCTCCTCCTCCTCCTTACTGTCTTCAAAAGGAGCCACTGGAGCCAGGACAAAACCCATCCTGAGCAGCTGAAGTTATTGCCTTTCCTTCTCGTTATTTTCCTCCATTTTCAAATACCTTTGTTGTCTTTTCCAGTAGTTGTAACAGTATTTAATGTCAGTGTTGGCTTGTTCTGAGTAACGGGAAGTACTTACAAACCCATAGCATGGTCTGGCTGTCTCTTGGTGTGTGTTGTTTTGTACCCCAAGGTCTGTAGGGCTGTGCTAACAGCTACAGCTTATCACAGAACATAGAATGGCCTGGGTTGAAAAGGACCTCAATGCTCATCCAACCAGCAGCCCAGGCTGCCCACAGCCACATCCAGCTTGGCATTGAATGCCTGCAGGGATGGGGCATCCACAGCCTCCTTGAGCAACCTGTGCCAGTGCCTCACCACCCTCTGGGGGAAAAACATGTTTTCAACATGCTTGGGTTATAAAATTCCATGAAAAGTCAGTGGACTCTTAATTAATATGTAGGGAAATGAGTGTTGCCAGGCTGTGCTCCTTGTGGGGTGCAGACCCACAGGTGAACCTGTGGGAGAAGGTGGTTCAGGGAGAGCCTCCTGGAGGTGTAGGCCATTGCTGCCATAGCTGCCAACAATATAAATATTGGTGCCATTCCAAAACAATCTGTTCTATAAGGCTTTTTTTTCTGGGTAGTTTCTATTCTTTGCTGCTCTGTGGGTTTTTCTTTCTTTGAAGTGAGCACAATGAGGTCCAGCACAAGAGGCTCGTTTCTCACACGGCCTGAGTGTCTGTCTCCACACAGCAGTTCTTTGGTTTGCTAATGCAAAAAGAAACAACAGAAAAAAAAGCCTCAACCAAAGACAAATTGCTGTCTGTGTGCACGAGATGCTAAAGAGGGCCGGGAGGTTAACATGCAGGTCTCACCAGACCTGCAGCAGATGGAGCTGCACTGCAGCCCCACTCTAACAGCAGCTGCAGGACGAGGAGCAGACGAGACAACTGCTGGGACCCAAGTGTTTGAGCCATGCTCTGCCCCTTCTACCAGGGAGAAGCTCCTGAGAACCTCCTGCCAGCAGGGGATGTTGCTTATTAAGGACTTAGGTTGTTGCAGTGCGACTCTGTGGACCCAAAGTGAGTGAGAAGGGGGGATTTTGAGGGGAAACCTGTGCTAAGAACCAGACCTTCTGGTGTAATCCAGACTGACTGTGTCCTTTTGGATGTTCAGGGTCAGATCTTTGTGTTACTGATAACACCAGAAGCGTTTCTCACCTCCAGAATATGGAGATCTTAGCACGTGGGTTTGGGCATCATGTCCCAGTGATGTCCCAAATCGTTCTGGTTGCCCATTGCAATGCTGCAGGTTTCTGCTGTCCTGGATGTCCATCATGGGCTTCCCCAGGGTATGCATGTAGTCTCAAGAGTTGAACATCTCATGTCCTTTGGTTGGTCCCATTGAAGAACCTCTCCCCCCAAATTTCAGCACATGCAGCAAACCCCGTTGTTGGCTTGGGTGCAGTTTTTACTCTTCTGCTCCTTTGTCTCCAGTGTTGCTGGAGCTGAGATTTTGTTTTCTAGAGGCAGAGCCTTTCTGCTCTGCTCCCTTGAAAGTGGCAGATGCACACTTAGGGCTGCATCAGGTCTTTTCCAGCGAGTGTGGGGCCACATCCCCTATTTTGTTCTCTCATTTTCCAATGCAAACGACTGTCTGAGATGTCCTTCTGCTTCATCTATCTTTTCAGTTGCCTTTTGCAGTTCCCAGCAGCATCTCGCCTCCTCTGCTGCCTGTTTATGTACAGTTCTGGTAAAACATCCCTTTCATTTGGGAGCCTTTCCCAGTCTGGCTGCTCCCAGGGGTCAAGGGAATAAAACCTCATGGCGCAGAGATCTGACAGCGCGATGCCTGTAAGCAGGCTGTGCCCAGCTGATGCTGCAGGGATGGGGCCGTGGCCAAGGAGTGCCCACCTGATGTGTGCCAGGGGAAATAAAGGCTCTGGTGGGCTGAGCTTGGAGTGAAACGTGCCCAGCAGAACCTTTCTTTGTTTGGGTATCTGGTCATTGTGCCGTTGCTCTTTGTCTGTTTAGGATGATTTAGAAAGCCAGCTTCAGAAACAAACAAACCCAAGCAAAGCTGCCTGAAAAAAAAAGCCAAAAAAAAAGCAACCAACCCTGTGAGGATACATTTGATACTTTTTCCTGGCAAAAAGTAAACAGTTTCCATCCTCCTTCAGTTTCCAGCCTGCTAAGGTCTCCGGGAGCCCCTCGGTGTGTGCTGCCCACCCATGGCTGTGCTGGGGGCTGTGGGGCTGCGGGCTGCCCCCGCTGCAGGTGGGTCTGCACGTTGCCCCAGGCTCTGCTCCATTCCACGTCCCCACCACAGCCAGGAGGTGACCTGGGATGACACTGGGAGCAGTTGCAAAAGTCTGTCTTTAAACAGTAACTTTTCTTAGCCTCAGCCCCAAGCCATGGAGCTGTTGGTCTCACCCAGAAAAGCAGGAAAATGCTTCCTGGCTGCAGGAGTGAGGGCTTTTTTTCCTAATTTTCTTTGCTGCAGCAGTGTTTCTCATTAAGCAAAGGCATGCAGAGTGCCTGGATGAGACCTCTCTAAGCATGCGTGCCACACCGAGGTGCATGCCTACATATACATGTATGAGATGCATCCGTGTGTGTATACAGGTGGGCACGAGGGCACGCTCAGATGGCTAGGAAGCTTCGCAGCTGCCATAAAGCAATCCATAGCAGCACTTGCTTCTTCCACGTCTGCTTCCCAGCAGTTTGCTGGGTAAAAAGGAAGAAAGGATAGCGATAAAATGTACTGTTAAAGAGACAGAGCAGCTGAGGCTTCCTGGGCGGGAGCAGTGCGGGGGGTGATGGGCTGTGCTGGAGGAGCAGCTCAGGGGCACTGCGCTGTGCTGGGCTCGTGCTGGTGGAACTGCTATCACAGAAGGCTTCAGAGCCAGCTTGCAGTCGATGCGAGCCTGTTTAGTTGTCGTTTCAGGAATTTGGCACGGGCCGTGTTTATGAAATTTTTATTTCCTGGCTTGTTTTTTTTCTTTTATTTTTAACCTCCAGAAAGTCACTTAACCTTTCCGTGCCTCGCTTTGCTGCTCTG
Organism: Lagopus leucura; assembly: GCF_019238085.1. Taxonomy (NCBI): domain Eukaryota; kingdom Metazoa; phylum Chordata; class Aves; order Galliformes; family Phasianidae; genus Lagopus; species Lagopus leucura. The sequence continues at coordinate 763,069 of NW_024962303.1, read as the reverse complement.
CAGAAAGCAGCTCCCAAAGCAGCAGAAGCCCCTTTGCAAGCTCGGCGTCACACCCCGATATCTAAATTCGCTTTGACAAACTCTCAGGACCCTACAAAGGCTCTGTGTGTCTGCATCCCAAAGTGCAAACCTGGGAGCAGCTCCCGGCAGCTGTGCTGCAGCTGGGCTGGCGCACGAGATGGGAACATCTGGCCGGCCTGACGTCCCGCAGCCCCGGTGTCGTGAAAGCTGCGCCGATGCGTTGTGCACAGCATCTTTCTCTGCTCTGCTCGCCTCTTTAGAAGGCGTGCTCTCTCTGTTTCAGCACATCAAAGCTGGAAGCAGAAAGGCTTGGCTTGCAGAAAGCAGAACGAACCAACGCCTCTCCTTTCTTGTACAGCTTTGCTGCGTCTCTCGCGCACAGCCGGAGATTGAGCCTCGTACGTGAGCTTTATTAGCCCAGAGGAGAAGGCAGTTCCTCTGTTAGCTCCAGATTGCACTTGCTAGTGCTCTGGTGGCTGCTGCCCAGGCTGCTGGGCCGTGGGAGGCTCTTGTCTCCTGATTGCAGCACTCCTTGGCCTCCATGCAGAGAGTGAATGGGGGATGTTTTTCTGCTTACAGATCCGTGTGGAGCTTACACAGCAGGCATGGGGCAGCCCTGGGGCTCAGCCTCTGCCCACTGTGGGTGCCTGGGACCGACTGTGCATCGTCACAGAATCATAATGGATTGCGTGCATTGTATGGAAAATGGAGGTGTGGATGAGTTGAAGTCCCCAAAGGATTCCCAGCTCTTTTCCCATGGATTCCGTAGTGTCATACGAGATCACATCTCCTTTCCCAGACCGTATCTGTTTGGGGCTGTGGAATCCAGGCAGGGCACAGAGACCACCTGGGTGCCCTCAGCCACCCCAACCCCTCCAGCATCCAGCAGGTCTCAACAGCACAGCCTCGGCTTGGCATAGGGCCATGCTAAGGGGATGCTGGATTCCCCCTGGTGCTGAGGTCCGGTGTGCTCCAGGACATCACTGCTTCCAGCAGGGCGCAGGCAGCCGGGGAAACCAAACAAACACAGTTTGGATTTTTGGCAAGAATCGCCTTGATCTGTGGATGAGGTAATTGGTTTCCCAGGTGCCGTGTGCTGAGGAGAACCTTGGAGCTCTGTGCTCTCAAGAGCAGGGCCTCGAGGGCCATTCCCGTTCCCCAGTCCCATACCCCAGCTGAGTGCATGCCGGCTGATCCTCCGTCCTCCAACTGATCATCCTCCCTGCATCTTCCCACTGGGAAGTGCTTTCCCCCTCCTCTCTGCGATGCACAAACCTCAGCCCTGTGGTGAGAGAGCTGCCAAAAGCACGAGACCTTTTGCTTCCAAAGCAGTGCAGTTGGTGCTGGGGGATTTGCTTTGCTGGCGCTGCTGTGCCCCACGGCAGAGTGAGCGCTGTCAGAGCTCTTGGTTGTGTTTGCATGCAGCCGTAGTCTCTTTTGACAGTAATTGCAATGGATCTGATTAATTAGGCAACAAAGCGTGATTTCTTTAGCAGGTTAATTTGATAGAATTAAACTGGCAGTCGCTGCCTCGTGCCACGATACCCTGTGGGAGTGGCTGTTCACCTTCCCTGCTGAAATAGGCGTCTCATAAAGGAATGAAAGGATTGAAATGAAATGCTGAGCTGCTGTGTGCCCCTCGGGGGTCAGAAGCAGCAGCCAACACCAGTGGCTCTGCAGCCATCCCAGTGCAGATTGCATTGGAGGTGTGTGGGCAGTGGTGCCACCGATGGCAGCCCCAGCTGCTGTGCTGCTGCTGGCCTGGCTCCTGGCTGGGTGTTTGGTGGTTGCCACACATACAGTGCACTTGGTTTTCTTTTATGGTGATACTGTTTGGCTTGGACTACTTGAAGTCCTCCTCCTGTTTCCTTCCCTTCTGCCTCTCCTTCCAGTGAAATGTCATAGAATTAATCACAGCCAAGGGCCTGGTTGAGCATCCAGATTTAGAAAATAGGGTTTGAAAGCCCTCGTGCTGAAAGTAAAGATGCGCTCCAACAGGAAGTCTTTGTTTTGTTACGGAGCAACAAAGGGAAAAAATAAAAGTTTTAAAAGTTGACAGCAAAAAAAAAAAAAACAAAAAAAAAAAGATGTTGAGACATTGAAGATATGCAGAGTTTGTGAGGAGCTGATGTGGCTCCGGGCTGTGCTGGGGCTGCAGTGGTGGGGAGGCAGAGTGCCAATGGAGGAAGGCAGAATGGGGAAGGGTGCGTGGCGTTGGGTTGGTGGCACTGCGCTCTGCAGCCTGCGAGGGCTTTGGTGGGAGGATGAGGAAAGCATTGCTATTGATGTGCGAGAGGAGAAACTGTGACCTCCATATGGAGGGGGACACAGCCCAGCTGGCTCAAAATGGGGCTGAAAAAGACTATGAAGGCTAATTAAAATGTGAAAAACTGAGAATTCGTACTAATAGACAGCAGATCTCTGTCTGGCGCTGGTTCACAGCTAAATCTGATTTCCTTGGGAGAGGAAAGGAACTGATTTGAGGCCCATACCTTGCACTGACACTGATTCTTCTCAGCCCTTTTACCAGCATGTTCCCAGAGCGGGGTTGGGTTTCTGCAGGTCTGCCTGCAGCAGGAACCTCTTAGAGCCGCTACCATTAAGAAATTCAGCACAGGTGTCTTCCTGCGTGGTGTTAAACTCAGCGTTGACCTCGTTCTCCCCCAACATCTGGGTTGTGTTTTTAGCTTTCCCTTCCCGTGCCAACAGGTGCAGTCAATTGAAGAACCCAACATTGCAGCGTGCCGTGGGGCTGGAGCATCAGTGCTTGTGCATGGCCAGCCTGCATTGAGCACGAGAGGCGGTGATGGAGGTGCCAGCCAGAGCAGCTCCTGTCCCCGTGGGGATGGAGGTCCTGTAGTCACAGCCTCCATCACCTCACCACCGCCTGTAGGGCAGGCCTTGGGGCTCGCAGCACTGTTGTTCTCTGCAGCTGGCATGGGTCTGTTTCCATCTCCACTTGGCAGCTCTCAAGGTCCGTTTCCTTCAGCGCTGTCTGTGGAGCTCGTGGTTGCAATGCTGAGGCTTCCGTATGGCTTTCACTCCCCCTCTGGGCTGAAGCTGTGTAAAAACAACTGCTGGTATGGATGAGCAGTCATAGCTGCATTCCTCCAGGCCACGAAGGAGCCATCATAGGAAGAGGGTTGGACTGCTTTCCTAAGCCAGCAGAGGCCAGCTCCCATTGCTGATCCCAGCGGCACCTCTGCACCCAGGGCTGCACAAATGTTGCCCTCCAGCAGGCTGCTCTTGCTGGCGTTCAGCCTGAAATGTCTAAGAAATACCCCTCAGTGGTCTGTGCTTAACTTGCAAACCCTGGGCTGAGGTGTCCAGTGAATGGTATGGAAGCTTCTTGCCCTGCTCCATCCCCACCGTGGCATCACTGAGGGGTTCTGCAGCATGGCAGGATGGTGAGCAGCTCTGAGTCATACAGAAGGCATTCATCTGTTCTCTCTTCTGTAACGTGAGCGTGCCATTAACTACAGTTAGCAGTTAGCTGTGTTTGAAAAGTAGAAATGAGTTAATGGTAGAAATATAAATACATGGGACATTGCACGTTAAACTCGGCTAAATTTATGGGATGTGCAGGAGGTGCTTTGATTAGCTGTGCAAAGCTGAAATAGCTGTGAAAGCACCATGAGCCAGCACCACACTGTGGAGGGAGAAGTGCTTTTGCTTTGAAGACAGGGATGCTTGTGGCTGTTTTTGCTTGGAGAGCCGTGGGTGCCCCATGCCTGCAGGATTCAGGGCCGGGTTGGATGTGGCCCTGGGCTGCCTGATCTGGTGGGTGGCAGCCAGCCCAGGGCAGCAGGTTGGAGTGAGATGACCTTTAAGGTTCCCTCCAACCGAAGCCATTCTTTGAAGTGGTGTCAGGATCCCTGTGGGGATGCCCCTCTGCTCCAAGTGGGTTCCTACCATCTCCTCCCTGTGCAGTAAGTGCTGCCCTGAGGAGGAGCAGAGTCAGGCTGCTCGGTCCTAGCTCAGCTCTGCAGGATAGTTTATGAGCTGCGTTGTAGCCTCTAATGACCATTAATGGTGTGTGAGTATTGGCTGGTAACGAGCCTTGAACTGATAACCGGCAACTTTGTTGAATGCTCTGTGCTGAAAAATGCAGTAGCTTTCCTGAGTAATGAAGTTAAAATACCAATAAAATCTTAGGAAAATATGCTCCCTCCCTCTTTTATTGTTGTCTAATCACTTTATATTACCGCAGTGCCTCGAAGACCCAAGAGCAGGACTTGGTGGGTTCGTGTTTAAAGCCATGATTGCGCAGTGCTGTGCTGAGAGGCTGCTCAGCTATGGGCAGGAATGCTCCATCCCTCCGTCGGCACAGTCTGCCCGGATCACTTGGCCTGAGCTCAGTGGCATCTCTGGAGCTTTCATCTCCTGAAGTGGTTCGTGGGGCGTCTCAAAATGGAAGGGACCCACATGATGGTGAAGTGCAGCTCCAAGGAGGCTGTGGATGCCCCATCGCTGCAGGCATTCAAGGCCAGGCTGGATGTGGCTCTGGGCAGCCTGGGCTGCTGGTTGGCGACCCTGCACGCAGCAGGGGGTTGGAACTGGATGAGCACTGTGGTTCTTTTCAACCCAGGCCATTCTGTGATTCCAGGCCCCACACAGAATGTCTCAGAACGGGTAGGAAACGTCCCTGCTTATTGCAGGGCAGTTGGGTTAGATGACCTTTAAAGCTCCCTTGCTAACTCAGCCAATTCTGTGATTCTAGAAAATGTTATTTACAGAATTCCTTTGCCTCGTGGCTTTGGGAGGTGAAGTGTTTAAAGACGGCTGTCCAGTCCAACAACCTCAGTGAGGATCCTCACGTGCAGATTAGAACGAGAGGGAATTGTGTTTTTCTTTGCCTTTTTTTCCCCTATCAATTCAAGAGCTGCTGTTCTGTGCCTGTGGAACCTCGGGCTGCAGCGTGAATAGCTGGCACAGCAACCCAGCTGCCATGCAGGGGGAAGGATGGCAGGGAGCACTGAGAGGTGGAGCAATAAGGCGAGAAGGGTTTTGGGCAAGGGAAGCAATGAAGCTTTGTGAAGGAGATGAGAGCCACAGAACGGCTGACGTGGGAAGGGCCCCCAAAACCCATCCGTTTCCATCCCTGCAGTGGGCCAGCAGCTCCCAGGCTGCCCAGGACACAGCTCCAGGGATGGGGCATCCTGCTGTGTGCAGCCCCCCAGGGGAGGATCTGAGCCCCCAGCACAGGCAGGGCGCAGCTGTGGGCTGGTGGCAGCTCAGCTCTGCCCAGGCGTTGGCTCACAGCATAGCTCACGTTTCAGGAACTTTGCATTCGGGGCCGGGCTGACAAACACGGCGTGTGTAAATTCTTGTCGTGTTTTGTCATGTTGAAATGAGGATTGTTTACTCTTTCTCTCCTTGCATTTTTATAAGAACGAGTCACGATGACAAAAAAACAAAGCCGAAAATATGTTGAATGGCTTCTTTGGTATAAAAAAAAAAAAACCAACAAAGCTACTCCCCAAACTTCTTTTTTTTTTTTTTTTTTTTTTTTTTCCAGCCTGTTTGAAAATAAATAATCTCCTTCGGGTTTGACACCACGTGTCACCACGGGCGAATTCCTGCTGTAGGACAATGGGCTGCGATGCAGGGAGCTGCTGCTGGAACCGCAGGCTGTGCCTGCTGACCTCCAGAGCCAAAAAGCAGCAGCGGCGCTCGCAGGGAACGGCTCCGAGGAGCTCCGTTGGCTCCCCGTCCTCACGCCGCTGATCTGCAAAGCTGCAAATGAGAGCGTGAACTGAATGAGAAGGGCAGCGTTTGGTGGTGAGGATGAGGAGGGCTCCGTGCCTCCCTGCTTCCCCCTTGGGAGCAGTTTGACCCTTTGGATCGTGGTGCCCGGTGGGTCTTTGTTCTGATGTGATGCGTGGTGTTGCACAGGGGTGCAATTAAACCCCCAAACCTTTGCTATTATTTATATACCCCAGCGCTGCCTTGCTTTTCCTTATTGCTTGTAGTTTATATATCCAGCCCTAACGATGTTCCATCTGGGTCTTATATCCTGAAGAAAGATTCCAATTTATGGTACCTTTAAAATGTATATATATATATATGTGTGTGTATATAAATATATCTATAATATACAATAAAATGCCTTTATTCTTCCTTTTGCAGAATCCTTTCTTACAAACCAGAGATTGGCTTCTGAGTAACTGCAGGCGACGTTATTTTGGTAATTCCTATTGTGTTCTCATGGCATTCCAGAGTGTTATTGTTTGGTGTTTCCAGAGAGGTTCTGCATGTTGCTGCAGAGCAAACCAGTGCTTTTGTGTGCACGCCTTTGTGTTTGCTTTATTCTGCTGACAGAAAGCAAGGTATCACTGATTCATTGCAGCAGGGCGTGCTTTGGGCTATTGTTCCGCAGGTTATTTTGAGGTATGTTTTCCCCTGGGGGTTTTTCCTCTCTTTGCTGTTTGACCTTTCAGCGTCCCAGAGAGATCTTGGTGATTAAACATGGGGAGTCATAATGGGTTTACACGGTGTTGGCCGTTTGAGGCCTTTGCATGGGAGTGCTGATGCCTCCAGCTTCGTGTGTAGCTGTAGCAAAAGTCCAGCAGGAGCTGCTGCTGCTTTGGCTGCAGGTGTATTTGCAGGGCTGTTTTTTGGGTGGTCCTGTATGGAGCCAAAGGTTGGACTCTGATCCTTGCGGTCCCTTCCAACACTGGATGTTCTATGGTTCAACCCTCGTTGCTCACGGTGGGAAGGGTCCTTTGCAGTACATCTGTGCTGTGACACCGTCCTGGTGAGTGTTCTGCCTGGAGATGATGTCTCTCCCTGCATCTGTCCCAGTGGCTGCGCTGTGTTTTGCAAGCTGGGTGGCAAACACCTGCAACTTTCTGCTGCTACAGCCTCTGCTGTTGGAGACAAGTGGAAAACAAGAGGGTAGGTGAGGTTAACTCGAGGCAGAGTGCAGCCCAACGGCCAGGCTGAGAGCTGCAGACCAGTGAGCCGTGCGCTGCTGTTAGTCACATCTCAGGGGTGGCGGATGGGAGGAGCATCTCTGGCTCTTCAGCCCCACACAGCTGTGCTGGACCCGAGCGCTGTTTCCACCCGTGTGGGTGTGAGTTCTGTGTCTGAGAGCTGTATGGTGGGTAGGGGCAGTGGGGAGCATGGCTCTGGGCAGCTTTTTTGCTGGAGCTTTTCTGGCTGTGCCCATGCTGTGTGTGCTGCTGGGAGCACAGCTCCGTGCAACCAGAGCATCGCTGGGGATGGAAAAGCCCTCTCAGATCCTCACCCCCCTACCATGTCCATGCCTGCATCCCTCACTGCCCATCCCCAGAGTTCTGAACTCCTCTGGGATGGTGACCCCACTGCTCCCGGGCAGCCGTGTCAATGCCTGACCGCTCTGTGGAGAAGAAATGGTTCCTAATGTCCAGTGTGACCTGAAAGCAGTGCTGATGTTCCTCCTCCAGCCCGAGGAAAACCTCTCTAAGCCCCTTTGTGTCACTTCCCGGAGCTCAGTGCTGCTGTTTGCACTAATGAATGTTGCAGAAGCAGTCTCAGGCCAGGCTGCTCTGTACATCTTTTTTCCCTGCACCAGTTGTGTCAGTTTGCAGTCCAGGCTGCATTCAGTTCTGCCAGACAGCTTTCTTTCATTGGAACTGTTCTCAGACTGCTCACAGCTGCTGTGGCTGCCATCGCTGCCATAAGCAATAAGTTCTGTTATTTTCCTAAGACTGACTTTGTACGGTGATGGAGAGAGGGCAAGGGATCCGCAGGGTTAGCTGTTCTGCCTCCTTGTCCTTCAGTCCCCTTTTGTGCGTTGTTCCCTGGAGATCACACGCTTACAAAAGAGGGGGAAGGAGTGGGGCAATGAAAACTTTGAATGGGTTTTATAATCACTGTTTTTTTTTTCCTTTTTTTGCTCTTGTAGCTGGGTGAGCACAGTGTGCTGCAGCAGGGGTCCCAAACTGACCCTAGCAGGGGCTTTTGTGGCCTGTAGCTTCATACACTGCCCTTGTAGCTGCTCATCCATGAAAGGGGTTGGTTCTTCCCTGCTATTTAAAGGCTGCTTTGATGCGCTGGGTTTTGTTCTCTGTGCTGATAAGCTTTGGTGCTGCTTTTGGAAGCCTCTTCGTTCCTTCCTTAGATGGGTGCATGTTGGTTTGGTGTGGGTGTGTGTTTGTGGATCAATAAATGCAACCGAGTTCCTTCAGCATGAGGAGGAAAACCCCATCCAGGTCACCAGCAGTGCAGTGCAGGCTGAAGGAGGTGGCTGCCACAGAAACATAGAATGCTTTGGGTTGGAAGGGACCTTTCAGATCACCCCAGTTCCAACCCCCTGCTATAGGTGGGGACACCTCCTTCTAGCCCAGGTTGCTCACAGCCCCATCCAGCCTGGCCTTGACATGCAGTCTCCTGTTCTGTGGAGCAGGAGCGCATGGAGGAATGCCCCCAGCAATGGGCTGCTGCCACAGCTGTGCTGCTGGGCTGTGCGCTGCTGACCATCACGGGGCTCTGATGGCAGTGAGTGCTCTCCACCAACAGGAGATTGCTGCAGAGAAATGTTTCCCTCTTGGCAAAAGCTGTGTTATAGCCATGTACTTGTCCTAGGTTTAAAGTGTTAATGATGTGGTATGCTGAATTGGATTTAAAGGTCCCTGAAGACCTCTGAATCTCAGTAGCTAATGAGGCTTACAGAAGGGAGCTCGGGAGAGGAAAACTTACTGGCAGTGAGCAGTACTGGTGAGAGCTCCAGGATTGAGCAAGTTTTGCAAAGGATAATTAAAAGCGATTGCATCAGCGTTTGGGGCTTTTGCTTATTTCCAGCTCGACCCTCCATGATCTGCGTGTTGGCTGCGGGCAGCAAGGTGGTTTTTACTGGGTTACCAAATAGGGAACAGAAATAACTCTTCTGGTGCAGCTCAGCCCTGTTGGGAAATGCCCAGCTTCATCTTCTGCCTTGTGCTGTGCATCGATGTGCCCGCCTGCTTGGATGCCTGGGCTCTCCAGCAGCCTTAACCTTGTCCTTGTCTTGCAGCTGGCCTTGCTGAACTTCTTTCACCCTGAAGAAAAGCTGCGTGTTGGAGAAGGCAGACGTGTGCGCCGGAACAAGAGGAGTAAGGGCAGCGAGGGCCCAGATGGTGAGTCCTGCTGTGTTCCTTGTCTTCTCACCAAGGGACCAAGCAGAAGGACCTTTTCCTTCTTATCATGGTTATACGCAGAATTCTGTCTGTAAAGGAGAAAACAAACAGCATTCGTGGTGTATAGCAGTTTCTGTATGATTTTAATTGCCTTCCAGGGTGCTAATTCCAGCAGTCCTATTCCTACGTCCATAGGCCTAGTGAACTTGTGCAAAGTAGTGCTACTGGGTGTCCTTGTCCTTAATTCTTCCACAATACTCGAGGCTCTGTGCTCATTCCAGGTAACTGTTTGTACTTGTATGCCCATATTTGTTGCTCTGTTGGTCTGTTAGCTGTAGATCATCAAGTAGCTCTTCACTGTCTATCAAATGACTGCGAACATCTGCATCGCAGAACGTTAGCTGTTCTCTAATAGGGTTTCAAGCACGCTGGAGGATCTCAGGTGGCTTCAAAGCGTGTGTTTATCTTTGAAAGCACACGTTTAATCTTTAACCTGGAAGCCACGGGCGGCGGAGCCCATTGCTGACATCTGTGATGGAGCTGGGCTGGTGCGTGGGACATGGGGTGATACGGGAGCAGCTTCCACTCCACGTGAGCTGCGTGCACGGTGCTGCCAGCAGATGTTTGGGGGATGAGTCTGGTCCACGAGGCTGTCAGAACGCCGGCTTCATGCTGACAGATGTGCAGAGAGCTGTGCGGTGAGCAGGAGCTGCTGAAAGCTGATGGAGGCTTTTCCCTCACTGTTGTGCCGAAGTGAGAGCGTGCCCCTCTCGTAGCACTGCTGCAGCCTTCCCACGTGTGCTGCAGGGCTCAGCCATCCCTGCAGTGCAGCGTGCTCCCACCGTGTCTGCTTGGAAGTTATATTTTGACTGTGTGAGGTGATGGGGATGGGCAGAGTTGCCATAGTGATGGGTTGTGTCCTGGTGAGCTTAGCAGAAGGGGTTACATTAGCAAGCAATTAGCTAGTGTTTGGCTATCGCAGTTTTATTGGGTAGAGAGGCATTTAACAAGTGTCAGCTGCCAGGGAAGGGACTGTTCTGCTAACAGCCATGAAGTCAATAAACAAACAAAACTGCATTCTACCCCGTGCGATTGCTGGGGTTTGTTTTAGGTTTGCGTGCAGGAATCTGTTTTTCACAGAAGGAAAATGACTCATTTGAAAATATATGTACAAGCCAATGATACTGGTATGGCATCACTGTTTTCTCCATGAGTTTTGCAAAGCTGCTCAAACCTTTGGTCTCCAAAGAGCCCCCAGAAGATAAAAGTGGATGCACTACAGATCCCAGGAGGAAGGGGGTGTGCCTTCCATTGAGGCCTTGAGAATACTTGTCCAAAATTGGTCTGGGGACCCTCTGAGCCCCTTGCCATGTGCAGCCCAAAGCGCTGGGCAGGGTGGCACACAGCTGCTGCCCTTCCCACTGCACCAGCACTGCGCTGGGCGGCGAGATGGGAACACGGGATGTGACACTGGGAAGAGAATGTGGCTGCTTTCCTAAAAGTTGTTCTTTTTCTTTTAGGAAAATGAGCCTCCACGGCTTTGGCAGTGAGCGGGGCATTTGGAGGAGGGGGCAGAGTTGGTCCCATCTGTCCTTGGGGCAGGAGGCTGGGATGCTGAGGGGGCTGGGATGCTCAGGAGGCTGGGATGCTCACGGCTGATGAGTGCATGGGCTTAATGCTGGTTGGTGCCCTGGAAGCACCTGAACAAAGCCAGGTTCATGTCCTGGGAGGAGGAGGATTAGGGAGGAGGCTGCCATGGGGCTGCCTTGCCTGGCCGTGGGCCTGATGCCCATCCTTGTGCTGCCAAAATCAAGCTTGCACCACTGAGAGCTGCAGCTGCTTCTCTCTGCTCTTCAGGGAGCCCAGCACTCTCCTCGCAGTGCCCTGTGCTACCAGCTCCACCTGCTTTACCCTGCTCCACCCCCTCCCTCTGCAGCATCTCCTCTCCTCTTTTCCCCTCCGTCCTTTCCATCTCGGTGTATTTATGCTGCTGTGGAACTGCTGCAGCTCCCAGATGGACAAATCATTCTGGAGCTGGTAATTAGCAACAGTTGTGCTAAAAGGAACCATCAAGAATGTTAAATTAGTCCACTTTTAAATAAACTGTGTATGAAATGTTAGATCTCTATTCCCAGAGCTGCAGTAAAAGCGCTGCTGGCTCTTTGCTAACAAAGCCAGAATATGGGAGTAGCATGGTTGTAAGTACAGAGACAATTCCGTGCTCTTGAGGTTATAAATAATGACAGAACATTTACAAAGCAGATGTCAATAGGACTCTTTAAAAAAACATGCTTAAAAAAAAAACAACCAACAAAAAACTAGTTTCTTTTTTTCCTACTTTCATCTCTGTTCCCAGTGAGATCCCTGCCGTGCTGCTTTCCTGGTCTGGTTGGTTTGTGCTGTTTGGTTTGGGGTTGGCCCTTCTTTGTTTTTTTAATCCCTTTCCTAGGTTTGTTCCTAGTGTGCTTGGTGAGAAACACGGCTGATTGTTCCCTGCCCTTTGATGGGGAGCGTGGCAGCTGGGGCACTGTCCTTAGCTGACAACACTTGGGTTCCTACTGCTTTGGCAGTCATTGCCGCCGAGGAAAGTCCTCAATAAGCAACGAGTTTCAGTGCTGCTGGTGGGTTTTGCTGGGGTGGAAATACCAAGGGCTCTTTGGCTGCTGCCCTCACACCCAGGGCTGCAGAGTGCAGGGTCAGCAGGGTGCCCAGCCGTCCCCGGGTTACGGCGCAGGTTGGTGCGCGGCGCGGTGCTCTGTTGTGCACTGAGGTCACAGAGGGACTTTTCCTGCTCGCTTCCTCTCCGTTGGAAAGGGAAGATGCAGCCCTCCGACTGCAGAGCCCAGAACAATCAGTTCCTTTGTGCCGGCCCCGTGCAATTCCCTGCAGCCCAGGGATTCTCAGAAACGCAGATGGATGAAGGGCGATAGAGCCTTATTGTGCTCGGAAACCATGGCGATGAGCTCTCCGTAAATAAAGAGCATTTCCTGGATACTGGAGCGGAGGAGACGGTCCCAGAAGAGCCACCTCACCAGAACACACTTGATCTTCTCTGGTTTCCCCCGAATTTCTCTGTGATTTCCCCCAAACCAGGAGGAGTTAAGATATGCCAGAGCAGACATTGAGTCCTCACGTGTGAGGGCCGTCACCTCCCCGTGCTGACACAGTCAGTACTTTCTGTTACCACGGTTAAAACTGAGCCCACAAATCCCTTACAGCCCCTTGCCTATGGTGCACCTGCACTTGTTGTAATGGGGCATGCTACCTGTGGCTCACACAGCTCAGGCACTGCTTTGCCAGGAAGATTGGTGGCTACAAATGCAGTAACCTGATTGTAGATCACAGCCTGGTGTCTGTGCTGTTCTAACTGCTGTTTCCACAGAGACACATCCAGAGAAGCTTAACAGCTGTTGGAACGTTCAGAGTGACATCCAGGTGGTGGTTCTCAGCTCTCTTGCAGCAGTGGCAGACAAACACCGACCCGTTGCTGCAAACAAACGGAGGTGGAAGTTGTGTTCAAGGAATCCTCTAGCACCAGGTGTGACATGTAAGGCAGTGCACAGACAGAAGGAATATTTTTAGCTCATCCTCGGCTCAGACTGCTTGGAGCTCAGTTCTTCTGAAATTACTCTTGAATTCTGAAATCACTTTGAGGCCAAATCCATCACAGTATCCATTAATGACCTTTGCTGAAGCCTCCCTCAGGCAGCCCTGGCCGTCCTGCAGCAGAGGCATCACCTCAGGGATGTTCCACGGGACTCTGGGAGAGCAGAGATGCCAGCTCAAAGGGTTTGGAGTCACTTTCTGCAGCAGGGAGGTGCATCCCAGCAGTGTGTGTTGGTGGTGTTTGGGTGAGGCTGTACTGCATCGGAGGTGAGGAGGTCTGCAAACCAATGGAGCCACAAAGTGCTCACTGAGCTCTGATGGTGCATGACTATCCCGGTAGCATCCCTTCCAGCTGTGACCTGCACTGTTCCAAAAGAAGCCTTGCTTCTTCAATATTCCCAAAGCTGTGATAGGATGCAGCTCTGTGTGTGTCCTCTTGCTCTGGTCCCTCCCCATTCATCTCCTGTCTGGTGCGGGTAAGGTGGGAGGACAGCATGCAAAGATTCTGAGATGCAGAGGAAACTTGCAAGGCTTGAGAGAGAATTCTGTGCTCAGAACTCCATCCAGGCCGTGCATTCAGGTCCTTGTGCTGATTCAGCTTTTGGATGGGTTTCAGTCCTGTCCTGCCCAGATCCTCAGCGCAAACCCAGCGCCGTGTGCTGCAGCAGGCTGTGCTGGAACTTGAACTACTCTTTGAAACTTCTCTTAAAGCTGCGTGTTGAGCAGGGACCAGTATCATTAGAAGTAATTGGTGACTCCATATGAACTCCACTTGTGAAAACTGGGGCTTTTCATAACGCCTCTGGTCAAATGCTGACGCTTGAGAATCTCAGTTTCTTCTGTTACAAAGCATGGCCCTGGCTAATGAGAAGAGAACAGATGTTACAGCAGGGCGGGAGTGTGATTGCATCTGAGCTATGTGTGCATCTGGACCGTGAATGCCACGTACCAGGCATTGTAAAGGCTGACTTGGACTGGTGGCTGGTGATTCCTTCCCCACAGTGTGCCGGAGGCTCTATTGTCTGTCCTTGGGAAGTGTTTGCAGCTGAGCTTTGATTTCTGTGCACGCTTTGCTCGCTGGCCATGGCCCTGCAGCACTCTGCACGCGCGTGGTGCTGTGGTCCATCTGGTCACTGAGTTGTGCTGCTGTGAGAGCTGGCTGTTGGGTGCATACCTCTCCAAATGGCTGGGGATGCTGCTCAGGGTCTGCTTGGCGACTGCACGCTCTGCCTTCTGCAGATTTGGGACAGAATAGCATTGATCTGGTTTGCTGGCAGCCCTGCTTGTGGCAGAGGTGTTGGCACTTGCTGATCCTTGAGGTCCCTTCCAGCCTGAGCCATTCTGCATTGTATGAATGCACTTATTTTCAGTCCGTGGCAGTCAGGGTGGGACTGAAAAGCCAAACACAGAGCTGCAGCTCTGGCGATGGAATTGTGGAGCTGCCTTCAGTTGTGGCCTGTCTGTGCGCTCGTTAAAAACCCGCTCGGTTATACGAGACCAGATACATTCACCATAAAATAGGAGAAGTTGCACAAAGCTGCAGAACAGCACCAGCGAGGAGCTCTTTGGGGAAAAAGCTGTGAATGAGGCACGACAATTCCATGTTTTCATTAGGGCTTTGTTGGCCATGATGTATAGCTATTGGTGCTGTGAATGTGAGCAGGGCTCAGCTCAGCGCTCATTCATCTGACTGCGGTGATGTGAATGGATGGAGTGGGGCAGAGCCAGGTAGTGCTGTGCTGGGTCAGAATGCTGTCAGTGAAGGTGCAGGCTTCCCAAAATGCGGTCTCTGTCTCTCCCTTGGGTTTCTTTCAGCTCCTTTTCAGGTTCCTCCAAACATGAGCACAAGTGCACGCATGTTTGCATCAGCAGCAGAGCCTGCGCAGCTCTGCGTCATTAAAACCATCAGAACAGCTCAGAACAATGCAGAGGTTTGCAGTGCAATGAGATTGCAGGCAGGAAGAAGGAGAACCATGTCGGCTTGCGCAGAGAGAGGAGGGCTGGGTGGGTTTCCTCCCGCCTGCGCTGGTTCCTCAGGCCTGGCTGTCTTGGAGTGCATTGGAAATGACCCATTGCAGAGCATCTTCCCTCCGCTCAGCTCCAACCTTGCAGCAGCACTGCTGGGGAATCGCTCCTGCAGGAATTCGGGACATATGTTACTTGTTTATCTTAGTGGGATGTGACTTAAAATGTCAGAATGTTTTGTGTTAAGCAACAACCGAATAAAACAAACAAAATAAAAACACAGCTGTAATACCACGCTTTAAATAGTTGCATTCAAATATGTGGTATTGATAAAGTAAGCAATAGGGTGCAGCGGTGTGTAGAAAACAAGCGTTGCGAGGCCGGCCAGCCAAAAAGCAGCCTTGAGATCCTCGAATTGGAAATAGTAATGCTGTTTGTCAGCTCCGCTCAAAGATCCAGCTCTTGGAATCCACCCGCAGCGCCCGAAGGGAAACAAAAGCACATCATATTCTTCCATAGCCAGCGAGAGTGCGGAGAGATGAAATGTGACAGCCGCAGGTTCTGCTGTGAGCCCCAGGAACTTGGCTGGGACCGATGGTGTGGGAGCGGAGCTGCGAGGGGCGGAGATTTATGTGCGATTGGTTCTGTGCTGTTCTGAGAAGCCGGCGCAGCGATGTTCTGCCAGCAGCGGTGGCTCTGCAGCTAATTGGGAGCAGGACGGGGTCTGTGCTGGGGAGCACCGTGCTGTGCTCCCACCTGATGGGGTCAGGATCCTGCACAGCCCCTCATGCTGGCAGTGCCGTGCTGGTGCTGTAGGTGCACGCAGAGGGTTGAGCCTGCTGCCACCTCAGCTCTTCCCTGCTGCCAGCCGCGGGGCCCCTCTTGCCTCCAGTCCTTCAACGCTTCAGTTTGCTGAAGTTTTTCTGTTCTTTCGAGGCAGCGGTGCAAATGAGAACCTCCGGTGTGATGAAAGCTTTGAGTTTCAGCTGTTCTCCCAGCATGGTTTTGAGGGATGTTGCAAAGTGCTTGGTGGGTTACCATGGCCAGCAGGGACAGCTGGGAGCTGCCTGCAGGCTTGCTGCTGGGCCTGTTGCTGCATTGGGGTGCTTACACCTGGCAATGTGACACACGCTGTGCTGCTGCTCTCCTACGTCTGTCTGTTGCACTCCTGCTCCGCTTCGGTTCAGTTGAGCAGCTCTAACTGATGATTTTTTCCCTTTAATCTGATTAAAGACCATTGTAAAGTGCATCACAGCTGCCTGTCGCTGTTAGCCAGCATCTCTGCATTCCTGCCTTTCACTCATGAGCTCGACCAAGTTATTCCCATTGTGGAGAGCCTTGCTTTCTTAATCATCAAACCGGGCAGAAATCTCTCTGAAGCGCTGGTAGGAGAGAGAAACAATGGTGACAGCAACAAACCTGCAAGGTGATGAGCTGTCATGGCAGCCTGAGGCTGTCTGAGGAGGAGCACAGTGCGGCTCCGGGGAGCACAAGGAGCTGGGGCTGCTCCCACAGCAGTGCATGGGCTCAGAGCAGCAGGGAGGGAGCAGGCTGCTACCCGTGGGGCTCCCGGAGCAGAACGATCATCTGGACGGCACATGGGTGTGGGTTTGTCCTCTGATAGATTGCTCAGAGGAGAGCAGTGAGGCAGCAGAAAGCTGCTCTCGTACCGAATTCACCAGCAGATAAATGATCTTCAGCCTTTGGCGCTGGTGCAGAAGCTCTCAAAGCCTCGTGGCCGAGCACGCAGCGACCCAGAAGTGCCAGAGGAGACCTCAGCGTGGGATACTTCCCCTGGAGGTGTGTGGGAAAAGTCCTCTGGGGAGATGAAGAATGGCCCTAAAAGTGGATGGAGCCGAGGGAGTGCCTCGAAAGAGCACGGAGAGCTGCAAAATGCTCATCATCTTGAGGAAACTGGTTTTTGAGTGTCAGTTCAGTTCAGCACAGGGGTGGGGGATCGGAGCCGTGGCAGATGTGAGTTGGGGCTGAGCCTTGGCAGGGCACTGAGCAACGTGTGGCTCAGGATAACGGTGGCACTGTCTTGTAAGCAAAGACCCCTGATGTGTAGGACGTGGGGCCTGTGGTGTGCGGGGGGCCATCGTGGAGCATCTCAAAGGAGTGAGAACAGGATAATGGAGGGTGACTGTGTCCATGTGTGAGCTTAAAAAAAATCATTGGAACAAAAGCAGAGAGAGGCAACAATGGTGGCTGAGAATAACCGATGGCCCGGGGCTCTGCCCTGTGTGCTTATGCGTCAAACAGCACGATTTCATCCTTTTCCCCTGCTTTGTACAATGAGCTCCCCTTTCCGTTCTGTAATACATTCAGTGTATTTGGATTTACTGAAGTTACTCCAGGCCTTGTACCTGGGACATCCCATCCCACGCTTGGGTTCACCCCTTCCTCCTGCCATTGCTGACAGCATCTTTCCTCTGCTCCCAGCAGGAGACCGCCCTTCCTCTTCCCACCCCCAAAACCCACTCTGCCAAAGCATACCAGACGTTTGGAGCAGTGCATGGTATGTTTTATGTCTTGGATGCTTTCCTACATCTATAATTCATCCTATTTTCTGGAGTGATAATAGCAAATAAGAGCTGCTCCTCGAGAGCTGCTGCCTGGCTCTTTGGAATTGGTGAAGAAGCACTTTCTGTTCAAGGGAAGGGGAAAATTCATCCTGCTTCAGTATTTGTATTGCTGATATTTCAGCGGAGTCCAAGAAGCTTTCATCTGGCTAGACCAAATTTCCTGAAAATGTTGAAAACATATTGGTTCAAAACCTCCCCAAACCCACGTGTTCTGGATTAAGCATGTGTTGGGAGCTAACATCCTTCTTTCCCCAGCTCCGCCATGGTCTGGCATTAATAACACAGCACTTGGAAATGTTTGAAAAGCCTCACATATCTCATAGCCCCGTGAGTGGAGTGAACATCGGTGCACCCATTCTGCAAATGAAATGATGGAGTTGTGGAGGTTGAAGTGAGCCTTCCCATCTCATCCATTGGGACAGCGTGTCAAAGCGTGTCATGGGTTCCTCATTGCTTGAAAGCTTTATCTCTGGAGTAGTGATTGAGCTTTTCTTGGTCTCTTCCCTGCTCCCCCCAGCATTAGTTAGAGAGGGATACGGGGCTCGATGGGAGGCTTACTGGGCAGGACTTCATTAATCCTTGGTCATCATCATGGTTCCTTGTGGTCTTACCTGCTGTGAAATGACAGCGTCCACCATGCAAGGTTATACCGACTGCCACAGCCTTCTCTTTGGGACACCAAAGTCAAGAAGGACTTTGACCAGCAGCCATATGGTTGGTCTCTTCTCTAGTGATGCTTTCCCTGCCGTGGCCAGGTGGGCGCGTTGGGTTCTGCAAACCATCTCTTCTCCAGGGGCCTCTGGTGGAGTCAGGCAGCATTCAGAGCTCCCTCTGGGATCCAGCAAGCGATCTCTTTGTTAAACCAGATGGCTACCAGGATTTGGAAGAGTGCTTTGCTCAAATTCCCATCGCTGTTGAGAGAGGCGGTTGTTAAACCTGGCATTCCTCTTGCAACCACAGCCAGAAGCTCCCGCTTCAAAGACAAGGCTGCAGGTTTTTGGGAGTGCACAACGTTGGGAAGATGGGCCTGCTGGATAAGTCACACCGAGCTCCTGCTTCTGTTCTCATCTTCAGGTTCCAACTGTGCTGGAAGTGAAGGGACGTGTCTGCAAGGTGGACAGGGAATCGCTGGGTCTGGGTTCTGCCTGTCCCTGGGGTGAGGGTGGCTCAGCAGTCTTCCTTGGGACAGCTTTCTGCAATGGCCTTTTGCAGGTTTTACATCAAACCAGCATAATTACAAAGATCTGTTCCTGTCAGTAAGACCAGTTTGAACCATTCTGAAAGAATTCGAGCTATTTCTCGTTAATCCACACACACAGCTAATAAGTGAACGCAGGTTGGTTTGTGTTTTTTGTTATTTTAAATATGCTATTTATATCAGCACATGACCTAAAGAGGTTTGGGGGTATTTTTGTATTTATAGCAAATCACAGCAGCGTGTAGCACACAGAAAAGTAAAATCAAGGGGGGGGGAGAAAAGCAAACTCTCTTAATCTTTATAAGCGAAAACATGTCATGTGTAATATCCTCGAGTTGCATCACCATCTGGTTTCTCTGCAGCCCGTGGTGGTTATGCAGCAGATGTTGGGGCCGACCCCATCCCTGCAGCACTGTGCAGTGCCCTCTGCGTGGCCACATGTGCTGCCCTGCACAGCGCTGGCCCACCTGCTGCAATCCCTCCCTTGGCGTTGGGAAGCGGCCGCAGGGATTCTGCTGGTGCTGCCCCAGACCTCCTCCCGTGTTTCCCCCCTGTGCCAACCCTCTGCAGGGGGAGGGCCGTGTTTGGGTTGGGGGTTATGGAGGGTATTACGAGTGGTAGAAGCAGCTCAGCTTGCTGGCTTTGGTGCTTTGAGCCAAGTTAGCAGCCTGCTTCGTGGTTCTGTGCTAACAGCCTGCAGTGCCCTTGGGAAGAATTCTCTCCAACAGGACTGATGAACTGTTGAGCCTTTCTGGCAGTGCCCTATGGGGCTGAAGGTTCACACTGAGCCAGCAGACCCCTCCAGACCTGTGCTGCTCTCCTGGAGGTTTGGAATAGCCCCCTCATTTCCAGCTTGGTTGCCTTTGGGCAGGAGCCTTTCTACAAAAACGTTCTCGTTTGAACTCAGCTCTGTATGGAGGAGCTCCACCAGGCAGCAGCAATCTTCACTCCATGTGTGTGGGTCATTTGTAGGACTGTGCATCCTGTATGAGTGAACCCCATCCCATGCTCACTGCTGTGACCTTCAAGGCCTTCCTTCTGCTGCCCCTCTTCTCTGTCTTGGTGCTTCTTGACAGCTTTGCTGAAGCAAAGGGTTCCACAGAACTGTGAGCTCTTCTGAGGAAGAGCAGCATAGGAGCATAAGAGCAAATTTCATTTCAGCTGAAGCAAAACAGAGGGGAGGATAAAATTCCCTCAGTTTGGCCTCAAGCACGAATAGAAAGCTTGCAGGGGAGAATATAAGTGGGGTTATGAGAACGAAGAGTGGAAGCTGAGCACAAATACAAATGCAGAAGAGCCCCGTGCTGTGGCAGGTATTGGGGTGGAACTGTGCTTCCCAAACTCAGTGAGAGGCTGTTACTGCATCGCAGTCAGTTCAGAGCTATCTGATGAGTTCTGAGCAAAACCAAGCAAAGCTTTGGCTGCTGGTGCATCCCGTGAGCCCCATGGCTCCCCGTGCAATTAAACTATCCATCCCTCCCTGTTGGGAGACGAACAGATGCAAACCCCAGAGGCTCAGAAGCTCCCAGGGCTAATAATATTGTGTTTTTTTTCATGTCAGAAGTATTTTTGTGTTTGTCAAAAGATTCACTTGCACAGCCATAACATCTCTCTCTGCCGTGCCTGGAACAGATGCGTGTGTTGTAATATAGACTGCGAACATCCCCATCGCATGTGGTTCTCATTCCTCCCATTCATCTTTGAAGCTAATTGGTTCCATCCATCCCCAATGTGTTTGGCTCGCCGCAGCTATTTGTACTTTCACTCTGGTTATGGCACTAATGGTGTGATATATATAACATGAAATAAACTCTCGTGACTCCGAGGTCTGGAGAGGCGCAGAGGCAGTGCTCGCCTCGTGCTGCCCGCCCTGGGTTGTTCTCTGGGTGATGTTCCCTGCCGTGTTTGCTTTCCCTGAGCGCGGTGTCGCGGTGCTTTGCAGGTGTGGGCAGCATGGCAGTGGCCGCCAGGTGTGTTGGCCTGGCAGCTCGCCTCTGCTGGGCTGATAGGAGGGTGTATGTTTGTACAGAATGCATAAGAAATAGCTTTTTAAAAGAGCGGATTGATAGAGGTAATAAGTCAGATGATACCCTACATTTCCTACATGCAATGCATGTGCCTGGGCTCCAGGGGTTCTGCAGGCAGGGTGGCACCTGGGGGTCTCGTTCTCATCCATCATGAATTGCTGGGGAAGCAGTGGGGTGTGCTTCACGCTCATGCTCAAGAGCTGTGCCCTGCCTCAGCTTCTCTAGGAATGTTTCAGCCACGAGCTGAGCTGGGTTCCCTCCCCAGCCTGCTCTCCCCAGGACATTCGCTGCGTCACCAAGGCAGCAGGGCTCTGCACAACCTCCCAGCAGTGGCTGCACAGCATTCTGCGTTACAGGGATTGAGGCTCAGGATTTCTGCTGTCCAAAAGCTCAATGTGCCCCATTGCAGTGGCGACCTCGATGTATACAGGCAGCACATCTGTGTGCAGAAGTCAGGCAGTGCTGCAGCAGAGCTGTGCGTGGAGCATCCTGCACAGAGCTGGGGGCTCCCAGCCTTGGGTGACCACTTCTGTTCCCAGTTTTGTTCCAGACAGAAGCCTCTTCCCAAGTGCTATAGGTGGCAGTGGGGATTTTTAGGATTAATTGATCACTGAATCTTACTGGCTTTCTTTTTTGTTTTTTTTTCTTTGTAGGTCCAAGCTCAGTTAAAAACAAGAAAAAGGGTAAGTTTTGATTTTTAATGTAATTTGACCTCAGTTAGCCCTTGGTGCACCTGTGTTAGTGTTCTGGCTACAGGTTCTCCAACTGACATGAATGGGAAAACCACTCATTCACATCCCAGCAATGGGCACAGCATCAATGCAGCACTCTGGGGCTGCTCCCCATGCCTCCAGCATTGCTGTGGCAGAACCGCATCCCCCAGCAGCACTGTGGAGCTGGAGGTACTTGCTGAAGTCTTCTTTAGAAGCAAAGGAAACTTAATTGCATTGTATAGAAGTGATTCCCATAACAAACAGCTGTGCTGCCATGTGCCAGCTGTGGCGAGCTGCCTGCTCTCTGCAGCTCCAGCTTCCCTCTGCTCTGCCATGGGTCCTGCTGCAGCTTGGTGCCTCCTTCAGACCTTCAGATTCTCTGAATGCACTCTGCAGCTTCTGTGTGCACCAAATGCAGAAGTTCTGCTTTGTGTTTCCGTGCTGTGTGGGTCGGCCCACAGGTGATGCCTGGCTTTCTCACCACGTTCCTCGAGCTGTTTGCAATGTGCACCTACTTCCCAAAATGCAGACTGGGGAGGTGTAGTGTTTTGTGTTTTGGGCACACGATTCAGTGCTTTGTGGGGCATCTGGTGCCATCTGTGTTTGTGCCTGGCTCCTTGGCACACACAGTGGTCGTGCATGGATCTGCTACCAGAACACAATCCAAAGATCTGGGTTGCTTTGTAGGCTTGTTCTCAAAACCAAGCAACAGCCATTTAGGGTTTTAGGTTTAGGGGAGTGCAGCCATTGGCCCCGTGCTGCTCCTCGCACCCATCAGAGCACCCATCAGAGCACCCACCCATCTCACACCCAGCCCACGCTCACAGTGCCCTGCAAGCAGCAGGAAGGTGCCAGCTGTGTGCAACTCAGGGGCTCCCCCAGACGTCTCTGCAGCACTCAGTGCTCATTGCTGACGCAGGGCTGCACCCAGCCAGGGCTGTGACAGCACCTGGGGATGGGGCACCCAGGATGCCACGTTGCACTGCTGGATGGCCCTGGCACTGAGCTGCAGCAGCCCCTGCACAGCACAGCACAGCGCTCTGCTCTTGCTCCTTGCATGCAGCCTCACGGCTGATGGCTGCTGTGCTCAGAAACTTGGGCTGTTTGTGCTCCAGAGCTGCGTCACGTTTCATGTTCACAAAGTTTGTCCTAACAGAGCTCTGAAACCCCAAACCCTGCTAAATCAGCTGAGCTAACAGCAAACGATGCTGTGGTGTTCGTGCAGTCCTGGAGCAGCTGAGGGATCTCGCAGTGCTGTATTACATACAGCTGTAGTGCTGCATGGAATATTTTTCTGTTATGGTGTTGTCACATTTTCTTTAATTTATTTTCGTTTTTTGGACTTAGAGCTTATTGTTTGGCAAATGGCAATTAGGGAAAGCACACGCTGACTGTGCTGCACTTGGGTCGTGCTGCCTGTGCAGTGCATGTGGCTCCTGGGAGCAGGGCCTCCACCAGCAGCTCTGCCACACTGAGGGGCTCTAAAAAATGTCCAGAGAGGAGAAAGGGGAAGCAGCAGCAGCAGCAGCATCTCATTCTTGTGTATCCATGCTGAGCGCTGCAGTGCACTCCTTGCTCCGTGCTGCAACCCACCTGGCAGTGGTCTCAGCTGGAAGGTGAATTGAGCTTTGTGTTTTAGTGAATAACCACTTTTTGCCTTGTGATATCAGTGAGCAGGATTCCATTACAAAGGAGGGGGAGTTGAAATTGCTCAAAGGAGCAAGAATGCCCAGAATGCACATCCCTGTGCAGCTTCAGAATGATGCGTGGTTGTTTTGCTGCTGAACGAGCAGCACGCTGAGCTGCAGACCCCACTTCTGAGATGGATTGGTTAAAACAGCTGGCATGTGATCCTCTTGGGAAAGAAAGAAGAGGAGCCAGCCATGGAACTGCTAGCCCCATGTGTGAGCCTTCCTCAGCATTGGCCTAGGTAGAAGGAAAGGCATTTGCAACGTGCTGCTGGGGAGATAGGTGAGAGCTGGGACTCGAGCTGCTCATTTCCAAGAGCTGTCACCATCCTGAGGTGGAGCATTGCTGGCGTGGCCTGGTGCACGGCCAGCTCAGGTGTGAAGGCACAGCTGCTGATCTGGGCAGAAATATTGCAGGTCATAATTTGTCCCCCTGTTTTTATGGGATACTGGCATTACTGCCATATTATTTTGGTTATGCATAGCTAGTTTAGTTTACTTCTCTGATTCAGAAGGTAACATTCTGCTTCCTTTAGCCCGAGAATTTACAAGGCTGGAGGTGAGTTGTATGCAGGGAGCAGCAATGTGGGGAATGGCTGTGAGGCACTGAGCAGCACAGCTGTCTCTCATCCCTGGTTCGTGGCCACAGTGCACCAGGTTGTATCCCACCAGTTCCACGCGAGCTGAAAATTCTTGCGGTGTGCGGTGATGTGATGCTGATGCTGAAGGTTTATGTATAATGCGTCAGCATACAGCAGCTGGGAAGGATTGCAACTGTTTTCCATCAAAAAGCCTCGGTCACATCCTCACCCTTGGGGCAGATGCTCTGTCCCTTGGGTGGCCCTGAGGTGCAGTCCTTGTTTAGGTGTAATTGCACTGCAGGTGATGACCTGTGCTCACGCACCCGCACGGCTGCCCGGGGAGCAGTGGGTTCCCCCAGAGGTGTTGCAGAGCCGTGGGGACGTGGCACTGAGGGATGTGGTGCTGGGTGGGCTGGGAGCAGATGGGGCTCTTCTGACACGAGTGATGCTGTGTGCTGACACTTGGCCTTGTGTTTTCCAGGTAAGAAGGCCGGTCCTCCAGGACCCAACGGTCCCCAAGGGCCACCAGGCCCCCCTGGGCCCCAGGGCCCCCCTGGCATCCCCGGCATCCCTGGGATTCCTGGGACCACTGTGATGGGACCACCCGGCCCCCCTGGCCCACCCGGCCCCCAGGGCCCCCCGGGGCTGCAGGGCCCCTCAGGTGAGCGCTGCTATTACAAAAGGCTTCTTCAGAGAAACCGGGGCTGTCCCCCCACAGCTCACACAGCTATCAAGGGGAAGCTTAGCTGATGTCAGTCTCCCCCAGGAGCACGGGCCAGCAGCAGTGCCAGGTCCTCAGTGCTGCCGCGTGGTGCCCACGAGCATCTCCTCTGTCACGGAGCTTTGGCTCTCGGAGAAGCTTCAGCAGAGCATGAGTGCAGCAGATGGCTGTGTTGCTGCCTTCACACCACTGTTGTTTGCATCCCAGAGCCTCTGTTGGCACTGCTGCCAGGAGCAGAGTGCTGCAGTTTGTCCTTCCAGTGGAAGCTGGTTTAGTGATCTGAGGATGCTTCAGTGACGCCGGGCAGAAATACAGGATTAAGACAGGAAAAAAGCAGGATGAGGCGTTTTCTTATTTCGGTGCTTTCTGACATGGAGCTGTACCCCACACAGCTGCTGGTGTCCTCCTGTTAAAAACGTGTTTTTTATGCTTACTGTGGGGTAAGAGGAGGTTTCTCTGAAAGAATAGTTACTGCAGCTCTTTCAGGCTTACCCTGCAACGATGTGCATTGCATTTTGCAGGTGCCACAGACAAAGCCAGCTCCCGAGACACTCAGGTTGGTTGGCCTCCTTCCCGGTTACCAGCTTTGTTGACTAACCTTATCTGCTGTGTTTACTAACACGTAAATCCCACCCTTCCTGTGTGTGCTGTGTTGTAGCTACCCCGAAAGGACCGGCTGAGCTGACTCTTCTCATTGCTCAGAAGCAGGCTGTGTTATTCTGCCCTAGGTTTCTCACTCCTTGTGCAGTGCTGATGCTGTTCTTGGCTGCTCCGCTCTTTTGTGTTTGTGGAGAGCACTAATGATCTCAGAGCTGTGGAGCTATGCCCAGTTACTGTAAGACGACACGGTGTTTCTGACCGACTTTAAATCCCTGTAATCTCGTTTGCAGCCAGCTGTGGTCCACCTTCAAGGCCAAGGCTCAGCCATCCAAGTGAAGAATGGTAAGGATCTCATGCTATTGGCACTTACTGGGCCCATCCTGCAGCCCCAGGCATATATGTGGAGCTAAGACCTCCCCTGTGATGTGGGTCGGTGCTGGCTGACCGTAACAGACTCATTCCCATTGCCCAAACCCCACAGAGGAGCCCACTGCTCAGCATCCTCCCATTTCTCCTGCAGTCAGACTCATCCCCCGGTTTGTCTCTGTGCATCTCCCACTAGTTCTGCCCTACTGGATCTCACTTTCCCTTCACCTCCTCCCACCTGTTGTAAAGTCATCAGTTTTTCCTGAGTCCCCTGCTGGCCGCCTCCTTTCCCAGTCTCTTTCTTCTCCTATTCTACGCCTGCAGTGTGTCCTTTTCCCACCTCAGCCCTGTTAGTCTGCTCTTTTCTCCATTTTCCCCATTAATTTATGTCAGGAGAAAATGCAGCTGTAATGGGAGCTGCGAGCGCACAGAGATGCACGGCCACCAGCTCCTGCTTTGCCGTGCTGCAGGCACACAGCATGCAGCCCCTGAGCATCCCTACCCATCCATACCCACCCCAAGTCTTGCCGAGCCATCTCACATCCACCAGCACTTCTTTGCTCTTTTCCTTCCTTCCCAAACCCATCTCCGATTTCTGCTCGCGTTCCCTTTGCCAACAGCTGGGTCTCATTCCTTAGCTGCTGCCTCTCGGCTGGCCATATCTCGCTGTACTGGAGAGGAGCTGCCTCATACCCTGCCCAGACCCAGGGAGCTCTGGTTCAGGGCTGCAAGAATGGGACAGGGCTGCAGGAATGGGTTCACCAACCTCTGCCCCATGTGTGGGATGGTGAGGGCTGGCCAGGGCTCCTGTAGGAAGGCTTGGTTTGTCTCTCACCAGGCGTGAGCTGCTGGAGCTGACATTTCTCACGATTCTGTCTTGGAGCTGAATGTGTTTGCTATAGCAGGATGGGGGGAAGCTCCCAGCAGCAAAAAGGAAATCTGCTGTTTCCAACAACAGCACAGGGGAAAAGATGCTGTCGTGCTTACATTTAAAAAGCAATTATTCCATTATCAACGGGACCCTTCTATGTTTACAGAGCGTACACTGCTCTCTAAGAGTGGGAATTACCCTGTAACTGTCCTTCCCTGCTGCTTGGGAACAATCTGCTATGCTGAGCCTGCCTTCCTCGGGCACTCTGACATTAATGCTGTCCAGCTGACAGAGAGCAGAAAGCACAGCCTGGCTGGCTCACAGCTGGGGGCAGGGAGCAGAACAGCAGATAAAGGCTGGGAGGGGAAAGATTGCTTTTGATACAACCTGCAGACTGCAAGCTGTCCTCAGCACGTAGCAGAGCATGTCCTCGGATGTGTCTGCTGATGCTTTCAGTTGGCCCAGTGACAGAGGAGTGGGTGGTGGGTCTTCATGCCCCTGATTGTGCTGAGGATGTATCTCAGCACAGGGCAATGTGGTGGGACGTGATGCCATTTCACGCAGGCAGGTTTGCCATGTTTTGTCCCATTCCCATAAGGACAGGGATCACAGTTCTCACCCTAGCCTAGTTTAGAAAACATAGCAAATAGTTTGGAAATACTGGCACTGGTCTCTGTGTGCCAGAGTGTCCTTGCTGTGCAGCAGGGATGATGGCAGTCACTTTTGATGTTACTGGGGCTGGGAATTGCTCAGCTACTTGGTTGTATCAGGAGAAGACAAGTCAGTCTGCACCCAGCCCAGGGGACGAGCAAAGGGCCGTGCACTGCATCCCAAGGGTGAGAATTGCTCTTAACCAAAAGCGAGCAGAGATCGGATCGCTCATCCTGTGCACAGAGCAGAGCGGGTGCCCCATTCAAACAGCAGCAAGAGGTGGTGCAGGTAGAGCTGCTGCCGTGGGAAGGAGCCAGAGCTAACACAGCACAGTGCTTAACTGTGGGGTTTTCTGACCGAGTTCCCCTGACTTTCCCACGTGGGGCTGCGTCAGCTGCTTGTGTTGCAATGTGACTGTATTTGTGTGCTCCCGCGCTTCTCATCCTGACGGGTACTGAGTGACTGCCGTTTTCTCATACTGAGATCTTTCAGGTGGAGTCCTCAATGACTGGTCTCGCATCACTATGAACCCCAAGGTGTTTAAGCTGCATGCCCGCAGTGGGGAGCTGGAGGTACTGGTGGACGGCACATACTTCATCTATAGTCAGGTAGAAGTGAGTACGGTCCTAGGCCTAACTCCTATTCTTGTGTTCCAATGGAAGCCTTGCATGAACCACGAGAGGGCTCCAGACATCTAGAGAATGCCAAGAACTTGTATGTGCTTTTAACCACTTCGTGCTCTAGGAGATGTGTGTCAGATGAAGAAGTTAATAGAGTTGGGAAGTGCGAGGTCACACGTTCTGCCACGACACCAGCTGCAAGAGCCTGGTTACTGCGACACATGCACAGAAGCCCAACCAAATCCCATGTGCCACCAGAGCCTTTTTTTTTCCCCTCCACATTGTCTGTGCAGTCACTCAGCCGCAAATCTAAACCTTATTGCAGCGCAAGAGCCCCAGCAGGAAGCTGGGCTCAGTGCTTTAAGAGGGATGTCGTGCCAAAACCCTCACGACTTGGGATGTTTGGGCAGCCGTGGCACTCTTTGTAAGCATAGGGCTCCCAGCCCAGGTAATTCCATTTTGCCTCCACGTTTCAGACTGATGCTGTGCTCCAGCAGCCTTGCTGGCTGTGGGATGGCTCAGCGCCTGCATTAGGCAGCACCAATGGCGGGTGTACAGACCTGCTTATGTAGAAAGGACTGAACAAAATAACAATTGCTTGTATTATGACTTAGGATGGAGCTAATTAAGACACAATTTCTGTAATTTTCCCATTCAAAAAAAAGAAAAAAAGCAGGAGGTGCTCTGTCAATTTAATGCCTTGCTGCTGGTTTCTTGCGAGTCTTTGACACGGAGCATGAATGCCACGTTCTGCCCTTCCACAGCAGCCGGGGTGTTCGGACCCCTGAGGACTGAAAAACTGTGCAGGCTGTGGGACAGATCTCAGCACTCCTGCTCACGGTTTGGCTGCATTCAGTGGGCAGCCCCACGGGGATGGCAGCAGCAGGATGGGCTGCGGCCGTCAGGTTAGACAGGGCTCTTCTGTGGGCACGGCTGTGCGTCCACTTTGGATGGTGGCAGGGAAAATAACTCTACCTGGGCCAAAGTGCAGTTGTTTCCCAAGTGCTTCGTGCTCATTGCTGGCCACCGAAGCCGTTGCTGTTTGTAGTCCATCAAGGAAAATGGGGACTCGGCCTTGCTTAGCTTCTGTGGTCACACAGCGTAGGCTAAGAAGAACTGGCAGATGCATCCAAACTGAGTAGTTTCCTTCTATCAGGAAGAAGCAGCTCCCTGGGATGGACTTCTCTCTGTGCAGGCCTTTCTCAGGCATCCTGGAGTTCTTCAGAATCAGTACGTGGGAGATGGTTAAGTTCCAGCAAGCTGCACAGTCCTGGGGGCTTTGTCACCAGATCTAAGAGTTAAATCAGTACAGATACTGTGAGGTCATTTGCTTCCAAGCTGTGGAGGTTGGGACAGTGTCTTCCCTGTAACAGCTTATGCCTTTGAGAGCACCTCAAGTCCAGTTACAAAGAAGGCAGCTCCCAGTACATCTTAGGGCATTGTTGATGTCAGCACTAAAGGAGGCTCATGGGACCCAGAAAGCAGGACTTGCCAGGTAAGTGCAAGAGGACTTCAGTTAACAACTTTGTTTGTTTGTTGGATGAAAAGCTGTTTGTGGCAGGTAGATTTGTTCTCAGACTGCTGTAAGTAGGCCTGCACAGGTTTGTACATTCCCTATAACAGCAGGGTCTGGCATGAGGCTTCCTGGCTCAGCCATAGAGATGCTTGGATTCACAGGCACTTGCATGCTTTTATTAGGATGAAGTGAAATACGGAGTTTCCTTATGTCTCATTGGCTTGGGGGTCATTCAGACAAGTCGGCCTCCCATGAATGTGTGTGGCTGGGGGCTGAGGAGAGGATGGTTAGCAGGGGGAGCCTACATACGCACCGAGAGGAGCGTGGGCTTGTTCCTGCTTCACAAACACGCTGCCTAATAATCTTTCTTCTTCCTGCTTCACATCAGGTATACTACATAAACTTCACAGATTTTGCCAGCTATGAGGTGGTGGTGGATGAGAAACCCTTCCTGCAGTGCACTCGGAGTATTGAGACCGGCAAGACCAACTTCAATACCTGCTATACAGCCGGGGTCTGCCTCCTCAAAGCCAGGCAGAAGATCGCTGTGAAAATGGTCCACGCTGACATCTCCATCAACATGAGCAAGCACACAACTTTCTTTGGGGCCATCCGCCTAGGAGATGCGCCAGCATCCTAGATGAACTTGGCACATCCAAGGAGACTCACAGAACTGCACCGTGCTGCTGTTCATAAGCGTATCAGTATTTCAGGGGGTTCTGTAATCCGGCCATAAGGAAAGCTGATCCAGAGCTATTTATTCCTATATGTGAATGCAGGAAGCACAATGTCTTCTGTGACTTGCACGGAGACTCGGATCAAAAAGCTAGCTGAAAAAGCGTGGTGAGGAAGGAAGGCTGTTGTGTCCGCCTTGTCTCAGTATTTCAAGTATTACTGCACTGATATTCTGCTCTGTGATCTTCACGTGGGGCTTGTTGGGAGTGACGTGGCTCTCTGCTTTTATGTTGCACTAAGCACGAGCATCATCCCAGGCAGGAGCAGGAGAGAGCCCAGCCAGGCGGCCCTACCTGGCGCTCCTGCTTCTGCCCGCTGATGAGAGCAAGGATTGGGGTTTCTGCTTTCCTGCCTTCTCAGTTCTAACTGGAGCGGCGTGCGGAGCGAGAGGAGGTGGGTGAGAGTCAGTGGTGTTTACATTCATCCTCAGGAGTGGAGAAAGGAGAGCAAAGTGCCTCAGGCAGAGCTGGGAAGCAGGCGGTGAGAGCGCTGCGGTGGAGGGGAAGGTGGATGCTGACTAGAGCAGGCTTAGCACACGGAGAACCGCCTCTGCATTCCAGAAATCACAAAGTCCCAAAGAAAAAGACAATCCTGGTTCCAGAGCCTCTGCTACTTCCAGCTCCTGCCGTTACCCCGGAGCTGTGCGCTGCCCACCGGGGGCTGCCGTCACCCACTGCTGCTGTCACAGCTGCCGGTGGTTTTTGTTTGGGGGTCGGGCTTTTTTAATGTGTGTCTTTTTAATTAATATTTTGCAAACCAGAACACTTTTCTACTGGCTTCCCAGAGGCACGCAGAGCAGACACAAGTACTTGTGAGAACACTCTGAAGAAGTTTGTCATGTTTAAGAATAAAATATTCCAACAGGAAATTATTTTTTCTGTTTTAATAGCAGCTGCCCTGCTCTCAGATGTGGTTTTCATCCTTCCTCCCCACACCCCGTCCCTGTTGGCACCCTCCTACCTAAATTGCTCCAATGAGCAGCGATGGAGTCTCTAGCAAAAATGTGTATTTAAAAAGCCTGGTCTAGCATGAAGTCACCGCTTTTCTTTGCTCTGAGCCCTGCTGGGTCTAGTCCTAACTCGATTTCTGGTGACTAATAGCGGAGCGAGGACGCTATTGTTTCTTTTGGCTTCTTGAGCAACTCTCTCCCGTCACCTCCCCACGACTGGTGCTGAGATCTGAAGCTGGAAGTTGTGCTGGAGCTGAGGAGGAGGCCGGAGCACGAATTGCCCCTGGTGCTCGGTGGTGCGCGCCTGCTCGTGTCCTTGGGTAAGCAGCCTTCGCTAAGGGAGGGCAGTGCGATTGCAGCCCCTGTGGCAAACACAAACGGCTGCGTGGGGAGCCGAGGTCCGGGTGACAGCCAGGGCTGCCCCAGCTGTGCTCACCTGCAGTGTAAGCCAGCACTGCTGTGCCCCTGCAGGCTCTGCCTGCCCGCAGTGCTCCCGGCTCCGCTGCTCTGTGCGGCCGTAGCGAGTGATCTCACTTGCCAAGTATTGCAGTTATTGGGAGATAAATATTTCTTGGGGGCACCCGGCTTTGGCTTCAGCCTTGCTATTCACAGGAGGCGTGCAGTTTATAAAATAACTGCATGAAAAATTGCCTGCTATTTCTTTTTCAATATGTTCTCCTCCTTTCTAGCCTTAATATGTTGGGCTAGCGAGAGCCTGAGGGGCACTGAAGCAGCCTTTGTTGTTTATTTCCTTTAAAATCAATTAAGAAGGAGATGTTCCTCTGACAAGAATGAATCGGGACAGCTTCTTATAGTGAGAACATGAAGCAAATCATTAACAGGATTGCTTTAGAATACAGTCTGAGCAGCGAGGCTTAGGGGCAAGCATAAATAACACGATGGCTTGGGAGAGCGCGATGGATGTCACTGGCATTCCTCATCCCCCGCTGGCAGGAGCTGTGGTTCACTTCTGAATGTGCCTGTGAGCAGCAGGAGGCAAAGGGAGAATCCCTTTTGCTGTGAGCACCCCGGCACTGCTGCCACAATCCCTTGGCATGCATGCAGGAGCAGGGCAGGAGGTGCTGCTGGCTGCAGGTGGCCGTCCTTCCTCGCTGCTCCACGCCTGGCAGCTGTGGAGTCCTTTGTATTTAAACCCTGTGGCTGCTGCAGCAGCACGTTCTCACGGACGCAGTACTGTGGCACAGTTACCCAGGCTGTGGTATAGCTGCTTCTGTTTGATACTGCTCTGTGCCACCGCCTCTGGGGCCTCTGCACGTTTCCGTCATTGGAGCCAAAGGGCCTGGAAGCAGCTCAGGACAGCTGGAGGGGGTTCATTGGTGTGGAAGATTGTAAGCTTCGCTGCATCCTTCCCTCTGGTGTCTCTCCTGAAGAACTCCCAGCAGTCCTTCAGTTCGCCCTCACCCACGTGCCTCAGCTCTGCTGCTCAGCCTTCGGCTGGACTCCAGTTGCAGAAATGCAGCAAGCAGCCGATTGGTATCTAACTCAGCATCTGAAATCCTTCTCCTGAAGATCCCCAGTACAGAGAGCCCGTATGGAAGCCAGCTCTGCTTCTGTGTTCGGGGTGCCTTTGTAGGAGGGATGCTCCCCAGCACACCCTTCAGCTCATGGCTCTGCACCCACACGTGCTGGCTGTGCTTCCTCCAGCACCTTCCTCACCCAGGGTGGGGGCTGAGGGGCTCCTGCCATCACCAGCAGCCCATCAGTGCTGCAGCACTGTCCTCTTAGCATTGAGCGTTTTGTATTTCCCAGGCTGAGAGGTACAGGGCAGGTGTTTCCCGGGGCTGCTCTCAGGTGAGCTCTTTCCATAGCCCAACGAAATCCAGACGTGCTGTCCCAGCTCAGAGCATGGGAGCAGGAAGGCACCGGTCCCAGCACTCAGCACTGCAGGCTGAGCCCCTCCAGATGGGGTTTGTCCCATTTCTTGGGCTCTCCCCTGCCCAGGCACAGCTGTGTGTGGGTGCTGCACCCTCTGGCCTGGCCCCACGCATTGCCCACCCTCATGGCTTCCAGGGGTGGAAGGAAGCCCCTCCTCACCCCCCAACCAAAAAGGAATGGGAGAGGAGCTGTGGGAAAAGATGCCCAACTCCACTCCCGTTTATCTGAGCTGCACAGAGATATTCCAATGCTGTTTTGTGCTTCAACATCTTTATTCAAGACACTATCTGTATATAAAATATACATAATGTATATAAATTAGGATGTAAGTTTATGTAAATTGTCAATATTTTCTTTGCAAATAAAGCTTTTTCCTGATCTCTGGGCGTCCCTGGATATCAGCTGGTTGCTGGGCACGGAGGGGCTGGGCCCTGTGGTGTGGCAGCCCCAGCTCAGACAGGAGCGGGGCAGGCTGTGCCCTAGAGCAGTGCCCCAAAAGAGAGGGGATGGGACATGGGGAGTTCACAGGCGTAGGATGCAAACAGCCGGGGGTTCTCCACACCAGTCCCTGCCTTTGATCTGGGACTTTTGGCTGATTTCTTCTTCCTGCGTGCTCTGCAGACCCATACCCAGGGCTTGGGTGATGGCTGGGGCTCCCTCGGATGCGCAGTGCAGAGGGATGAGGATGATTGGGTTCAGCCAGAGGCCGGTGGCTCCTGGGTGGAGCTGCCTGGTTCCACATCTGGACAGATGTGCGCTGAGAACAATCAGGGGTTGTTCTGCTGCAGCTGCCCTTGGCCCGAGTGCATCCACTGTGGGCGGTGGGGAGGGCTGAGCCCCCAGCACTGCATGGGTCCAGAGCCTCTGTCTGTCTGTCCAGGAGGAACCGCAGCCCAGAGGCAACAAAATGCTCTCCATGGTATGAGCTGGCAAAGGGCAACCCCAAGAAAAGTCAGGCTGCTGTGTCTTTAGATACAATCACATATATATGGAATGTGCAAGTAGGGGGAAATTGTTATCTATCATTCTGCCAGGCACATCTAGGAACAAAGCAACCATCTGCTGCTGCACCCATAACAGAGGCAGCCCAGCTTGGGCTGAGACACAGCAGCGTCTTCCAGGGGCCTCTTCCAGACCCACTGGGGATGTGTCACTGAGGAGCACAGCTCTCTCTCCCTGCTGGGGATAAGGGAAGGGCTGCGTCCACCCCGGCTCCCACCCAGAGCTTTGCTTTGTGCCCCCCCGCACAAGGGCAGAGCAGTGAGAGCACAGTGGTTGTGTCTCAGGGTGCACAGGAGGGGGATTTGTTCCTTACTTGTGGTCCTGGGATCCTCAGTGGGAGTTGGGGTGTCCAGGCTGTGGGCACATCCCCGGCACAGAGCAGGGGAAGAGCAGCTCTATGTGGGGAAGTCCTGCAGAGCCCTCTGCTCTCCCAAGCACGGCGTTCCTTCCTGATGCTTCATTTCCACGGTGGTTTCAGTGGATCACCTGAGCCCTCATGCAGCCCTGCCTCCCCCCACTCCAGCGGTTTCTCTTTCCCTTCCTTGTGGTTTTGTGCAGTTTTTCCCCTCCATGCTCCTATGTGTCTCCTTTCCCACTTCCGCAGCTGCTGACACCCGCTCTCGCTATCTCCTTCCCCCATCCGTGCCACAGCCTATTTATGGGGCTGTGTGCAGGGGCTGGAGCAGAGCGGTGGAGCTGCGAGCAGGGCTGGCGGTGCCACCATGCGGAGTGTCCGTGGGACAGGACGCCTGCTGCTTTGCCTGCTGCCGGCCATCCTCAGGACCCAGGCTGGTGGGGAGGCGAAGCCCAGGCCTCCACCGTGCCAGCAGGTAAGGCTGCTGCTTCCCGAGGCTGTCACAGCACTCTGCGCTGGTTCACAGCACCCATCCCTCTGTGCAGCAAAAGGGAGATCTCACATGCCTCTCCCCCACGGCACTTACCTCACCCAGCCTCCACTTCTACCCGTCCTGTCTCTCCACCTTCCTGCTCCCCTTTGCTCTCCTGGCTTCAAGCTGTTTGCCCACAGCCTTTCGCAGCTGCTCCCCGTCACTTTCAAACCAATGAGAACATTTCCAGGGGATAGGATGGGACAGGGGCTCTGCAGGGCAGCGCTGTCAGTGATGCCATTAACTTTTCATTCACTGCATGAGAGGACAGCCTACATGGCCAGAGTGTGGGGCTTCTCCCATCTCCAGGAGCACCATCAGGCAGGCTTTGCCTTCCGCTCCCTCACTTATCCTCCAGGGCTTAAGGCTAAGGAGTGCTGGCGATGACCTGCACCCAAACCAGCAGATTGCACCACGCACAAAAATGATCACAAAAAGTGATGTGAAAAGCAAGATCCTTCACCCAGAAAGCCCACCCCATGCTGGTCTCCCGAGCAGCTTCTAGTGGCCTCACCCCTTCCCATTGTAGGCACAGAGCAGATGACAAAGAGCAGCTCCTCTGCATGGAACTGTGCCGGCTGCTGCTGATGGGTTTCCCCGTTTCTCTGTAGAGCCCCACAAAGGTGTCCTGCAGGGCTGCCGGGCTGCACAGTTTTCCCAAGGACCTTCCCCAAGGAGTGAAGCACCTCGATCTGTCCCACAACATCCTTCAGAACCTGTCAGAGAGCCGCCTGCCTGCACTGGGGCAGCTCGAGCACCTGGACCTGCGCTCCAACCGCCTGGAGGCCATCTCAGGGTCGGTGCTGGCCCAGCTACCACGGCTGCACTCCCTGCTGCTGGGCTCCAACCGCCTGCACCAAAACCATCAGGACAATGCAGTGGCTTTCAGTGCACTGCAGGGTATAGAGGTGCTGGACCTGTCGGCCAACGGCTTGGAGACCCACATGGTGAGGGGGTTCCTGAGTGGCCTCACTGCACTGCGGGTGCTGCACCTGCACGGAAACAGATTGAGCCAGCTGCCAGCGGGCATCTTCCAGGGCTCCCCGCGGCTGAGCGAGCTGGATCTCAGCAACAACTACATCATGGACATAGAGGAGGGAGCGTTTGAGGCATTGCGGGAGCTGGTGGTGCTCAGCCTGGCCCTGAACTCCCTGCACTGCCTCTCCAGCTTCAGCTTGCGGCAGTTGCAAGTCCTGAACCTGAGCCACAACGCCCTGGAACTGTTTGGCTGGGAGGAGGGACGGGGTCCCTACCTGCTCCAGGTGCTCGACCTGAGCCACAACCGACTGCTTTCCTTCCCACAGCTCCCAGCCGCGCACCGCCTCGTGCACCTCAACCTCTCCCACAACTCCATCACTTCGCTGGACCCCAGCTCACACCACCCAGCCCAGTTTGCGCTGCGCTACGAGGAGATGGTGAGCTTCAGCACCTCGCTGGCCACCGCAGCCAGCCTGGCCCACCTGGCTGAGCTGGACCTCAGCTACAACCGCCTGCAGCTGCTTCCACTGCTGTTCTTCCGTGCCATGCGCTCCCTGTTCACTCTCAGCGTGGCCATGAACTGCCTCCAGAACATCACCATGGAGCTGCCGACCAGGGACGGGGATGGGGACAGGAATGGCACAGCTGTGTGGCAGGAGGACGCAGCGCTTTCCGTGCGCTCCATGGACCTCCATGGCAACGCCATCCGCGCTCTGCCTCGTTGGTTCTTTGATGCCCTGCCCCAGCTGGAAGCCATCGACCTTGGCTCCAACAGCCTTCAGCCCTGTGGGAGTGACATGGGGGAGATGTCAGGAGGGGGCTCTCCAAGGGCAGAACCCTGCACTGCCTTCCACAGCATCCCCCACCTGCAGCACCTCAGCCTTCGCAGGAACAGCCTCACCCAGCTGCTGCCCCACACCTTCAGCCGAACCCCATTGCTCTCCTTGGACCTTTCTGAGAACCAGGGCCTGGCTGTGCCACGGGTGGCACTGGAGGGGCTGGAGCACTCCCTGCAGCAGCTCTGGCTGCGGGGGAACCACATGGACAACAGCAGGGCTGAGATCCCTTGCTTGGATGAGCTCAGGGTGTTGGACCTCTCGGGCAACCGCCTAAGCCTTCTGCCCACGGGTTTGTTCTGCTCCCCACTGCAAAGCCTGGATGTCAGCGATAACCAGCTGCCAGCACTGCCCAAGCAGGCACTGCTGGGGTGGACCCGCAGCCTGCAGGCATTGTGCCTGGCAGGGAACCCCTTCCATTGCTGCGGGCTGGGCTGGCTGGATGCTCTGCAGGCAGCTGGCGTGCAACTGCCCGACCTGCACCGCGCACGCTGCATCCACCACAGCGTCACAAACAGGACAGCACCACTCGGCAGCCGCCCGCCGTGGCCGTGCCCACAGCCCTGGGATGGCAGCCCAGCGCTGGTGCTGGCAGCCCTGCTGGGTGTCCTGCTGTGTGCAGGCTGCAGGGTGTGCTGGCTGCGGGGCCACAGGATGGGCATCCTGCTGCCACGGCCCCAGGCAGACAGAGTGGCCGAGGAGGAGCCAGCACACAGCGACACCAAAGTATAGCCAGGAGAACCAACTGCAGCTGTGTGTTGTCAATAATACTACTAATATGGTTATATTCAGGCACCTCTCCCAACACGCTGCGTGTTCTGCAGATCTGATAGCACACATCCAGCGCTGGATAGGCACCACGCAAAGCTGGGTCCCTGCAGCCCATTCTTTGCAGGGAGGGAGATGCCCCATCTGCAGGGCCATGAGCAGTGTCAGGAGAGGTTCTGCCCTCTGCTCATGGGAAGGGAATTGTCCCTGCAGCCAAGAACGTGGTGCCACCACCATGAGTTTGACAGCCTGGCTCCCAGCTGGCACCCATAGGGTCAGCAAGGGATGGACGAGGCAGCAGATGGGTGCTGGCTTTGCCAAGGGGCTGAGAAATAAAGGACAGCAACCAAAGAAGGACAAAGAGGGACTGAGGTGTGGAAATCAATCCAGGGAAACGGTGCATGGTCCTCTGCATCTGTATCTGATTCAACAAGCAGCTCTCTGGGCTGCGTCCCACGGTTGCTCCCAGGAGAGCCCCGTGGTTTTGGTGTTAGCAGGTTTCTCTTGGTTGATACCAAACTGAAATGATTGTGTCAAAATGCTGTGTCAAAGTGATTTGTGCCCAGCTGTGGGACAGTGCGACTCCTGGTCTGAGAGGAGCGCTGGCACTGACAGACCCTGGTATTACAGATTTTCTAGAGAATCAGTTGAGAAATCCAGCAAAACTAATTCTTTCCAGTGGAAACCTTTCACATGTCACTGAATCACGCCATTTTCAAAGTAAAAGAGATTTTATCAGACGTTCCCAACTGGCTGCTCTGCTAACTTATGTGGAAATCACCTTGTCTGCAACTAACTGGAGTTAAGGCATAGTTGAGCTTTGCCCCCTTTTCTCCATGGGATCAGGAGACTGGCTGGGAGCTGTGGGATGCAGTGGGCAAAGTCCACCCTGTGCTGCCCCTCTGACAGGCACAGCTCAGCTCACACCTCCCCCAGCTCTGTTGTAGGATAACACGCACTTGGGGCTGCTGTGCTCCTACTCTGTGTTGCACCCAACTCGCACAGCCACGCACGGCCACGATGGCAGAGCTGCTGCTGCAGCTGTCCCTACTTTTGAGCTTTTGCTGCTGTTGATCTTAAAGCCATCACCCCCCTACTGCATGCAGGTGGGATTTATGTTTCCAGCAGCTGTGGTGTTCGCTCTGTGGCTTCGCGATGGGACCGGGGCTGATGGCAGTGCCTCTTCCCCGTCCCGTCCCCATCTGCACATCCTCCAGGACCTCTGCCCTGTGCCCTCCCTCCCGCAGGACGGTGCCACCGCTGCTTCCCATTATCACTCCCTACCACCGCTTCTGCTACGTGACTCAGTGCCACCCCCGCCAGCCACTCCTGCCTCATTGGTGAGGTCGAGCGTGTCATGCATGACACTCTTTTCGTCTTTGCTGGGGCTCTGGCCAGACAGGGACCTGCACCTCCCTCTGGCAGCCACAGAGCTGCTAGCGAGCAAAGAGGGAAGGCAGCTCCCAGGCATCCCTTGCCTCGTTCTCAGGGGCAGCCGTACAGATGCAGACAGCTGTTGTGCAGCTGGGTGCCCCCACCCCACCGCCTTCCATCCTGGTGCCCTGGGGACAGGGCGTGCAGCAGAGCTCAGTCTGTGCTGGGACACTTCTGTCACAGTCACCCCATGGCAATGTCCCCACGTGCTCTGTTCCCTTTGTTCCTGCACCCACAGCAGCCGCACGCCCGTGGTCTCTGTCCCCAGCTGTAAGGTGCCGCCGACCCAGGCAGAGCTGAGCGAGTGCCATGGGAAGCGGGGACAGATCATCACTGTGTGTCAGTGTCCCAGCAGCTCAGCTGATGGGCACCTCGGGAAGGTCGCTGCCTCCCGCAGACGTGTGAGCATCCGTCCTGTGCTGAGGTCACCAACACCTCAGAAAGAGGAAGGAGGTGGCTTGGCTGAAGTCAGTTGTCACAACCACCAGCACAGGGGCACCTCCGGTACCAGCCGCACCCCAAGACATGACAGAGGTGGGCACGGGGGCTGGGGTGGAGGCCACACTTCACAGGTGTCCCCCTTCTGCTCTCACACCAAACCTGTCCCCAGCTGTGCATCACTGCACTTTCTCCCAGGCAGAGAAGGGGACGCCTTTCCCAGGCTGGGAATCCCCTTCCTCACCTCCTCCTGCCTCAAGGCAGCTCCACATTTTAAACATGGAAGTGGAAGAGGTATTTTTAGCACTTGCCCTGCGTTCACTTCATGGATGAGGCATGAAAGAGGAAGTGACATCAAACGAAGGGCGGCTTTGGCTTTAAAAGGAATCCTTTCTTTCCTACTACTCAGTCATCGCAAAACTTCTGTGAAGAGGGGTTGGTAGAAATCACCTGGTGGGAGGCAGCGAGGGGGAGGCAGGAGGTTGATGTCAGATGTGGGTGCTCTGGGCCCAACCAGTGCCATCCCACCGCCACCTGTCACCCCTCCGGATCCCAGCCAACGACACCATCCGCACCCCGAGCAATTTTCCTGGCAGTGACACAGCCAACGGGGGCACAAAGTGCTGAGGGTGGGACCTGCTGGCCCCAAGGAGAGAGAAGGCAGAGACCCCGAGGGGAAGGGGCGGCCCTAACAGCAAAGCCGTTGGCCAGAAGGTGGCAATGTGCCCCTCCGGCTGGGGCTGGCACTGAGCGCCCCGTTAGGATGCGCTTTGCCCATCTCTGTGGGCGCTGCTGCCCTTCCTGCCCAAATCCCCTCACAGCACAGCTGTGCTGACAGATGTTTGTGAGGGGCGGCTGCTGGCCTTTCTGAGTGATTGCTGCCCCGTGTGCTTGGTGGGACGCTGCAGGCTGAGCACGTGGTGAGCAGAAAGCACCCGAGCACCTCCCAGCACTGACAAAAGCTGCTTTTCCTCCTCAAGAAACTCCTGATTCCTCCAGAAGCTGCTCAGATTTCCCCCCGATGTCCCCCTTCAGGCACAAGGCATTTCTCCATTCCTTAAGGTTGAAAAAAGGGGATTCACGGAGAGAAAAATGTCACGACGCCAGAATCTTTGGGATTGGAGCGAAAGGCCCGTTTGGGCTCACAGGAGGGAGAAGTGTGGATGCTGCATCTGGTTCTGGCCAAGGTAAGAGAAGGATCTGCAAAAGCCGTGGTGTGAAGGTGGGAAGACAAGAAATATCAGCGACTTCCAAAGACTTCATGTGCAGCGGTGTTGTCTACATGGCAAACCCATCACAGCAGGGGCTCCAGGGGCAATGCGTCCCCTCACAGCCATTGGCAGAGGTGGGTGGGATTCACAGATGGTTTCTCTCTGCCACTCAGCACCTGGGATTGGAGTCAATGGCCCAGAGTGGGTTTACTTTACAGAGGACGGCAGCGCTGAGCCTGAGGTGTGGAAGGAGCAAAGCAAGCAGCAGATGCCCCAGACAGCAGGGATGCTGCAGGAGGTGCTGGGCTGGTGAGGGAGCAGCCAGGCTGGAGCTGTGGAATGGCCTCTGGCCCTGCAGTGCTTCTCTGCTCTGATCATGGAGGCTGTGGCAGCAGTCTCTCTCTGCCTTTCTTTTTTTTTCTCTTTTTGTTCAGCCTTTTGTACTTACGCTTGGGATTTGTGATGCCAGCCTTTTCCTAGCAGGACCCCACAAAGCACTGTGGCCTTTCCATCCCAATAGAGCACACTGGGGAGGTCAGCCATCCACACTGTGCATCCCAGCTCTGGTTCACGTGACAGCGAGTCAGTGGGAGGTCAGGGGGTGCTCACCAGACGTCCTGCAAAGGGAAAGCACCTCCTGCTAGAAGGGAAGTGGCACAGCGAGGGAGAAAGCACAATTCCAAAGGAGAAGTGCCAGACATGAGCCCAGCTGCTGCCCTGCAGAGCATCCAGGCAGACCCAGCACCGGCTCCTGTGCAACTGAGAGCTGCATGCAGGCAACCCACAGTACCAGGCTGGGAGGTTTCCAGGGCCGTGCTGGTTGGGAAGCTGGCTGTGCTGTGTTTAGGAGGAGTTAACAGCAAGCAAAAAAAGAAAAAAAAAATAATCCAGAAATCAGTATCATTCCTTGCCATCTCTTTTGTCCCTTACTAATGTCATCGCTGCCTGATTCCCACTAGTCTACATCTCCTGCTTATGGGGACAAGTTTTTATCTGCTGAGAAAAGAAGTGTGTGCTTGCTTTGCAAACAAATGGCTCTCCTTGAGCAGCTGAAGGTGATATCCCTTTGCACCAAGCTGCTCTGTGCTCCCCGAGGAGCAACTATTTCAGGAGCAACTGACTGCAGCAATAGTGGGGTACCTGACCAGTGAGATCCCACTCCAGGAGAACCCAGACTGGGGACCAGAGCCAGGCAGTGGGGGTGGCCGCTCCATCCTCCCCCAACAGCTGTGAGCTGTGAATGGCACCAAAACTGCCTTTGTTCCCCTCCCCAGTGGGCAGGACGGAGGCCAGAGGGTATAAAGGGAGCAGAGGCCCTGCTCACAGCCCTGCTCCCAGTCCCATCCCCAGCCATGGGCCGACTCGCTGTGCTCACTGCTGCAGTGCTGCTCTGCCAGCTGGGGCTCGGCATGGCCATCCAGTGGCTGTGAGTAATGGAGAGCAACTGGGGGACAGGAGGAGGCTCCCTTGGGTGTCCCCTGCAGCAGTTCCCTGGGGTCTGCCCATCCCTCATTCCCTGGGTCCCCATCCCAATGCTTGCAGACCCCAACCTCTCACCCCCATCCCAGTGCCCATCATCCCCGTCTGCTCATCCCCATCCCTGTGCTTATGATCCCCTCACAACACAACCTCTCTCAACAGAGCATTGGCAGAGAACGGCAGCAGAGTGTCCTGGGACAGAATCCATCACTGCCGGCTGCTGGCTGGGCTCGTGCCCGACCAGCTCCAGATATGTCGCAGGAACCTGGAGGTCATGCACAGCATCGTTCAAGCTGCCAGCAAGACCAAGAGCATCTGCCAGAAGACCTTTTCCAGCATGAGGTGGAATTGCTCCTCCATCCAGCGTGCCCCCAGCTTCGGTCCTGACCTGCTGAAAGGTAAAGAAGAGAAAACTTGCTGCCATTACACCGGTGTTAATCGTGTGCCATTCGATCTGCAGGAGATGAGACATCTCCCTCTTTCTTTCCAGGGACCAGGGAATCTGCCTTTGTCCATGCACTCTCCGCCGCCGCCATCGCACACTCCATTGCCCAAGCCTGTGCCTCAGGGTCACTCCCGCTCTGCTCCTGCGGCTCCGTCCCCTCCGAGCTCCCTGGACCGGACTTCAGATGGGGTGGCTGCGGGGACAACCTGCACTACGGCCTCCAGCTCGGTGCTGCTTTTGCTGACAGCCCCCTAAAATCCAACAAGCTGGGACTGCAGGCTCTGAGGGCCGTGAATTGGCATAACAACGTGGCAGGCAGGCAGGTGGGTACGGCCCACGGCCCCTTCAGGTTGGATATTAGGAAAAATTTCTTCTTGGAAAGAGTGGTGATGCACAGCTGCATAGGAAGTGATGGGGCCACTGTCCCTGGAGGTGACCCGGAACCATGAGAATGTGGCACTGAGGGATGCAGGGATGGGCTGGGGCTGGGGATCTGAGAGAGCCCTTCTAACCTCAGTGATTTGATGATTCTGTGACGCAGGGTGCAGAGGTGCTTGAGGTAAGGAGGTAGGCTCCAGAGGAGGACACAGTTCCTGAGCCTTTGTGAGAGCTGGGGAAGCTGCCACCCCACTACAAGCTCCACCAGGGCACTTCCCAAGGGTCAGATTCTTATTACAAAGGGAACAAAGCAGGATGAGTCCTCGATTGCTCCACTGAAAGAAGGCACTCTCTGGATGTCCCAACAGCACCACTGTCTTTAGCCTCTAAATGAGAGAGGAGAAGTCTCTCTGATGGCAGTAAGCAGCTCAGCTCTCCCATCTCT
Source organism: Lagopus leucura (assembly GCF_019238085.1). NCBI lineage: Eukaryota > Metazoa > Chordata > Aves > Galliformes > Phasianidae > Lagopus > Lagopus leucura. The sequence continues at coordinate 720,361 of NW_024962303.1, read as the reverse complement.
TGAAAGTGACCGTGGATGTTCTTACAAACCTGTTAGTGGAGTAGGAACCAGGAGCAGCCACTAAATTCTTATTTCCACCCTCTGCAGGTGCTGAGTGAGTCCCTGGATACCAAGTGCAAATGCCACGGTGTTTCAGGCTCCTGTTCGGTGAAGACCTGTTGGAAGGCACTGCCGACTCTGGCTGAAATTGCCTCCGAGCTCAAATCCAAGTACCTGGCAGCCATCAGGGTGAGCCACCGCCTCGTGGGGCGCAGGAAGCAGCTGAAGCCCATGGAAACAGACATCAGGGTGGTGAGAGACACGGACCTGGTTTATCTGATTCACTCCCCCGACTACTGCACGCCCAATGTCCACCTGGGGTCTGTGGGGACACAGGACAGGTAAGGACCAGCTGCAAATATGCTCTAAGAGCCGCCCAGGTGGGCACCAGCACTGTGGGTGGGAGGCATACTGCCTCATTCTGACCCATGCATCCCCCCTTGGCAGGCAGTGCAACAAGACATCTGCAGGCAGTGATGGCTGCGACCTGCTGTGCTGTGGCCGCGGCTACAATGCTTACGTGGAGGAGGTGGTGGAGAGGTGTCACTGCAAGTACCGCTGGTGCTGCTACGTGCTGTGCAAGAGATGCCGGCGGCCGGTGGAGAGGTATGTCTGTAAATAGTGTGGGGCATCACAACAGGCAGCAGGACGTGTGTTGAGTCCTCCAGCGTGCAGCTGGGGAACGGGCACCATCTGCAAGCAGTGCTCTGAAGGGGATTGTGCTGCAAGCCTGGACTCTGGAACTACAACAGAAGACCTCAAACTGGGTGATGATGGGAAGCCTCAAACCAGAGGACGACCTCTGTCTCACCAGAGTGAGACAAAGGGCTGCCCTCCTGCAGTGGATCAGCATCTGGCCCTCTGTCTCCAGCTGGGGACAACCATTTATCACTCGGCCCTGTTCTCCAGGGGTGAATGGGGACTCTGCACTGCCATTGTCCTTTTGCAGGAGGCTTTTGACAGTGGCCTGAAAGCCAGGAGTGATGGATGAGAAGATGGGTAAAGAGTTGTCCATGGGGGGAAGGCTGCAGAAAGAAAACCGCTGAGGTTGAGGGGGTCCTGGTAGACCCTCTGGAGCCAGGTTTCTGCTGTGGATTCACCCAACACCACTGAATGTTCCTCCTCACGGGCAAACACTGTTCCAGAGCTCTTTGTAGCATCTGAAACAAAGAGCAGAGGCAGAGTCAGTGACGGCTCCAGGAAATGGAACTCATCGCTTTCCTCCACGACCCACATGGAGATGGCTGCAGGTCTCACAGTTACAAGACTTCAGCTGTGGCTGATGGAAGTTGCTCCTTCCACCCCCTGACCCCAGGTGTGCTGCACTGGCCTGGGGAGAGGAGGGGACTCCTGAAGAAATAAGCATAACTCTTTAGATTCACTGTCAGTGGGATTCCGGTGCGTGCTGCTTAAATAAATGTACCATACCATGCCTCTGTGACAGAACTACGTGTCACCTCCTCCCACCTTGGCATTCAGCTGACCCCAGAGAGAACAAGGCTGGAAGGAGAGCGCGAAGCACAGTGTATAAGGTTCTGGTAGCTGGAAACAGAGGCAGCTGGGGCTCATTTTCTGATCTGCATGTATGTGGGTTGGAGCACAGCGTGCATCGAGGACAGGGTCCTGATTCACCTCATCCTTCCCTCAGTTGCCATGACTGCTTTTAGCAGGAGAGTTGGAGAAGTGCTTGCATAGAATGAGATTCCAGTTCATGCAGCCTTTGGAGAGAAGGGGTGAATTTAAGCACGTGTGTGCTGAGGAGAACCCACAGCACAAGGAGTGCAGGTAGATGCGCCTGAGATCCCAGGATGGCTTCCTGCAGCTCCCACCACGACATAGAGGCTCTGGCAGCCTTGCGTGCGCCTTGTGTAATTTGTGGTTTGCATTGAATGGAGCTGGTTGTGCTCAGCCCTGAGTCCAGCTGTAAGATTACTCATTTCCATATTCATTCAATCATTTTTTAACAGCCTCAGCTGGGTCACAGAATCAATTCATAAGCTTTTGTTGTAAACTATCCCCTCCACTTAATGTGCTCCAGGTTTCTCTATGAACAGTGAGTAAGAGCTGAGAGTCCGAGGCGGCTCGAAACAAGGCTGGGAGCTGGAAGCCCAAATCCTCAGGGGTGAAGCATGCGCTCACATGGCTAACCAAGTGAGTTAACCATCATTATCAGTTGTTAGTGCAGCACTGACTCGGTCTGGCTGCTGACATACTGCCTTCCCAGAGCCACGGGAAGGCCACAGCTGGGAGGCTTCCGCTGCAGCTGCAAGGGCAGAGGAGCTATCTCCTGTTTGTCTTTTAAAATGCAATTAGGAGTCAGTCACCAGCATTCCTCGGAAAGGGAGGCTTCAGCTGCAACCCAGGACCTGAGTACAGAGGTGATGCAGGTACTTAATTAGGAGGACTGCTTAAATACCTTCCCCATAGCCACCCCCACACCGCAAGATCACAGGGAGGTGAAGCTGGGAGGGGCTGCGAACTCCTCAGAGCATTGCAAAACGAGCTGGGGAGAAGAAAAGAGGGGAAGGATACTGTGAAGGGAGAGATTCCACCAGGAGGGTGGGAAATGTGATTTGCATTTGGTAACTGCAAACACACATTGCCTGGGGTGGAGGAGAGGAGTCACAATAGCTAGGAGCGCCCTGGGGAGATGTCCTGATTCCCCTCCTGGAGAGGTCCCGTTTGAATTTCTGCAGGGTCAAGGGTGGAATATGCAGAGCCCCTCTCCTCCTCTTGCTGCTTGCATTCTGCTGCAGGCCCAGCAGGGAAGGGCTGGAGGGGCGGTCAGCAGTGGGATGCTGGGTTCCATCTGCGTCCTGCGGGAGATGGGGAAGTGCTGTAATTAGCTGAGGGGTGCAAAGAGGTCAGGCTGGCAGGAGGGGCTGCGGTGGGGTGGTGGCAATTCACTGACAATGTTTAGAATGGGATGTGCTGCAATCTGAGTTTGCAGCTGGAATTTACAGTCTTGTGAGATCAGCTAGGCTGGAGGAGTCTCCTCAGGATTGGGAGCCAGAGCAAAATCCAGCAAGGGATCCAGAGGGAATAAACCATCTGCTTGGCTCCAAGGTCTGCTGGGTGTATCTTCTCTCTCTAACCCTGCCAGGGCAGGAAAGCCAGCAGAAGGCTGCTAAGGGCACCCAGAGCCCTGTTTCCCCAGACCAATGCAGGCAACCTCCAAGGCAAAAGATGGGAAAACTTGGACCCTGACATCACCCTCAGGTGTCTTCCAGCACCCATCAGTGAGATGTTGCCAGAGAAAACGATGCAGGAGGGCTTTACCTTAGCTGCCTGCAAACCTCGCTGCCATCGCAAACGCCTCAAGGTGTGAAAGGTGCCTCTTCATGATCTGAATTAGCTGGACAACAGTGGCAGCAGTGTCCCTGATGCTCTGTAAGGATTACGGGTTTGCAGCCCTTCAGACACATCCTCCCTTATTTCTTTTGCCCCATGTTCACAATCAGTCCTCTCCGCACTGTGGCAGGCTGCTGTCATTACCCTCTGCTTCACAAACCCTCTTTGGGCTCATCGCTGATGTGACAGATCTACCTCTTTGACTCCTCTCTCATTACCCATTTTCCCCACATCTTGTGGCTTTTTGTTTATCTGTCTCTGGAAATGAGACTCCCGGAGTTGAATGGTCATGGCAGAAGCTCTTCACTTTGCAGTGCTGTGAACTGACCTGGGAGAGACAGCTCTAAAAGTGGCTCATGCACAGAAGAAAACCGTCCCTCTGCAAGCAATTTGGTGAGAATCAGGCAAAGGGTTTGCTCTGAAAAGCCTCCTCCCTGTTATTGCTTGGCTTTTGCGTTTGAGAAGAGTAAAACAGGTGTGAACATGGCTGCTCCCTGCTGGTTAAGGATGCTGCTTAACTAATTCTAGGCGGACAATCCAAGCAAGGGCAACGAGCTGTTGGTCAATAAGTAAAATCTATGGGGAAGAATGGCACTGCCTTCAAGGATGCTTTGGGATATTCCTTCCCTACAGCCCCAGAATGCAATTCTGAGAGGAGAGTGCTTGAAAACACAGCTCCTTCCTTCTGCTGACCCCATGGATGGCTGAGCCAGAACAAGGGGGAGGCACAACTGAGGTCACTGTTTGGGGCTCAGCTGTTGATCAGTGCCTATTCCGTCCTAAAGATCTGGGGAATGTTACCTTGACCTTTGGTGTTTACAGCATCACACCACCAGATACAAACATGAGCAGAGACTTGTATTTAAGGAAAAACCCTTGGCTCTTTGTTCTCCTTTATTTGTAGGGTGTTCAGCAATGTCACGAAGTCTTGAGGATGATAAGTAACAAACAGGGATTGCCCTTGTGGGGATCTTCAACTGAGAGATGTAGGTGAGTAACAGACATAAGACCAGAGGGGGAACTGGTCCCCAGTCTGAGGGCCCTTGAGCACAGCTTAAAGGGCAGCTGCAGCAATGGCTGTGCTGGATTCAGAGAGGAAGGAGACTTCCATGTTTTCCTTGAGGCTCAGCAGGCTGGAAACCCTCCCAGCTCTGCGCCCCTCAGTTCACCAAGTTGCAGGGCACAATTCCCAGATGGAAAAGGCTTCTACAGAGAACAGCACTCCTGTAGTGGAAATGCTAACTTATGGCCTGAAGCAGTGATGGAGCACTGGTGGGAAGGCAGGGCCAACCCAGGGGAGCTCAGGTGCATGCAATGCACTGAGTGATGGAAGGGATGGAGCCAGGGTCCACCCCTGCCCAGCCCTCATTTAAGGGTTGGTGGTGGAGGTGAGGGCATCTCTTGCTGGAGATCCCTGCATAGCTGAGGTCTTCCAAAGGTAAGCAGCTCTTTTCCTTCATTTCTGCATCTGTGGCTGCTGCATTTGGGCTTGTTCTCATTTGCTGTAGCCAAAGACTTTGCCACCCTGCCATTATCACCCCATTACAGCATTGCGACTCCAAAGTTAAAATCTCTCTTGGTGCTTGCTTATTGCTCTCCAGAGCAAAACTAACGTGTCAGAGAGCTCAGGAGCACGATGCTACCTGCTTCTGTTCCAGCACTCTGTGGCCTTTTCCAACTATCTTTCTGCCAGTACAGAAAAGGTGCCGTGGTCCTCCTTTGAATGATGAAATGATACCACCCTCCTTCTGTTTACTTATGGGGACACTGCCTCTGAAGGCAGTCAGAAAGTGAGGTAAGGTGGAATGAGGGCTGCAGAACAGCCTCCTCTACAAAGCAGAAGCAGGCACAAGCCCATGAGCAGCCCAGGGTCTCTGTGCCACGGGGCTTTTCCAGGCATGCCCTAGAAGTGCAGACAGATTTTGAGGACCTTCTCAGTTTGCATATGTGTCAGCCTTGACCACTGCACAGTGGAGCAAGGGATTTCCAGGCATGCTTCTGTCTGGCTGGAGCATTACTGGTGTGTGCTGTGCTACAGGGGATAGCAGGAGCTCTGAAGCCTTCCAGGTGGCTGGATGCATTTGTAATATGCTGGTGCTCCTGGGGAGCACAAAGCGGGCCCTCTGGTTGTGCAGTCAGATGCTCTGCACACATGCCTTAAATGCAATACACCACAGCAGTTCTAGGTTTGCTACATGTATAGTGGAAAGCACGAGGGCATGTTTCATGGCTGAGAAACATAAGAGCTGTCCAGAACCTGTGGCCGGGCCCTAGATATTGACTTTATGCTGAGAACCTACCATACTGAGACACACGAGAATGGGAGAGCAGGAGAAATCAATCCTGCTTGTAAAAGCTGGGACACTCCTCCTTTTCACATGTAGCAGGACTAATCACAGCCACCATCCCTACCGTCAGGGTCTTGCTGGGTAATTACACCTGCCAAAGAATCATTTATTTTTTCCCTTGTGTTAAGAATGCTGCCTCTGTAATTGGAAGAGGCAGCTCCAAAAAAAAAACCCACATCCTGCCAGTCTGTAAGAGGACGCTGTGTGTGGGTACATGCACCTCATTATATTGAGGCTGGAGAGCAGACAGACCACGGGCACTTTGGTCACCAGTCCTTATTGACTTCATTCTCTGCTGTGTAAGTGAAGCCTGTTGTTGACCATATGGGACAGCAGACAAAACCAGGGGTAGTTAACTGCTAGCAAGGAGCTTTAGGAGCCTCCAACTAGCAAACAAGTTTGCCCACTCGACTCCTCCTTCTCCATCTTGGAGGAAGCAGGGCTTAATGTAGATTTCCTGCTCTCTCAGTCCAGCTTGCATGGTGAGCTGTGATAATGTGCTGCTCGAGGCCAGTCGTGTGCTGCCACTGATAGCCTGGGTCTAAGCTGACCCCTCCTTCCCGATTTTAAAGAGAGGGAAAGCAGGCTGAGGTCCCGCGCTCCATCATCAGCCTCTGCACAGCTATTTGGAGAGCAAGCAGACAGCTCCTCTTGAACCTGTCCGGCTTGTTCTGAAGGCTTACAAGAAGAATGCCCAAAGGAGAAGTTTAATCTTTAACAAACAGAGATATTCTACAGGCAATGTGATCTCTGAACTGCTGAGGCTATCCTGGTAACACAAAGGTGACGGCGTTCACTCCAGCATTCTCTATCGCTCTGATCCTCAAAACGTTGTTGAAATTTAGAACCTTGGAGAGAGTGATACGATAGGTTTACTGTGGGGTTTCCAGTAATGCACACGAAGGTGAAAGATGCTGTATCAAGTGCATTGCTGCCTCTCTAATGAAAGTGAACTGACTGTAATTATTGGGGATTTCGCAGTATCTTCTGCCAGTGAGCAACGAACGGCTGTAGATTCCTGGCCCTGTTCTACTTCCAGTTAATACATTAATTAGTTTTCCCACCACTGGACATACTGCTTTTTACTTCCTGCCTTGTGTGCAGGATTACCACAGAACGATGTGCTAAGCTGTTGACAGAGCTCACACCACTGGTGTCTGTGTTTTCAGTCAAAACATGGTCATGCAGAGGGGGGATGAGAGAAAAGTACAGCCATCGAGATGTGCTCAGGACACAGCATGCAGGATCCTAAACCCACAACTCTTCAGCTTTTATGATTAACTTTTTATCAATGTATCTCATGCACGCACGAATAAAGCAAACAGAGCAAATCATAAACTGACTCATCTGTGGAAACTGAGTGCTTCCAGCCTGCCCTGAATTACTGTCACACCATATAAATTGTTCACATCTAGGTCAATGACTTGTATCGTGTTTCTGTGTTTGTAAAAGTGTAGCTTTAACCCTTACCCATCTTATGCCTGTTTTAATTTCAGGGGTACATAAGGGAAGAAAAGAAACACGTGGAGAAGAAATGGCAGTAGGCACTGCACCTGAACAGCAAAACACAGCACTGTGCTGCCAGGTGTCCAGGATGCTGTGTCACATTCCAGACCCGGGCAGTGCAGCGATGGCTGCGTGCAGAACGAGCGCACAGTGCAGCCCAGCCTTGACATCAAGGTGCCATCAAGGCTCTTCCAGGAGCAGGACGGGCCACGTGAAGCACCTGTCCGTGCCTGGGGCAGGGCGTGCTGGCTTTCTGACCACGCGTTTCCGCAGTAGCGGTGATTTGGGGGCCCCTGGAGGGACCCACGGCAGTGCCTGGTGTGTGGGTGTCACGGCGATGGCTTGGCTCCCTCTGGTGCAGCGGCACGAGCAAAACACAGCTGGCTGCACCCAGCCGAGGGAGCTGAGCCCTGCAGGGCTGCCGGCACGGGGTCCTCGGCACGGCGGCTCGTAATCCCGATCTCTGGTTGGTTTTACAGCGACTGTTCCCCATTCTGGAGCAAGCACTGCTCAGCTCCAGCTCGGCTCCTGCTGCACTGCGCTGTGTGGACGGACTCTGGCCTTCGGCTGTGCTTTTTATTTAATTAACAGAAATCAATGAAAATAACGGAAAGAGACTTGTGCCATTGAACAAAACCAGCAAACGACCATCTGCAGAGGAGGGGATATGGGAGCACTATTCAAATAAGAGGCAGCCGGAGGGGCTCGGTGCGATCCGGGATGCATCTGTGCGAGCCCGGATCTGCGTCACTGCACGGCGCTCCGGGGCCAAGAAACGGAGAGCTGCCGCCACGTGTGGGTGAAACTGAGGCTGAGAGGTGCGCAGATCCGGATAGGTGCATCCCTAACTGATTGGACCTCCGATTTGTTAACGCTCTGCTTTGCGTTCCCTACGGCCTCGGTTCGGACCATCCTGTGACCGCACTTCTGCGCGCTCACGGCGGCCCGGCCCCGCCCTCACCAAGATGGCGGCGCCATTCTCACCAAGATGGCGGCTCCGCCCTCACCAAGATGGCGGAAGGGGCGTCGCCGCCGTTACCGGAAGCGGGCGGCAGGCGGTTCCTTCCCGGCCCAGCATGGCGGAGGCGCCGGGCGAAGGCCCGCGGCTGCCGGAGCTGCTGGAGACGGGCTGGCGGCTGCTGGAGGAGGTGGAGGCCAGCACCGAGCCGTCCTCCGGAGCCCCGTCCGTGCAGGCCAAGGTGCGGCGGGGGCTGGGCGCGCTGCAGCAGGCGGCCGCCATGGTGGAGGAGCTGCAGCTGTTCAGGTGAGGCGGCAGGGCCGCGGGGCCGGGGCCGCAGCGCCGGGCGGGCTGTGAGCCGATCCGTTGCTTGCAGCGAGAACGAGGAGCTGGAGGAGATCGCCTCGGCCGACCTGAAGTACCTGCTGGTGCCCGCGCTGCTGGGTGCGCTGACGCTGCGGCAGGTGGAGCCGAGCCGGCGGCGGGAGCACCTGGAGAGCGCCCGGAGGCACCTGTGCCGCTTCCTGGAGCTGTGCCGCTCCTACGGGCTGAGCGGAGCCCCGCCGCCCCCAGCCGCCCCTCGGGAGGACGGCGAGCCCGGCAGCGCCGCGCAGAGCAGCCTGCTGGCCATGGCCTCCAGCCGGCAGGCCAAGATCGAGAGGTGAGAGCCGCGGGATGGGCCTTGAGGGCTCAGCCTTTCCTGCACGGGCACTGCCTGCCTGTCGGTGTGCCTGTCGGTGTGCCTGTCGGTGTGCCTGTCGGTGTGCCTGTCCGTGTGCAGCACTGCGGCTCCTGCTGAGCTCCACCCCAGCTGGCCCCACCTCAGCAGATGGGAGGCGGCTGCCCCAAGCCCTGCTGTGAGCAGGTTCGTGCTTGACCTGCTTGGAGGACGAGCCGTTGCAATTACAGCAACAGGGACAAAAACTTCCCAGAGCTCTGTGTCATCATGCAGAGCTGTCCCGTCCCAGTTGCCATTGTCAGTAGTTGACTAAAGGGAGCTCATCCTGCTGCAAACAAACCAGAGAGGGGCGGTTTGCTTTGCCTCCCTGCAGCACAGGGCTGGGCAGGCAGGTGCTCAACTTCTTAAGGTGTGTTTTTCAGGGTTTTCTGTGGAGCGTTTTATAGAACAGCTCATAGCTCCATGTCCTTTCAGCTCCCATAGGCTGCTAATCTTCGATTCTTACTGTTCATTCTGTGGTGACGCTGTAACTGAAGGATTTACCCTGGAAGTGTGTTAGATAGGTAGTCCTCCTCCCTGCCCCCTGCTTCTCTTAATTAGGCCAAGAAAATCCAGAAAGCCAAAAGCACAGTAAAAAACTCATCTGCAGGCATATAACCATCTGAGACAGAAATTGGAAATGTGCTCAGTTGTCCTTTTAACCTCTGGCAAAGTCTAGTAAAAATCCATTGCAGTGCCCAAGTTGGAGTTGAGAGTAGGACAGAATGGAGAAAGTGGGTGGAGAGGATCTGGATGCTGCAGGTATGTGTATGGTCATGCATTTTCAAAGCCTTTGTAAGCACAGTGGAACTCTTCTGTAGTTTTCATCTGTCAGAAACTCACACTGAGGTGGAGTTATATCCTCATGCTTGGTGTTCTGCCTCTTACTTGTGCTTTGTTAGAGGTCACCAGGAAATGACAGCTGGTATGATCTGCTGCTATGTTCCTGAAAGTCACTGCTTTAGCTCTGTGGGACTGTTGGTCCCTTGCTGTATGAGTGGGTCGTGCTCTCACTGGTACATTCCTCAGCAATATGAGGCTCTTTGTGAATAGCTGGGATTTATTTACCCTAGTGAGCAGTGATCAGAAACTGGCACTTCTGTGCAAAGCAATTAATGTGGGACGGGAAATAGCTCTCTAACTACATTTTATTCAAGTTCAAGAAATAGTTTATTTTGGAAGACAGAGTGGGCTGTGCTGGAAAGTTTATTGGAATTAATTAATTATTCTTTTCTCTTCGAGCCAGATATAAGCAGAAAAAGGAACTGGAGAACAAGTTGGCCTCTCTGAGAACCTTTGTGGAGAGTGGGCAGGCAGATGAGGAGCAAATACGGGAGCTGTATCTACTGCAGGCCCGGAAATGGGTCAACATCAGCTTTGAGGAAATTGAGAGCATCGACCAGGAAATGGTCATCTTGAAGAGCAGGGATACAATGAAGCAGGTATGAAGTCTCTCTTGATCTGCAGGTCCTGTGAACTCTGCATAGTTAGATCTCATGATAAAAGCTGTTGTGGGTAAATGAACCGTGGAGGAATTCATCAGAGTTTCCTAAATCTTGTTCTTTGGATTCTAGATCAGAGTCTTAGCTCGTGCACAGCATAAATGGATGGGGCTTGGTTGAATTCTGAATGGCCAGTGGTGCTGCCACATATCTTAGACAGTCATGGATTGTTAAATGCTGGAGCACTGAATATCAGAGCATAGCTGCTCTGCACACAGAGGCTTTTTTCCACTTGGCTGGGTTGTGCCAGACCTTTAACTCTAAAGAAGTAAATACGTTTTTTAATTAAAACAAGACCTTCGTGGCTCTTATTTTTTTTCAAGACTGCACTTTTGAGCCTACAGAAAATCCTGATGTTAGAGTAAAACATTCCATTCCGAGTGAGGAAAGCTGCTTAGGGACCTGCAAATCATGTGTAGGACAGTTTCTGCAGACTTCATGCTACTCACCTCAAATGTCTGTCTAGAATTAAAAAATCTGAGTGTACCATAGTCCAGCTTTGGCACAGCTGGTTTGTGCAATTCTTTATTGCAGAGCTCTGCTGTTCTGTAGTGCCCTGGGTGATATCTTCATGAATGATGAGCTTGATTGGCTTCATAATGTACTGCGTTTGATCCATGGAAAAAATAAGCTATATTTCATGCTTTGATCTGAGCTGATCTGGTTTAGCTCTGTTGACTTTCTGCTTTGATCAGAGTGAGTATAACAAAGGCACAAAGCGGAGTGATTTGTGGAAGCTCACAGATGGAGTTCATGATTTAAACTGGATTAAGAGCTGAATTGTCTGACTTGGGATGTTGCACTGACAGCAGAGGCATTTATTTTCTACAAGACCCTTAGTAGCTTGCTTGGGGTGGGAGGTGAAGAAGGGAACTCTTATCTACATGATTGTCTTATGACTCTTGTTGGCAATTTCAGTCCTCAGCACCGCCACATGGTCCTTCTCGGCAAGTCAGGACTCCACTGAAACCTTTCATTCTTACCCGGGATGCAGTTCAGGCTAAGTATGTTGGTTTTTGACTATTTAAACACAGTGTGATGCAGTGTTGTGTTTTCATGGTGAGTCTAAGATCCTTTTCCAAATGCAGGAGGGCAGTCGTTGTCTTCAGGTAGCATGTCACACCAAGATTGCATCTGTTGTATGGTGAGGGATGGGGGAACTTCTGATACATTTCTTCCAGTCTCTAACTTCTTTTGTTGTCAGCATATTTCAGTGTCTCAGCTGTCAGTACAAGTTGGGGTGCAGAGCAGTTCCATGCACTGATGTTGGTTCAGTCGTGCAGAACGTTCCTTGACCATCTGTCTCGTCCTGTAGAGTGTTTGGTGCTGGATATCCTGGCCTGCCAACTATGACTGTAAACGACTGGTATGATCAGAAGAGAAGGGAAGAAGCAGCACGTGGTCAGACTGCACCTCAGAGGCCACCAAGTAAGGCAGAATGGATCCAAAATGGGAATAGAGAACTTGGTAGCTCTCTTGAGGGGAAGGGTGAATGGGAATGTATTCAGGATGTGAAACACCCGCTAGCTTTCTCCATTGGGTTTGAGAATAAATGGTTGCTGGGCTGCTGTGTGGCAGTTCCTGCTTTCTGTCTGGACCTCACTCTTGTTCTTGGCCTTTAGCAGACACAAATGACGAAGAGTCGCAGAAGGAGCAGCAGGAGAAAACAAAGGAGGAGGATGATGAGGAAGCTCTTCAAAAAGCTCGGGACTGGGATGACTGGAAAGATACACACCCAAGAGGCTATGGCAACCGGCAGAACATGGGCTGATGCTCCAGCAGCAGAGAGAGCAGGGCCTGGAAATCCTGTAAGAGTTGCCTATGTCTCGCAGGCGTAGGAATAAATGCACTGTACATATGCAGAGGTATCCTTGGCTTCTCTGCGAGTCACTGGAATCAGAGGAGTGAGCGTGACAATTTGCTTTGGTTTACATGAAACGTCAGGCTGACAGCGTGCTTGTCCTGTGCAGTGACAGCGGGGGCTCCTGGCAGCGGGCGCTGTGATGGGTCAGGCTGCCTCTGCCCTCCCAGTCAGAGGAAGTCCTTGAAAGAAAAGTACCTGAGTTTGGAAACCGCTCTTTGTATTGTTGGTGGATGTATTTATTTTTTCCTCTATATTTTAAACAAAATAAAATCTCTTGTGTTGCCTAGTTCTCCTTGTGAAAATCCATTGCTTTTCATCCTGGTCTCTTCCAGGGCTTGTGTCAGCTGGACAGTTATTTTGGCCAGGGCTACTGTTGGCCCTTTCCACTGCCTCATCGCTCTGTCCCTCCCCAGGTAGAGGTTTTTTGTGGGTTTTTTTTGGTATGTTAAGTAGATCAGGTGTTCTGAGGGCAACGTGTTGAAGTGCTGATACTACACATAGTACAACAGCCTTAATATGAATGTTTGTCCTTTTGCTTTGTGTAACGTGGAGTCTGCGTATGTATGGACAGTGTATGTCCTCAGGACCCTCTAATGGGGCATTGCCAAGGCCAGTGCTGGGACACAGCAGTGCCACATGCAGAGGAGTAATGCGTTGGTGGTCAGCATGCTCTGAAATATCCTTACAGAATAGCCTTGAAGGATCTGGGTTCCTCTAAAGCAAGCTAGTGGGAGCTCTGGCCTTGCCAGCTGTGGGCCAGCAGCTGCCATTAGGTTGTTCTAAACCTGTTAAAAATGCAAAGTATGCTACAAATGTCAGGATTAAAAAAAAAAGAAGTACCTCTCCTGCTTGTGTGATAGCACATTTTCCAGAGCAGTTTCAATCTTTTATTTGGCCCCAGCTGAGGCTTCATCAGCAGCTGCTCCCTCACCTTTAGGAACAATGGGATTTTAGAAGAATTTAGCTCTTTTTTTTCTTCTTATGAGCATGATTCATGCAAGCTGGGCTGCACGATTGCTCAGATGCAATGTCAGCACCTCTTGGCAGCGTGTGCTGAGGAGCTGCCAGTAGTCTGCAATGGATGCAGCTCCCTCTTTTTCCAGGTATTTTTTTTTCCTATGATTTACCAGATCAGATTGTGGATTTCTGTGCCTTCCAAAACTTTTTTTTTTTTTTGCTTTAACAACGTGTGCAATCTTGAATATGAATTAACTCCTTTCCTGTGTTGCTGTCAGCCTGCTGCTCCTGGTGAGTCCTTCTGGAAAGACGTGGCTCCGCTGGATGGCATCCTGCAGGTTTTCTGTCCCCTCCACTGCCGGCCTACAGCCCGCTCTCTGGGCTGCTTCCATGCTGCTTTTGTTTCCTCCTTTCTTCATGCATTTGGAAGGGAACCTTTCCCATTTTTATTTTGTGAAGTTGCACCCAGTCTTTTTGGTCTCCTACACCTGTCCTTTAGCAAGCAGGACTACATGCCAGCATGAAGGCTTCTTCCAGTGGAGGAAATCTGGATGCCAGGCACCACCCTGGCCATCCTCTTGGTTTGCTGAGGAGGGAACCACATGGCTGTGGCTGACAACCAGCTCACCAAGCTGCATCCTACCCCACTGGGTATCAGGGTGACATTTTCAGGTGCCTCTTGCATCGCACCAGCAGGGCAGGATGGCGGGTTGTGAAACACCCACAGTGCCATTCCTGGGGGGCAACGGCTGCCGGCGGTGACAAGGAGGAGTTGTCACTGTGTGACTGCTCCCAAGGAGCTCCAGCACCCACCCTGGCCCTGCTCCTCTCCACACGTCCCCCTCGCATCGGTCGGGGCGGTCACCGAGGCCGGCTGAGCGATCAATCGCCGCCCAGGATTTCCAAACCTGCCTTTTAACCCACTGAGCCGGGCTCCAAAGCAGAGCTTCCTGCCACCATGAAAACAATCATTGCAGCCTGTTCCCAAAATCTGAGTGGTAAGGAATATCCAAATGTTTGAATGGTTCCGAACGCTCCGGCGCTGTATGGGCTCGGGCAATTAGCGTTTGCTGTCACTTATTGTCTGTTTGCTTTAAGACTGCTCAGGGGAAAGGGAGGTGTTGGGAACAATTTGGGGTTAGCGGCACCAGAGGAAAACATAAAGTTGCTCAACAGGAATGGGATTTCTTAAGTTAATGCTGACCAGGCGTTAGGAAACGCTCCTCCTGTGAGATGCTGCAAAGTGATGCCAGTTCTGCTCTCATCTCCGCGCTGCCCGGAGCTGTGGACGCTGAGCTCCTCAGGGGAGGCTCCCACCACGACTGGGGAGCGGTGTGGGCACAGCACCAGGCATCGCCCATTGCTCCGCTGATGGTTTTCATTGTGCAGTCTGGAAACCAGCGGAGTGCTCGAGGGGCTGTAAAAAGAGCTAAAAAAAGCAACGTTGGGGTAGGCACAGATGGGCTGTGTGTCTTCGCTGGAAAAGTCAGCAGGCATTGGGAAAGCTGAGAGCCACGGGGCTGGAGGATTTCTGGGAATGTGGCATAGCAGGGGGGTGTTTGGAACGGGGACAGCGCTGAGAGGGAGAGGGGGCAGAATCCTTCTGCCAGGGTGGTTCCAGCACTCTGTTTTTCCCTATTGCTCCGTTCTTCCCCATTGCGCTGTTCCTGATTTGGTTTGAGGTGGGAAGAGGTGAGCTCCCCCCGGGACTGCTGCTGGTCCTCAATGGGCACAGCTCTATCCCCTCTTCCCCTGCACATCTCTCTCACTGCAGGTTTCAAGTTGTTTTCACAGCCCTGCTGCATCTCAGACCTTTGGACGATGGCTCAGGCCCGTTTTGGGGGAGGAGGGATGGGGCTACTTGTGGAGTTTGGATCCTGGCACTGTCTGGGGTGGTTAATGGTTCACCAGATCCAGCAGCGGGGAGCAGGGCCAGGCTGTCTCTTCAGGGACAACGGGGGCATCCACCCCTACTGCTGTCCTTGGCACTGCCGGGAGGGCAGACATCAAGCATCCCCAGCCCATCCACCCTACATCCCAGCACCAGCCAAACAGGGCCACTCCTAGCATGGCGGTGACTCTGTGGATGGGAATGCTGAGCCCACCGTGTCTGTGTCCCCACAGGCAGCCGTGCCAGCCTCCATGCCGCCCTGCGCACACTGCTGGCCGTGCCATGGCCCTCACAGAGGGATGTCCGTGCCTGGCTGCAGCTCCTCGCCGTGCTCCAGTGGGTGCTCAGCTTCCTGCTGCTGGGTGAGTGGGGCCATGGGGGCTGTAGGGCCGGGCGTGCGCTCACTCACCCACCCCATCCCACAGGCCCCATCACCCTGGTGCTGCTGCTCTACCTGGTGTTCACCCGCTTCTGGCCCATCTCTGCTCTCTACCTGGCCTGGGTCATCTTTGACTGGGACACACCAGAGAAAGGTTCGATGGGATGGGATGGGATGGGATGGGATGGGATGGGATGGGATGGGATGGGATGGGATGGGGCACCCTATGGACACTCCATTTCTCTGGGTCTGCCCAAAGCAATGCCACATCTTCCTCCTTCTACCTACAAATGGCAGCAAGAGGGATGCAGCCCTCTGTCTGCTGGGATGGGCTCTCATGACTCCATTCCTGTCTCACTTGCAGGCGGCAGGAGGCTGCCATGCTTGAGGAGGTGGTCTGTGTGGAGGCATTTTCGGGATTATTTTCCTGTGAAGGTGAGGAGCGGGGTATGGTGTGGGGGTGATAACACAAACAGCTGTGGCACCATCCCAAAGGATCTGCCGTGCTCTCTAAGCAGTTCCCATGACTATGAACCAGACGGGAGCAGTGCTGTTATTCCAGGTGTCCCCAAGTCCTTGCCTGCAGCACACACTGCTACCACAGAGCCCTGTCAGTCCCCTCTGTGCCCACAGCCCTCTGTCCCTGCAGTTGGTGAAGACACACGACCTGTCCCCCGGCCACAACTACATCATTGGTTCCCACCCCCACGGCATCCTCTGCGTCGGCGCCTTCTGCAACTTCATCACAGGCTCCACCGGCTTCTCTGAGCTGTTCCCAGGCATCCGGCCCTTCCTCACCACACTGGCTGGCAACTTCCGCCTGCCCCTCTTCAGGGAGTACCTCATGAGTGGGGGTGAGTGGTGCGGGGTCGGGGTGGGGGTCCGGTGCCTGCATCCCTGCTTCCAGCCATGACCTCTGGTCCCCAGCTGTGCCCAGTGGCTGCGCTCCCAAGGAGCGGGCAGGGCATGGGCTGAGACTACCTGCACCTGTGCACGCTTTGCCTGCAACCTTTGTGCACCTTGTTTGCATCCTGCACGTATCTTTTTTGCAGTGTTTACATCCTCTGACATCTTGGTTGCATTCTGATTGCACCTGTGTGCATCCTATTCTTACCTCCTCTTGTGTTGTTTGCACCATCTGCAAACCTCACTTACATCCTGCTCGCATCCTGTGTGCTCCTGATCTGTGCTGTCTGCACCTTATGCACACCCTGTGCACACCTGTGAGCACCTTGTTTGCATGCTCTGCACACCCTGCTTGCACCCGTGCCCAGATTTTTGCACTCTTCTGAACCCCTCCACGTCTTGCTTGCACCCGTGCACACCCTGCCTGCACCCCATGTGCACCTTTTTTGCACTATTTCACTCTGCGCTCTGTGCTCACATCCCACCTGCAGCCCTGCTGTCCCCATTCTGTCCCTTCCAGACATGATCCCTAGCAGGGTCCTTGGCACAGTTTCCCCCCACCCTACAGACTGCATTTCTCCTGCCATAGGCCTGTGCCCAGTGACACGCCGTGCCATCGGCCACCTGCTCTCCAACAACGGCACCGGCAACGCCGTGGCCATCGTCATTGGAGGAGCAGCTGAGTCCCTCTCCTGCAGCCCCGGTGTCACCACGCTCATCCTGAAGAACCGTAAAGGCTTCGTCCGCATGGCCCTGCAGCACGGGTGAGTGTGGGAGCACTGGGAGGGCACCATGTGAGAGGCACGGGGTCCCAGCACACCCCCTCAATGCCACCATGTGCCCCCGCAGCGCCTTCCTCGTGCCCTCCTTCTCCTTCGGAGAGAACGAGCTGTTCCGCCAGGTGGTGTTTGAGGAGGGCAGCTGGATGCGGGCCGTGCAGCAGCGCTTCCAGAAGATGATGGGTTTTGCTCCCTGCGTTTTCTATGGCCGTGGCCTCACCTCGGTGCACTCGCGGGGCTTCCTGCCCTACGCCCGGCCCATCACCACCGTGGGTGAGCGGCTACAAGGGGAGGAGGAGGGTGTCTATTTGACACCGGGAGGTGGAACTCGGTTCACGTCCCACCAAGCTCAGTGCTGCCCTGTGATGGCTTCCCTTCCCGCAGTGGGGGAGCCAGTGACGGTGCCCAAGATCGAGGAGCCGAGCAGCGAGGTGGTGGATCTGTACCACGGCATGTACGTGCGCTCCCTGCTCAAGCTCTTCAATGACAACAAGACCAAGTACGGGCTGTCAGAAGGGGATGAGCTGCGCATCGTGTGAGTGCTGTGGGCATGGGGACGTGTGGCTGACAAGGCCCTGCTGCTCCCCCTCCTCCTCCTCTTCCTCTCCTGGCACCCAAAGGCTGGTGGAGACCCCAGAGGTGCTGCCTCCAGGATTGCAGTGATGGGCACGGCCCCATACAGTCACCATGAGCAGAAGGAGGGCGTAGGGTGTCGTGAGGAAGAGGAGGGAGGTCGTAGATTTGCATCCCCAAGGCCGGGCAGGGGAGGTGTTCCCCCCTTGGAGCAGGGGGAGGGACACTCAGACACAGGAACCGGTGACAGTGGCCTCGACGTGGTTGTTGGGTGATATCTGTCATACAAATTTCCATCCCCTCACCGTGTCCTGAGTGTGCTTTGGGGTGCTCGATCGATCGGGGCACAGCATGGGGGTGGGTGGATGGGGTTTGGTGGCACTGCAAGTAATGGCAACACAGTGCCAGTGCTCTGGATCTCCTTCCCCAGGCATGGGCTGGGTGTGCACTGAGGGGCAGGGACGGCCCCATGTAGGGGCTGACGCGAGATGCAGCTGATAAGCATCTCCAGGCTGCTTGTCTTTACGCAGATCCACAGTTAAACATAACTGGGTAAATATTTACAGAGGAAACACCCATAAAGGCAGATTCTCCTACAGGCCTTCACCACCCATCTCTTGTCATCCCGGTGCCACCCTCCCCATCCCATGGCCCCAAGCTTGCCCCAGATTATGTCGTAGTATGAAGGGGCTTCGCTACTGTACCCTCACCACGAATATGTCCTCCCTCTTCCTCCTGATACAGGGAGGACCAGTTTGGCATGTGGAAAAGGGAAAAGTGCTTTATTGGGGTCCATTAGCAGCACAGCCCTTCACCGCCTCCCCCAGGATGCTTTGGGGGACATCTCTGAAATGTGGCTCCATGCCCATCCCCCAAGTGTCCCCACCCTGAGGACAGTGCAGGGCATTGCAGCAGGAGACTGAGCCCTCAGTGCTGGCGGCACTGGACTGAGTGACAAAGTCTCAGTGGAGACCCTGGCCAGGACCACGACCATTCCTGCTGTCCCCACGTATCACCACCTGACACAGAGCTGCTCCTCCACTGTCCCTAATGTCAGTCCGTTCACTGTGCTCTATGGTCAAGCACTCTGTGCATGCCTGGGGAGGGACAAATGTTTTCTTAGTGACCTGGGATGCACCCCATGGCCACCCTCCCTCAGACCCATGGTCAGTGCTTCAGACAGGTTTGTGGGACCAGGGCTTCCGTGCTGTGTCTCACTTCACTTCTCACTGCCCACCTCTGCTCCACGCTGTCCCTCCCTCGACTCTCACTTTTGCAGCAACTGCCAACCACACTGCTGTCCACGGAGGGGGACACGAGGGCCAGCAGGGAAGTGGGCACAGGCTGGGGCCGCTGGGCTGCCCCCCGGCGCAGCCGTCCCCGGTACTTGTCCCCAGCCATGAAGTACAGAATGGGGTCCAGGCAGCTGTTGATGCTGGCCAGGGGTCGCGTGATCTTGTAGGTGAAGTTGATGATGTTGAGGGTCTGGCAGTCAGCTTGGAAGTAGCGAGAGGTGTAGTAGAGGGTCCGGGTGATGTGGAAGGGCACGAAGCAAATGGCGAAGACGGTGAGCACGATGATGATCATCTTGATGGAGCGCTTCTTGTAGGAGGGCATGCGGGGGCTGGGGCTGGGGAAGCTGCGCTTGCAGAGCCTCTTGGCCATCAGGCAGTAGCACACAACAATCACCAGGAAGGGAATACCGAAGAGGAGGGCCATGACGGAGGAGCTGTAGTGCACGTAATTGTCGAACTCCTCGGGTTTGGTGGTGTCATGGCAAAGGGTGGTGTTGTCCTTGGAGCTGGTGGTGACGAAGATGAGGTTGGGGATGAGGCAGATGGTGACAACCAGCCAGACACCCACGCAGATGAGCCGCGCGTGTTTGGTCTTCACCCACTTGAGGGAGCGGATGGGGTGGCAGATGCCCAAGTAGCGGTGGACGCTGATGCACGTCAGGAAGAGGATGCTGCTGTAGAGGTTGGCGTAGAAGAGGAAGCGCACGATCTTGCAGAGCACCATCCCGAAGGGCCAGTTGTTGCGGTCAGCGTAATAGTAGACCAGGGTTGGGAGGGAGAAGACATAGAGTGTGTCAGAGATAGCCAGGTTGAACATGTAAGTGGTGGTGGCATTCCAAGGCCTCATCCTGGAGACAAAAATCCACACGGCCCAAGAATTGAGGGGCAGACCCACCACGAAGACGATGCCGTAGGAGATGGGCAGCAGGATGAACTTGAACTCCTCGTTGAAGACGCACTTTGCCTCCGCAGCAGCGGTTGTATTCCCTTCCAGCCAGGGGGTCGGCGTCGGCGTCCACGGGGCAAGTGAGAACATCCTCACCGGAGCGTCCATGTTCTCCCAGCCAGAGCTGCGGGAGCAGTTAATAAAAACACATTAGCTGTTGATCCCGACCATTGTCAGGCACAAAGCGGGGCAGGCGGCCAAAGATGCCAGATTTTCCCCCCCTCCAGGAGCTCCGGCCACTTTGATGCTTCTCTGTTTTTTCTCAGCTCTTGGGTTTGGGCTTGACACGTCCTCCCCTCCGGAGCCCTCCCAGTGACACCCGCGGATCGTAGCTCGGAGCAGCGCGCCGTGACACCGCGTGGAGCCGGGCAGGGTGCCCAGGGCCAGCCAGCAGACCCGCGGCGCAGCAAACAATGAAACCTTGATCAGCAACAGCAGCTCCTGCACGGTGCCAGCGCAGCCTCTTGGAAGCCGGCTCAGCCTAATTGGCACCGCCGTGACAATGCCGCCAGTCCCAGAGGGGTCCTCCCCAGAAGAAAGGCGGGAGGAGAAGAAAGGATTGTCTGGAGGGGTACGATGGCCCTGAGAAATCCTCGGGGGGCTGTTAGGGGAGCCTTTGGGAGGGCATTCCTGGGAGTGAGGGGCTTCCAGCTGCCGGCTCTCCTCCCCAGGAGAGCAATGAGTTCAGCTGCACAGAGAGGAGCTGCTCCTGTGCCAAACCCCAGCCCGACACAGCGCGAGTTCGAAGCCATCGGGACATTTCCCCCTTTGCACATTGTTTGGATCAAAGGCCAGGATTCTCATCATCCCAGCAAATTGGTCCCCGGGGGTGAAAAGCGAGGGCAAGCTGTAAAACGGTTGCACTCGCCTTTGGAGATGTCTAAAGTTCAGCACCCGCTGCTCCAGCAGACACGGGGCAGCCGCCCTGGGCAGGGGTTGGCTGCACTAAAAGCCTCCCCTGTGCTTAAAGTCAGCGCGGGCTGCTGGTGGTGGGAAGGGCTCACAGAAGGCAGTGCTGATCTACAGGTGGGCACCGGGATGGAGCAGAGCTCGGCTCAGGGAGGTGATGCAGGATGCTGGTTTGGGAGGGGTGAGAAGAAAGCTGTGCCACCCCATGCTCCTGTCCCCCCATCCCCTTTACCGCTTTCCTTCGCAGTGAGCACAGCTGGCAGGGCTTCTCCCCAGGGCACATCCGTGGCTCCGTTAAGCCATCATCCCGCAGAGGCACCCCACTGTTTGCAGAGATGATCATAAAGTAACGAATGACACCAGGACCAGGCACCAGCTCCGCTCGTAGCCCAGCAATTTGTTTGAGTTCTGGGCTGAGCTCAGCTTTGGGCCCAAACCCAGCACCCCTTCCTGCTGTGAACGGCTTAATGACCGGATGAGTTCAGAGAGCAAGAGGCAGGCCCTGATCAAACATTAACAGCGGGACCTCGCTCTGCTCTCCTTGTAGGGACTGGGAATACCAATGGGGGCAGCAGGAACAGGAGGTCCGTTCTCCTCTCCCACCCTCTGAGGATGGCAGATCAGCACAGCACAAAGCCCTGTAAGAGCGGCGGTGCTTCAGGTTGCGGCCACCGCTGCCAATCTCTGCAAAGCTGCCGACAAACGAGGATGATCTGAATAATCCAATTAAAAAAAAAAAAAAGAAAAGACATCTGATGTAAGAAACTCACAAAGAAAATGCGGTGCCGGATAGCTCAGGGCAGAGGGCAGGTGATAAAACAGGTGAAACCTGAGGCCGGCTGCAAGCGGCAGCGTGATTTGGCTGCTCCTGAGCAAGCTGCCTTCAGGAAAACCACTGACAAACAGAAATGCAAAAGAAGATGACATCTGACAATCTTGATCGCAGCACTCGGAGTTTCCTACTTCCTCATCTTACTCACGATCAAAGGCAGTGGTTTAAAGGGCTCTGATTTACGCCCATCCACCCCGAGGACACGTCACTGCTGTTTGTGTTCCTCGAGCATGGCCCCAGTGAGGCTCTTGCAGCCACTGCTTTCTCTGTGCACTTTTCTGGATGGACCACCTGCAGCGGTGAGGCTCTGAGCCCAGCTGGGAGCTGGCAGGGGATGACGCAGGGCCGGGGAAGTGATGCTCAGTTCTGCCCTGCCCCTTTTGTGGATGCACAGGGCTGTGGTGTGGGGACTAATATTTCCCCTCGCTGTGAGTGCAGCTGGTGGCACACAGGGATGATGGCCAGAGAGAGAAGGGGGCTGGGGACAACCTCAGGGCACGAATCTGGACCATGTGCTGCCCTTTGAAGATGGGGCACGGAACAGACTGCAGAGGGGAACTTGGCTGGGTGAGCCAAAGGGGCTCGGGGAAAACACAGGGCTTTTCTTCTCTCTTAAACCCTTGGAAATTGCAAAACAAGGGGAAATTGTGCAAAACATCCTGCAGAAGACCCTTGTCCCTAATCGCCACGTGGTGAGCCCAGCCAAAGCCCTGGCACCAGGGGAGCGTGACCTGATTTCTCTGAGCTCCCTTTTGCTTGCCTGAGCTCCGTCCTTCCTGGGGCTGGCAGTGGTGCTGGTGCTGTGCAGTACCCCACTGCAGCCTGCCCAGGTGCCCCCAGGTGTCAGCAGGATGGAGGTGACAGCCTTTTCATCCTCAAGTGTTCTGTTCAGCCCTTCCACTGCGCCAGGTTTGCAACACCGAGCAGAGCTGCAGCAGCCACAGGGCCAGCTTTGTCTTCAAAGGAGATGGCATTTGGGGGCTGCAGAGGACGAAGGAGGGGAGGTGGCTGCCCCATGACATATAAAGGTTTTTGGTGGTAGAGGTTCGCAGTGGTGTGATTGTAAGGAGAAATTCAGGGATGGACTGACCCCACCCTCCCCCCATCCCAATCCTACACCCCCTGGAGGTCACTGCCAATCTTCTCAGGGCCAAAGCTTCGTCTCCAGAACCCCCATGCCTGGCTAGGTTTGTACAGTCGTCACATCACAGTGGGACCATCCCAGCTGCTGCCCTCCCCAAGACCCCCACCTCACCTCCGCTCCAGGGATGGGGTGACTCTCATCTGCGGGGCTCCCCCAGGGAACACCCGTCCCCCATAGGGCCCAGGGCCATGCCGCCGTGCCCGGCCGGCCCGCGTCGTGCCTGCTCGTGCTCTTCCACGCTGGGAGCAAAGTGCCTGGGAGAGGCAGGGCTGGAGGTGGGCGGAGGCGGGGGCAGGAACCCGCTGCTCGCTGCGCGCCGTGCCGGCGTCCCTGCCTGCCCCGCGGGCCGCTGCGGGGCTCAGCGCTGCTGCGCTGCCGTCCTGCCCTGCCCTGCGCCCGTGCAGCCTTCGGACTGGATGCAGCCCCCGAGATGCGAGATGTGAGATGTGTGCGTTTCCCTCTCGGTTACTGGGGACCTCAGCCCCACGGCTGCGGTCTGCCACTCACGGGCACCGCGTCCCATTTGTCCGTGGGCGCCATATGCTCTCACCCACGGGATCGCGGCGCCTTGCAGATGGGAACCGGCCGCGATCCCGTGAGTGAGAGCATTCTTCTCCCTTGGGGACCAAGCGCCCTCAACCCGGGGACTCCGGCCTTTCTCCTTCGGGGGCAGGATGGCACCGCAGCCCTGCGAGGCTCTCCTGGGGAGAAAGGCGGCCACTGCCACCTTGAGGCCGGCCCGGGCATCGTGTCCCCAAAGCGGGCAGCAGCAGCAGCCTGCGGTTCGGCAGCACGCAAATGCGTGCCGGGTCTCCCCGTGGCTTGGCAGAGCAGACGTCTGTCCTCAGTGTGTGTACGTGCACAGTTCAGCGTCTTCCAGACCCTGAGACTTTATTCTGGGTGATAACAGCGCAGTGCACCCCAAAGGACGCAACCTCAGGAGCAGCTGCTGCACAGCTCCTTGGGGAACTGCCCTGCCAGGGTGTGCAGGGCCTCAAGGACCAAAAGTCCAGCGGTCCCTTTGTCCTGAGGGGCCTCAATGTGTCCTGTGCCCCCTCCTGCTGGTAGGGATCAGCAAGGTCTTTGCATTGCTTTGAGGAGGGCCATGGAAACACACAGTGACGCCCTGAGAGCATCCATCTGACGTCCATAGGAACTTCATGAGACTTCCCAGCAGAGGCACAGCAGTCACTCACTCCACATCAGGGTGCTGGCCACGGTCAGGTGAGATGCCAACAGAGTCGGCAAGGGAACAACTATGGGACATCTCCAGTCTCATATGCGCAGGTTTAGGTGTTGGGTTTGGGGTGGGCTCAGTGCTGCTGGCTCCCTAAGGGGCTCCCATGCACTTTTACGTGGTGCAGGGACGTGTGCAGGGCTGAGCACCCCAGCTCCCAGCACGTCTTGCTCAGTGCCATCCCTGCACATACAGCAAAAGACCCTTTTGCCAATAAGTGGGGACCCCCTGGGTGTCCATGAAGATATGGGGACACACAGTGGGTCTGTCTCCCCAGCCTCCTGTACCCTGCATGGAGGGGTTCACCTCTCATCTTCCCCCAGGCGCAGGGCTCTACTGGGGACCCTGGGGACAGCAGTGCTGCCCTGCTCCATGCCTGCTGCTGCCAGCTCCAGGGCTGGGGGGTACCTGAAGACTTCAGTGCCGTCCCAGCCATGTGCACACAGCCCCTCCTCACGCTGCTGCAATCCAACGTGGCCTGGCCCAGCACCAGCACTGCAGGACCTGTCACAGCACCACTGGGGAAAGAAGAACAAGGGAAGGCTTCAGCCCCGTGACAGCAGAAATGCCCACCTTTGTGTCCCCACCCTGCATGAACCGTGCACCCCAGCACCGCCACCCCTCAGCCATCCACACCCCATTGGTGTCTCTACAAAGGGACACCTTTGTAGGTGCTTCTGGGGGTGGTCCTGCTTCTGGGGGTGGCCCCTGAGCCAAAAGCACATCCCACGGTTGTACCTCTCTGTGGTGGCCATGCTGGTAAGCGCTCACTCCATGCCCCGGCACCCGCCGGCAGCGTGGTGGGGGTGGCTGAGGGGCACTGTGGCTCTGGTGCAGCAGCATTTGGTGGCCATGCCCTTCATCCCTGGGGAGCATGCGGTCCAACTGGCTCAGGTCGGTGGCCATGTGCAGCACTGTCAGAGAGCAGTCGCCACCCTCCGGCACATCCCTCGCCAGGACAGCCGATTTGGGGCGCTTCTGCCTGCCCACACCAGGAGGGCTCAGCAGGGACCTGCAGGGTGAGGGCAAAGGGGTCCGTGCCTGGGGGGGACCCCACACGGGGCTGTCCTCCTGTGTGTCAGCACCCAAAGCCCACGTGGCAGGCAGTCCCTCAAAGATGAAGTAGGCCGGGTTGGTGTAGCTGCTGGTCACCTCTGGGAGGCTGCGGGGACGGCTCCTGCAGGGCACAGCATCACCAGGCTCAGCGTCACCTGGGGATGGGGCACGAGGATGGACCCCAGCCTGAGGGGGTACCTGAGGAGCGGCTTGGGGCACAGCGGGGAGTCCTCTGCTGGAGCATCCTCCTCCTCCTCAAAGCTGATCCACTCTGCAGAGCACAGAAGTGTCACTTCTCCCCACTTGGGCACATGGCAGCAGTGGGGTGGCACGGTGGCACCTTACCGTAGAGCCTCTCGCGGGTGCTGCGCCTGTCCTTGGGGACACGGACCTTCATCCGGCCCCGCATGGAGCCTGTCTCCTCGCCGTGGTGGAAGAGGAAGGTCTCAAACTGCTGGGCCATGCTGCCGATCATGGATCGCATCGCGATGCAGCACTCGCCTGCACACGAAGCACGGTGAGCCCCACACCCAGCAGCACCCTGCCCGCGTCCCCCTCCCATGCGCACCGTACGACTCGCAGCTCTCCACGCCCTTGATGCTGAGGAGCAGGTGCTGGTCACCCAGGTACTCCACGTCGGGCAGGATGGGGTTCAGCTGCACGAAGTGAGAGGGGCAGGGCGGTAAGGAGCGCCTCTGTCCTCGGGGGATGATCACAGCACGCAGGGTGGGAGGGACGGGAACGAGGAGGCGGGAGGATGCTGAGCCCTCCCCGCTGTGCTGTGCGTACCACGGGCAGCTGCTTTGCTGACCAGCACATCCTCAGGAAGCCGGGGACGTCGCAGTTCTGCGAGGTGTTCTCCCCACTGCGCTGTGCCTCTGCCAGGGGAGAGCCATGGGGACAGCTCCAGCCCCATGCCAGGCACCGAGCCCCCCTGCTCAGCACTGCAGCCGCAGGGCACCTCACCCTCCAGGCAGTAGGAGTGGAACTCGATGTAGCACTTGCTGCGGCTGGCAGTTTTGACGATCACCTCGATGCTGTCCCACTCGATGCAGGCCAGGGGCTCGGGGCCAGTGCCAGGAGCTGCAGGACATGGGGGTTCTCAATGGGGGCCGAACCCCAGTGGGGGTCAGACCCTATCCCCTTGTCCTTACCCTTCTTAGGCACAAACTGCGATGTCACACCCACCTCAAAGGTGGCAAAGACGGGCGAGTGGTCACTGGTGACGATGTCATCAGTGCAGCCTGGCATGGGGAGAGGCAGCTGATGGGCTGCCAGAGCCGTGAGACTGCATGGGGCTCAGCCCCATCCCCAGGTGCCACTCACCATAGGAGCTGCAGACCAGGTGGGTCTCTGGGAGAGACTTCCAGAGGATGCGGTCACACCATGAGGGGACATTGATCCTCATCTAGGAAGGAGAAAAGCGACCGCTATAGGTGTCCTCTTAGGGTCAGGATGTTTTCTCCTAGCCTGCTTCTTCCTCGCCACCAAGAAAATGTATAGAGTGGCCCTAAAGCTTCACCTCCCCCCAGGGGAAGGCTGAGCACCCTGTCTAGCACCATCTGTCCCACTGTCCCCATCCCCTATCTGTGTCCACATCCCGGTGATGTAGGAACTCACCCCTGTGGTCTTGAACTTCTGCCACATGTAGTTGTCCCGGGAGCCCCGCTCATACCGGTAGGTGGGTGGGAAGGAGATGTCACCCTCTCCTGGGAACCGAGACACACAGATGACATGAAGCCAGCATCTCCAACTGTCTTCAGAGGTGCAAACTGCTCCAATGGGGTCAGGTCCTGAGTTTCCCCATGCCCACATGCTCCCAGCTGTGGGGACACTGCCCAGGAGGGGCTCGTGATGCGCATGACTTTCCCCAGGTTTTTGGCAGCTCGCACAGAGCCGTGCAGGGACACAGTGCTGGAGGTGGCACTGGCAGAGAGCTGGAAGTCCCTGGCTTCCACTGGGAAGGCAGCAAGCAGCCCAGCAGCCCCACACTCACGGAACTGCAGGAACACCTTGTTCTTCTCCCGCTCCATGTTGAGTTGGTCCATGGCTAGGAGGATGTCAAACTCCTTCTTAGTGACATGGGTCAGGACGTCCTGAGCAGGCACAGGAGGAGCAGTGAGCACTGGCGCTGACACCCTGAGCCCAGCTCCCCACAGATGCACACCTGCACATCCATATCCAGGCGGTAGTTGAGGTCCCCGAACCAGAAGAGGTGGGTGAAGCGCAGCGTGAGGTCGAAGGCGCTGAGCCGTTTGTCGCCCAGTGCCAGCGAGCGCAGGATGTCACTGTAGTTCTGGTTCCGCCTGTGCCGTGTAGAGGGGATGGCAGCCACGTGTCAACCACTGCGGGGTATCGTGGGGCCACCCCTTGCCCCTGAGGCAGGAGGGGGATGGGGTAACCCCACACCAGCCCACGGCGTCCCCATCACCTGTGGGTCTTCTCGCTGCCCGAGGCCAAATGGCAGTTGACAAAACCGAAGGAAGTCCCGTTGAAAAGAAAGGAGACACCCACAGCCCCCTTGTTCCCTGTGGGGACACCGAGCTCAGGGGCGTGGAGGTGCCCTGGGGCAGCCCCCCCAGCTCAGTATCCCCATCTCTTCCTTACCCAGAGTGTTGGCAATCCCTGTTTTGACGCTGGAGGTGTGGACGTGGCTGATGCGCCGCTCGTGCTCTGGCTTCACCAGCACCACCATCTTGATGCTCCAGAGGCACTGCAGGGCC
The DNA here is from genome assembly GCF_019238085.1 of Lagopus leucura. Lineage (NCBI taxonomy): Eukaryota > Metazoa > Chordata > Aves > Galliformes > Phasianidae > Lagopus > Lagopus leucura. Next base: position 692,448 of record NW_024962303.1, on the reverse strand, counting down.
ACCTGCGGGACGGGGCAGTCAGCCCACCTCCCACATTGCAGGAAGGCAAAGCATCCCCAGAAGTTGGTCATTACCACTCGGTAGTCGATGGCCATCAGCGTCTTCAGGGACGCGCGCAGGAACTCGACCCACTCGCGGTCACCCAGGGAGTTCTCCTGTGTGCCGATGACGTAGATGTCGTGTGGGATGCAGGCAGTGGTCTCGTCCTGTGTGTGTCCCAGGCCCCTCGAGGTCAGCCAGGACGCCAGGGAGCGGGGTGGTGGTGTGCTGCCTGGGGATGGGGACAGCAAGTGACTGCCTCGCACCCTCCTCCACCCCAGTACCTGCTGGGGATGGGAAGCATCACACCAGCACCGTGGTCCACCCATGCCCATCTCAGACCTGCATAGCCCTCCAGGTACTCATGTCTCCAACAGCAATGGGGCAAGCAAACTCCAAACCACGAATGGCCATGATGGGGACTTCTACAGCCTCTCCCTCCCACTGAGGACCAGCTCACACCTCGCCTGTCCTAAGGCAGCTCCCTGCAGACCCTTCCGAACCGTCCCAGGTTTGCAGTGGGCTGTGAAGATCCCCCAGGATGACATGACCTCATGGAGGTCACTTACCCATGTTCCACGTCCCGACATAAACCGAGATGAGGTCAGGTTCATCCAGGTTGGAGTGTTGGATCTTCATCAGCTGCAGCAGCTGGCAGAAGGCTTCTCGCTTCTGGGAGCAACGCAGGGGGCTCAGGGCATACAGGGCTCAGGGCTGGACCCAGGTATAGGAGAGCACAGAAGCCTCAAAAGCAGACAGGATCAGGGGGATAAGAGCACCCAGGTGCCAGAGCTGACAGAGGGCTGGCCTTGACCTCAAGAGCACCTATTCCCTGCATGGCTAAATAATGGCTGTGTGCTCCCAAAACAGCCTCTCTGAGGAGGTGGGGGGAGAGAGGCTGGGGACATCACCCCACAAAGCCACCCGCATTTCTCACCTTTGCACTGGGAAAGATGAAGTCCTTGCTCAGGCTCCTCTGCAGGTCACGATTGTATACCAGCCTCACCTTGCTCTGCACGCTCTGGTACTTGATTAGCTGCAGGACTGAATGTGGGGCATGAGGGGTACAGGGGGACATCCTGTGTGACAGCACATGGCATGGGACAGAGCTCGGTGTGCGGCCCATGCCATGGAGTCAGGCCCAGCCCAGCAAATGCCTCGTGCAGAGAACTGGGGGGCAGCATCCACTTACTTTTGTCCTGCGGGATGACCTCCTCTGGGGACCCACTGCCCCTCTTGGTGATGCTCACTGTGCCCTCCTCCACATCCACAGTCAGGGCTGCGCGCTGCGACTTGCCCACCTTCACCTGCAGCATGGACGGGGGGGTACCTGGGTCAGCCCCCACCCATGGGTGACAAAGATACCGGGGCCACACTGTGTCCCCTATCCTCACCTCGAAGCACTGCGTGGCCATGGGCTTGGTGTCTGGAGGCAGGGCTGCAGGGCTGGGCAGTGCCAGGTTGTGTCGTGACACCGTGTCCTGCAGTGACACGAGGACCTGCCAGCAGGAGGAGTGAGAGATGGGGACATGGTGGGTGACAGCCTGGGGGTGGCTGAGGTACCCAGATTGGAGAGATGCTGTCACTGGGAGTATGGGGTAAGGGGCCCTACGCATGGGGAAAGGCCAGGGGTGCGTGGCTGTGCAGCTGAGCAGCAATGTGCTGGAGGGATTAAATAGCTGACCAGTTGGCCAAGCACAGCAAGGAGCTGGCAGCATGTGGGCACCTTCTTCTCCAGTGATGAGAGCAGGTGGTTGACAGCTGAGATCTTGCTGAGGAGCAGCTCCAGGTCAGGATTGCTGGCCAGGAAACCCTGGAGAAGAGGACTGGTGCTGGTGTTGTGTTCAGGTGTGCCCAAGGCTGGCAGGGACCTGCTGCCCCCTCCTGCACCGGGAGCACATAACTCCTTGTCCCCAGTGGGGACCTCATCCCCTCCTTTGTGCTCAGAGAGCACCACAAGGCGTGCAGCACCCTCAGACACCAAAACCACCCATAGCCCCTGGAGTGGGATGAGCCTGCAGGGCTCACCTGCTCTCTGGCCAGACTGCGTGGGGACACAGGAGGCTCGAACACTCTGGCCAGAGTCTCCAGCCCCGCCAGCGTGAAGTCGATCTCACTGCAGAGAGACAGAGGAGCATGAGAGCTGGAGATGCACAGGGACAGGGACAAGCAGGCGGTCCCTCAGCCCTGCCCTCCTCCTGCCATCCTGCGCCACTCACCTGTGCAGCCCCCGGCAGGCGGTGACGAGAGCAGCACTGAGATGGCGCAGATGCGGGTGCCCACTGTGCAGTGCAGCCAGGTCCAGTGGTAGGTGCTGTGTCAGGTAGTCAGCCATGAAGCCCATGAAGTCACTGGATGGGCTGTAAGGGGGGGCAGTGGCTGGGAACGGAGGTACCCAGGCTCAGAGAGGTGCCAGCCTCAGCTCGGGATTTGCAAACCACAGGGAAAGGCATCTTGTGCCCTGCTCCAGCTCCAGCATGAGCAGGGCTGGATGTGGGCAGCCACCCTTAAGGGCATCCTCTTGGTCTTGCATTTTTGGGATGTGCCACTTCCATCCTGCTATGCTGTGCCCACCCCGGTGCATTACCTGCTGTGGATCTGCTCCTGAAGCCTCAGCTGCAGCTGCTGTGAGATGTGGGGACGGGTGGGGGGAGCACCAGGCCCTGTGCTCTCTGCATTAACCCTGGTGGGCACCATGCTGCCAACATGGCCACCTCTTCCATCTTCTCCATCTGCAGGCAAAGATCCCAGCTCAGTGCCATCACCTCTCTGCCGGCAGCCCCAACCCTTTGCCCCCATGCCCTCACCAGAGTCCTCATCAGCTGCTTCCCGGAGCTGGTGCACAGGGTAGAGCAGCGGTGTCACCAACCCATTGTTGGGCTGCTGGTAGGCGCTGATCAGCTCAGGGAGGCTGCGGAAGTACTTGGCCTGGATACCCTGTATGGTCTGGGGGGGGCAGAGGGGACGGTGGCCACCATGTACCCCATCCACAAGCCAGGTGCCTCCAGCCAGGTTCATTGTGGGCAATGGGGGATGCGCTGCAGGCTCTCACAGCAGGGATAGCAGCAGACAGGAGACAGCATTTTCACAAAGCCTCCCCCAGGAGCAGCAGCAGTGGGGCTGCCCAAGTGGCATCGCTCCCAGGCTGCTGCGCTGCAGAAAGGGTCGGTGCAGAGCTCACACATCCTGTGCTGTTGCATTTATGCAAAAAGCAAACCGCACCGCTCACCACGTGCGGGAAGCTGCAGGCTGCACCTCGCCGTGTGCTGTGCAGAAGTTGGAGGTGGGGGTGAATGCTCCCCTTCCCTGTGCACTGCTTCCTGCACTCACCTGGACGGAGAGCAGCCCCTCATCGTTGGGCAGGATGCGGTAGGTGTGGACGTGCCGCTGGAACCTACAGGAGAGCAGAGCATCTGCACCCTGTGCACTTTGCAGGTAGAGGAACTGAGCTCCTGCTTCAGGTAATGAAGCTGTCACCTTGTGCCTGCCCCATAGCCCATGCTCCCCAGCACCATGTGTTTGCCATTTGCACCATGCACCTGGCCAGGAAAGCCATAGGGAACTGGGGGGCATCTTTCTAAACCCGCAGAAGCACTGTCCGTGCACCTCCAACACATCTGTGCAGTATGTCCCTCAGTTGTAGTGGAGGTCCACCTCAGCCCCAAGCCTGTGCCTCCAGCAGCAGCAGTGATTTAGGTGCTGGGGCTGCTCAAACTGGCAGCTGAGAAGTTAATAGCAGGCACTGTGGTCCGGATGCTGGCGCGCCAGAGGCTGGACGCAGAGGGGATGTTTGTATTCACACAGAGTGAGCTGTGCTGGCCGCTTCCTCCACCCCACGCAGGGGCCAGGCAAGCACCCAGATGCACCTGAATGCGAGCAGTCCCACAGGGCACAGCATGCTGACCCATGGATGTGGGGTGGGAGCTTTGCAGGGCCCCCCACCTCACACTGAGCTGGGCATCACCAAAAAAGCCCCATCACTGATTGCCGAGCAAAGCAGAAGTGGTGGCTGCACCCTGCACACATCCTTTTTGCTGTCGAATGATTTGCAACCCCAGCCCTGCCTTGCTGTCGCTCCGCTCCATCCCCCCCACCCTGCTGCAGGGACTGGGGATAAGAAAGAAGCCAAGTGCAGAAACAAGGCAGAACTCACAGGAGGCACAGGGCGTACGCCCCTGCGATGGACTCACTGTCCCGCACCAGGAAGCAGCCATCCCGCCCAGCCTTGGCCAGCAGCTCCTCGGCCACCACCCTGCTGATGTCCCGGTGGTACCAGCTTGCTGCTGCCATCCTCATGGGTAGCACAATGTCAGCTGCGCTGCTTTGTATCCCCCAGCCCACATGGGCTGATTGCCGTGGAAAGGGAAGGTGGGGGCCCGGAGGCTGTGGGTCCCGATGGGTGATGTGCAGCTCCTGCTCACAGGGTGCCCCGCATTGATCCCCCCAGCTGGGTGGTGCAGCAGGAGTGGGTCTGGGGGGGCTGTGGGGTGAAGCTGGGGGTCCGGGTGCTCTTCATCATGGGTGGCTGCAGCCTGCAGAGTGAAGGGGAGCACAGAGGGGCAGATCAGGGACCCGCGGCAGCATCACCCCACCAGCGTCCTGCCCTGCTGCACCACGAGCATGAGGCCACACGGACATCCCGGCAGCACGTGGGACCCCGTATGTCACCAGAAGTACTCACCCTCTCTCGCAGACATGGCACTGCACACCCTGTGCCCCCACCGTCCGTCCCCTGCAGCCAAGCCCACTTCTCACAGCCCCGCTCTGCACTGCTGCGCCTGCCCACACTCTTCCTCCTTAACGCTCTGCTCGCTCCACATCTGGGACAGCCTCCTCGCTCCTCCTCCCACTCCAGCCCTGCTGGCAGGAGGAAGCCGGCAGCCATGCTGGGCCCCGAGCGCAATGGGGGCTGCCCAAGCACCACCACCCTGCTGCCGTGCAATCCCAGACCCCACCCCACAGTTGTACCCAGCGGAGGGGATGGAGGGCTGCACAGCATCACTGTGCTGTGCTGGGGCTGGCAGTGATGGGGATGCCTGCACACGGGGGTACGGCTGCAATGTGGGGCTGAGCTCCAGCCGTGCAGAGATGGTGATGCTGTGGGCATTGGGTGGATGAGAAAAGTAGGTACCCAGTGCTGCATTCACTCATCCTGTTCAGGGATGCCCTGGCTTCAGGAAGAGGGGAAGCAATGGGCTCAGGGAGGGCGTGGGGACCATCACACTGAGGTTTTGCTCCTCGTGGCATGCAGTAAGCAGACCCCACGTGCCAAGAGCTGCGCGGGGCAGCTGCCAACAAGGCTGCGTTAGGGTGATTAGCACCACGGCACTGTTAATTACAGACAAGCTGCAGCCACCATCTGCTGCAGGAGAGATGGGATGGGGGCTTCACCACCCACGCCAGCCTGGTTCCTCCCTGCTTTTCGCACGATTTGCCCTGGGCAGTTTACAAGACCAGCACGTGGGCACTCCCTGCAGCAAGCAGCAGCAGGCACAAGGACATCCCCACCACCCTCTGCACAAACCTCTCCAAGGCATCCCCTGAGCTCCTGGCACCGAGGAGGAACCTGGTCACCTCAAGGGGCCACCACCTGGTTTGGGGATATCAGCTATGGGCTGGTGGCATTCCCATCCCTCAGCTGTCCCAAGCACAGCTGCATGGCATGGGGCAGTGACTGGGGACTCCACCACCTGGAGACCCCCTCCCACCAGTGCTGCTTTCAGCTGTTACTTAACCATTCCTGTGGCTGCGGGTCCGGCGGCAGGCAGGATTAGTGCTGACCACAGCACCTAATCCAGCTCAGGGCAGGAAGGCACGGCGCTGCCAGGGGCTTTGGGAAATCATTGCTGTCTGTCTGCCAGCCTGCCCTGCAGCAGGGTGTGCGTGAGTGGAGCAGCACACAGTGTGGGGACCTGCAGGTAAGGCTTCGTGCCATTCATCAAACAGGAGAAGGGCATCGCCCAGCAATCCAAACACGGGGCTGCGGACCCCGGTGTCCCATTGCCTGTGCTGCAGTCACACCGACGCGTGCAGGCACCCAGGTAAGGCTGCACCCAGACCTCCACCACTGGGAAGATCACAGTTCACGTGGCCTCTGCCCTTGGCAGAAATAGTGCCTGCTAATCTGCAGCGTAAGCAGCTCTGTGTGTGCAATTAAAGAGATCACAAGTCCTGGACCCGGTCAGCACGTGCTGGCAGCCGCAGCCCCGCACTGCTGTGTGCTCAGTGGGGTGGTTGTGGGGTGGTCCATCCCCACCTCCTGTGTGTGTGTCCCCACACTGCGGGACGGCAGTCCCCAACATGGACCCACTTGGTACTTCCCCAGTTTTCTTATTTGCAGCTGTGCACCCTGAATTAACAACATGTTAACCGGGTAAAGTGAGGCCAGCCTGCAGCGTTATGAAATGACCACTGGTGAGGGAGCAGCCCTCGTGGGTGTGTTCACACCATCATCTCGTGAACCACTGTTCCTGGGCCTTCTCTCTTTGGTTCCTATTCTCCCACCACCATGTGTCTGTGTGCTGAGGGCAGGACCAGGTGGCAGGGATGCACCCACCGCTCACTGCCCAGGGATTGATTCTGGGTCCTGAGGGGCTCAAGGTCCTTCCCAAGCTGTCCCATACCCATAGCAGGATTTAGGAGGTGCCTGGCCCCATCATGGCAGCCCCACAGAGTGCACGAGGGAGGAATCCAACCGGGAAGCCCCTTCCTTCCCTTCTGCTGATCCCATCCACCACCATGTGAGGACCTGCGCCCTGCCTGCACCCTGCCTGCCAGGCGCTTCCACCCCAATTATCATCACTTCACTCCTAAGCTTTACCAATCTCCATAATCTGCTTTCCCAGGGCTCCAGCCACCACCCCATTTATAGCCCACTCTTACTCACAAAGCATCTCCCTGGTTAAGAAACTAATAGGATTGCAGCCCCAAAATACCTCTCCCATAGTGCACACATGGCACACCCCCAGCCAAAGCCTGGTGGGCGAGATTCGGGGTGGGAGCAGGTGGCTATAAGAGGCCACAGAGCTGGGAGCAGCCGTGGTGAGCAGGTGGCAGCAGGACAAGCAGGAGAGGAAGAGGAGAAGGTGCATCCAACCCCAGGTGAGTGCTGCTGTGCTGAACAGGCAGGGATGTCAATGGCAGAGTGGTGGCTGGAAGGAGGGCAGTCTGCAGCTGGGTGGTTTTCAGTATGGGTGTAGGCATCCTTAGTGCAGGAGGACTTAGCCAAGCCAGGAATCCCAGTGCCCATTCTCGGAGCTCTGGCACACAAAGGAAGGCTTCAGCTCTTCTCTCCTTTCTGTCCTTTCATCCTCCCTTTCCCCATCATGCAAATCGTGCTCCCTCAGCACCTCAACCTGCTGCTCCCAAGGAATCCTGTGGATTAGGATGTCTGAGACCCACAGCCCACCTGAGGCCATTCCAGAGCCCGTGCTTGGGACTGACGCTTTGTTTTCCCATGGGGAAGAACATCATCATCTTCCCTCCACTCCCTCTCTATCGCCTTTTCCCTTCTCTCCACCATCACTGGTTACATAAAGGGGTGATTCTGCCCACGCGCTCCTGGGGCTTAAAATCTTGCCTGGCCTTAAGCCCAGCTAATGTCAGAGCTGCCTAAGTTTAAGAAGCAGAGCTCATCCCTCCTGATCTCCCCACAAATCAGCCAACAATCAGCGAGACATTTGCCGTTTAATTCTGGACGCTGATGTTGATCAAGCAAAAAGCAGCAGCCCCCAAGGGGAGCTCAGTCCTGTCCCACTGCTGGCCCTGAGGCTGTTGGTGAGTGTGGGATGGGGCTCTGAATGGCACTGGGCTCCCCTGCCCATGGTTTTCCTCACTGTCTTGTGAGTGAGCACAGTGAGTATGTTCCTCCTTGCAGGTGATGGCAGCAAATTCCCAGCAGCTGCAGTCTCCAGCAGCTCCATCACTGGGGTGAACCCCCAACCCCATAAGGTCCTGAGGGAGCAAGGCAGCTCTGGATGCAAATAGAGCATCTGAGCCCTGCTAAGCCTCCAGCCGTGCTGCTCACAGTGCCAACCCCCAGGAGGGCCATTGCCAAGGGTTCTGCAGAGCATTGGCACACGAACCATTGAGTCCCCATTGCTGGTGATGGCCAATGGGGCTCCCTTTCCCACCTCCAGCATTTCCCCCGTCTCTCCCTGCAGGTTCCTGGCTGTGTGGCACCTGACTTACAATGGCAGAAGGATCAAAGTAAGCCCGAATCCCAAGGCTGGGACATATCTGCCTGCCTGGGCACAGCTCCTGAGGATGCTCCTCTAGGGGGAGAGAGCAGCGCTGCCCCCAGCCTCATCACTGTTCTGTGCTTTTCCTGCAGGGTATTCAAGAAGACCAGTCCCAATGGGAAGGTGAGTCCATCAGGCACATGTGGGTCTGTCTCCAGTGCACATGAGCTGGTGGTGCCCAATGGTGAGGCTGCGGGGGCCTCAGTGAGGGGGACAGGGGATGCAGCCCAGGTTGCCATTCCCTTTGCAACCTCCTGCTTCCCCTATGCCTGCTATGGTGCCATCACTGGGGTCACTTTTCAAAACAAGTGTTTTAAGAAACACACACAATTCCTGCGATGCGATGCCTGCTCCTTCACACCAAACACCTGCAGCATCACAAAGCTCAGCACCCACTGACCTGATGTGTTGTTTCCATTTGCCATGGGCTCCTCCAGCTGTCCATCTACCTGGGGAAAAGGGACTTTGTGGACCACGTGGAGTCGGTGGATGCCGTGGGTGAGTGTGGTTCCCAGGGTGCAGTTGGTAGTGAGTGGCCTCAAACATCGCTCTGTGTGGAGGGAGGAGTGAGGGCAACTCCAGAGGAGCAAACACCTCATTTTCTTACAAATATCTTTAAAGCAGTACTTACAAAGCAAAATTCCTTTGCAAGTAAGCCCTGGGGGTGGAGATGCTGAAGGAAGGGTCACCATCCCCATGCAGGCAGCTCTCCTGGCCTCCTCCTAGCTGAGCATCTCACAAGGACCTTCCCTCTCTCCAGCACACCCAGTTCACCACCTCTTCTCTCCCGTTATTTGCAGATGGCGTCTGCCTCATCGACCCGGAGTACCTAAAGGACAGAAAAGGTATTAAGGCACAAAAACCCATGTTACGCAGGGCAGGGACGCAACCCCTGTAGGTAGCCATGCCTTGAAGAGATCTGATGAATCTCATTGACTTTATGTTTGGCGTCTGAGATCTGCTTTCAATGCCAATAAGCTACAAACACACCTTGTCTTTCTTTCCTCCTTTCCCAACCCTTCCCCTGCGCCTCTCCCTCCTCGCTCCCCTCCATTCTCACCCATGCTGGCCTCAGTCTATGTGACACTCACGTGCGCCTTTCGCTACGGCCGAGACGACCTGGATGTCATTGGACTGACCTTCAGGAAGGACCTCTACGTCCTGACCACTCAGATCTTCCCACCGGTGCCTGAGCAGGTGCCCAAAACCCTCACCTCTCTGCAGGAGAAGCTGCTGAAGAAGCTTGGTGAGAACGCCTACCCCTTCACCTTTGAGGTAAGGGTTGCTTGGTGCTTCCCAACCACGCATCTCAATGGGGATCATCCTTGGGCACGCTCTCTGTCTGCGCTTTATCTCTGTTCTGCCCAGATTGCCACCAACTTGCCCTGCTCGGTCACCCTCCAGCCGGGACCGGATGACGTGGGAAAGGTCAGATGCTGTCCCAGCCTGTCCCCAGGTTGTTTCTCTCTCATGGGGACAGGTTGGAAGGGATGGACAGCTGGAAGCAGGGCTGGGATCCGCAGGGATGTGGTGGGGGAAGTAGGGGAACAAATCTGAACCTCGTGCAGCTCAGAGCCTCTTTGTAACCCAACGTGTTCTCCCAGGCCTGTGGCGTGGACTTCGAGGTCAAAGGGTTTTGTGCTGAAAACCTGGAGGAGAAGATTCACAAGCGGTATATATTCCCCTCAAATAGAGGGGAACCCTCATCCATTTCCACTGCCCTGAAACTGAACAACTGAGCCATTTGGGGGTGATCACCTCCGGAGCTGAGACAAGGCTGCAATGCCTGCTTGTGTCATGCTTGGGTTGGGGACTTTGCCTAAAGGAAGGGTGACGGTCCCTATGCCTGTGTCCACCCCATCCTCAGAGCAGCCTGTAGACTGCAATGTTTGAATGGAGGAATTGAGGTGCCCCCATAGACAAGCTATGCGTGCCTAGGGAGGCCAGGGGGTGACAGCTTCTCGCCCTGCAGGAACTCAGTGCGCCTCATCATCCGCAAGATCCAGTTTGCACCTTTGAAGACAGGCCCAGGGCCCAAGTCAGAGACCACCCGGCAGTTCATGATGTCTGACAAGCCCCTGCACCTCGAGGCCACCCTGGAAAAGGAGGTCAGTGGGGGGCTGTTCCCAGCTCCTGCTACCATGTGTGTTCCCAGGGATGGGGACCGGGACTTCTTCAGCCCCAACCCCATTTGCTGGCCACGTAATTGAGCTTTTTCTGACTGCAGATCTACTACCATGGAGAACCCATCAACGTGACTGTCAATATCAACAACACCACCACCAAGATCGTGAAAAAAATTAAGATTGCAGGTGAGAGGAGTTGTCCCAGAACCCCCGTGTTGGGTTGGAGAGGGGGAATGTGGGCCTGGGTCTCTGCCACCATGCCAACGCTGCTCCCTCCTGTGTGCCTCCAGTTGATCAGATCACAGATGTGGTTCTCTATTCACTGGACAAATACTCAAAGACTGTGTGCATGGAGGAGATCAAGTGAGTAAAAAGGAGCTGGCAAACAGAGCTGGGGAGAGGAGGGAGGGGGAGAAAGAGAAGCTGGTGGCGATGATGGTTTTACACTGAGCAAGAACAAGGTTAGAAGTGCAGATGTGAGGAAGCGGAGGAGAGGGAAGGCTGCAGACACTGAGAGTCCAGCTTGAGCCTGGGGACGTCCCTGGGGAAAGGTGCACAGCTGCCCCCAGGCTGCTTCCTCTCCCCGTTTTGCATCTTGAGCCCAGCCGCAGTCAGACGAGGTCTCTGTGCTCCTGAAAAAGAGGAGTGACAGAGCAAAGATGGGAAGGCAGAAAAAAAGAAGTGGTTGTGGGAAGGAACAAAAGGAGGAAATGAGCCCAGGCAGCTGCAAGGGAGGGGAGGATGGGGTGGGAAGGACGTCACACTGGCACGATGCTGAGCACTGATCAGGGGGTGCTGGGTGCTGGCTCTGAGCTCTCCTCTCCCAACCCTTCTAGTGAGAATGTGGCAGCCAACTCCACCTTCTCCAAAACATACTCTGTCACCCCCACGCTCTCGACCAACCGGGAGAAGCGAGGCCTGGCTCTTGACGGCAAGCTCAAGCACGAGGACACCAACCTGGCCTCCACCACCATGTAAGAGCCTCTGCATCAGAGCAAATCTCAGCTCAGGCACCTCAAGTGGCCTCCAGAAGCTGTGGCCTCAGCCACTGATCACCCTTCCCTTCTCTCTGTCCGCCACGTTGCTTTGCAGTACAATCTAGTGCACCCCACATCAGTGCAATTGCTCTGGGGCTCATGAGGTTGGCTGCATGTCACAGCTCTGCTCTGCCTCTCTCCTAGCCTGAGACCCGGCATGGACAAGGAGGTGCTGGGGATCCTGGTGTCCTATAAAGTGAAGGTCAACCTGGTGGTGTCCCGAGGAGGGTGAGCTCTGTGGGCATGGTGGCAAGGACACCTCTTGGGTCGTGCGCTGGGGTCTTGTACAACTGGGCTGGTGACAAGGGGATGAATGCAATGAGAAGGAGCTCATGCTGGGGGTTCCTTTCTCCCTGCCCATTTCCAAGGACAGTGGAGGCAGCTGAGGTCCACCTCATCCTCTTTGTCTCCACCACTACTGCCCTTCACTTATTATAAAGCATTTTATTTCAAAGCTAAAAAACCGACACCCTTCTCTTCTTCCTTTGATGCTTTCTTTCCTTTATCTCCATGGCCAAAGCATCCTGGGGGATCTCACATCCAGGTAAGGAGGGAGCTGCCCACAGCGCTCAGTGCCAGCACAGCGCAGAGCCGGGGCCAGCATCGTGCAGCACTGGGTGGGTTCACTGAAGGAAGTGCTTCTGCTTCCAGTGATGTTGGTGTTGAGCTGCCCGTCATCCTGATGCACCCGAAGCCTGCGGATGGTGAGTAGCACCTGACATGCTGCCGAAACACCAGGGAAGAAAATGTAGTTCCTGTTCAAGGGGGAACTGATAGGACTGATGGCTCTGGAAAGTCCCAACGGCTGGATGAAGTGCCCCAGAAAATGAGGCACATGTGACTCATCAGCCACGTGCTGCTCAGGACCAGACAGCGTGCTGGAGGAGCAGCTCTGCTCTCTGCTGCCACCCACACATGGCAGGCTGTCCAGAAGAGCACCTGAGCATTGAGATGCCTGTTGAATGTCATTTCTTTATTAACTATAAACATCTCTATTTCAATCCCTGCCTTCCCATACTGTGCTTACAAATGGACTGCACAGATAAACCAAGGTAAGTTTACTTACACCTCAGACTGCATTTCCTCCAACACACAAATTGCGTAAACCCATCGCAGATATTCCATTTTGGGTGATGGAGGTGCTCTTAAATTAGAACATCCATGCCAGCAAGCCTTGTGCATGTGTCACAGCAGGCAGCACGGCAATCCCTACAATGGCACAGGCAATAGGATGTAGGCCTATTCATGGCAGCCAGTGCTACCAGCCGGCCCCACAGCTCTCACAGCTCCCAGACCCTGCTTCTGTGTCTGGTTCGTGCCGTAGTGCAGGGTGTTACATGGGGGTGTGGAGCCGGGAAACTCAGTCTGCAGCACTGCCTCAGCTCAGCAAGGACACAGAGGCTTACAGAGAAGAAAAGCTGTTGGTTTGCCCCCACCATCACAGCCCATAGATTTCCCCAGGTCGTTTCATATTCACACACTCCTGGAATTGTTTTTGCTGACTCTTCATTTCCATCTTTTCCTTTTGTGGCTCTCCCTTGCTGTCATCCGCTTGCCTTTTGCAAGGAGGTAACGAATCCTTTTGTCACCACTGTAGCTCCCTTCCCCTCCTTTTTCCCCTTGACACTGTAAAACGCTGCCTTGAATTAAACCCCCCAAAGTTGCTGGCCCTCCCCCGGCTCCCCAGCTCCAGTTTGGGCTGCACGCCCGCAGGGTGTCTGCAGGGGGAGCCGGATTTGGGGTGGGGTTCAATCGTTCCAACCTCACCGCGCTCCTTGCAGCGAGGAGGACATCGTCATCGAGGAGTTCGCTCGCCAGAAGCTCAAGGGAGAAAAAGACGATGAAGACGAGAAGGAGGAAGGCGAGAAGGAGGAGAGCTGAGCTGTCTGCAGACGGAGGCACGGGGGGCCGTACCCCCACAGCACCCCGCAGCCCTGCCCGCCCTCAGCACCACGTGCCCCGTAGCTGCCCCGCTCTGCCCCGCTGTGCCCCCTAGCTGCCCCGCTGCCCCGGCGCTGCTATCGGGCTGTCCCACCGCCCACACTGAGCGCGGAGCTCCGGCGCTCGCACGGCCCAGCAGCGGCCCCGGGCGCCGTGTCGTCCATCACCGGCCTGAATGACGCGATGTTTTCGGCGTGTTTATAAATAAACCGACGCGAAACGAGAAACGGAGCCGTTTTGTAAGAACGCTACAACGGGGGTGGGCTCGAGGCCGCCGCCCACCGCCAGGTGGCGCTGTGCCGCGTCGGTGACGCCATCGCGGCGGCGGCGGAAGTGGCGCCATCGCGGCGGCGGAAGTGACGCGCGGCGCGGCGGGCGGGGCGGCGGTGCCGGTGTGTGCTCGGCGGCCTCTTCTTCTCCTCAGTCACGGCTCCGGCTCGGCCTCTCCGCGCCGCCATGTCCGCCCCAGGCAGCGGCGGCGAGTTCGGCAACCCGCTGCGGAAGTTCAAGCTCGTCTTCCTGGGCGAGCAGAGCGGTGAGCGGGGCGGGGGTTGGGCCTGGTGCTGAGGTGCCGTTAGGCGGGGCGGGGCCGGCGGGGCGGCGGCCGGAGCGGGAGGGGGGGGGGGGGAACCGGGGGCGGCGGGGCGGGTCGGGCCAGGCCGGGCCGGGGGGTCGGTGGGCTGGGAGGGCTCGGCGGGCTCGGCATCGCCTCACCGCCCGCGGCTGCGCTGCGCCCCCGGAGGCGGCGGCTGCCTCCCGCATCCCGCACTGCCGTCGGTCTCCTTTCAGCCGGACGCCGGCTCTGTTTCGTGCCCCTGCCCTCACGGTGCGTGGATGACTTGCGTTATTTTCTTGAAATCGGGGTGCTCCGTCTGTGTCGCTCTCCCGTATTTGTCGTCTCCTCGACCGCAGGACTGCGTCTTGCAGGAATTTCCAGAAGTTTTCAGGTTGAGCTGCCTCAACGAGGCGGGATCCATGTTGCTGCTGACAGGTGCTTGCCTTCCTGTTGCTGGCGCTCACCATTTCGCTGCTTTCTGCAGCTGCTTATTCCTTTTCTTTCCTCCCTTCTGTCTGTGTTTTTTGCAGCTTCCCAAGAGAATCAGGGATCTTTGGTTCCCGTTCTCATCAGTTCTTGCACTATTTCTCTTGGTGACATTTGGATATGTGCGTTTTTTAAGCATGCTATCAAAGTTCACAGGATCACAGAATGGCCTGGGTTGGAAGGGATGTCAAGGATCACGAAGCTCCAACCCCCTGCCACAAGCAGGGCCACCAACCTCCCCATTTCACAGCAGCCCAGGGCCCCATCCAACCTGGCCTTGAACACCTCCAGGGATGGACGGGGCATCACAGCCTCTCTGGGCAGCTGTTCCAGCACCTCACCCCTCTCCTAGTACAGAACTTCCCCTGACATCCAACCGAAGTCTTTCCTTCTTCAACTTAAAACCACTTCCCTTGCCCTGCTGTTATCTACCCTTTCCAAGAGTTTACCTTATATCTAAATATCATTTATGGACAAATGATCTCAGTATTAAACGCTGCTTTTCTGTGGAGCTAGTGGCAGCTAATTAACATCCAAGGCAACACTGTGTCAGCTTTTGATGCTTGCATCTGGGAGTCCCAGACTTGGTGATTACATAAGTGCCCAAATATGAATAACAAAGCAGATTTACTGCTTGCTCAAAGCAAACAGGCAGCTCTGTGCTGTTCTCATCATAACATACCTAAATTGAGGGTCAGGTTTCCATAGTGATTAGATTTTTTCTTAGATTCCTTTGACTTAGTGCTCACCTATTATCTCATGAATGAATTTCTCAGCTGGTTATTTCCCAGGTGGGAGTAGCTGGGAAGTAGCCTTATGTTGGCAACGTCATTGTGGCAGTCAGTGGTACCAGTGTGTGAATCCTGAACAGCAGGTTCTTCCACTGCTCTTTGAAAGTAATTTTGCCTCTTCTTTTATAGTTGGGAAGACCTCTCTGATCACCAGGTTTATGTATGACAGTTTCGACAATACTTACCAGGTATGTGGTAGACACTCCTCTGTGAACACATCTACTTCCCACTACTAAAATGCATTCCTGTTGTGCACGTCTCCATGAGGTGTCAATTGAGTATTGTACACGAGACTGTAGTGTGACTTGAAACGTAGATCAGACTGGAATTAAGTCCCAGTGTGCTATCAGGGTGTGCAGTGAGCAGGAGAGCTGTGAGGTTTAGATCCTGTTTGGGTGTTGGAGAACTGTGAGGAAAGCAAAGAGAAACGTTGGTTTATGGGATCAGTGAACAAAAAAGACAATGGTGAGGAGGAGTGAAGGTCAGTATGGAGCATCAGGAAATGGGGAGTAAGGTACACGTGTGCTTCTGATAGTTCTTGGTCTCTGCTGTCTTTATAGATGTCCTGTTAAAATAGTAGTTGAGTCCAGACTACGTGGACGGACCCCCAAGAAGTCTACGTGGTGTATTTTCTCTCTGAGTCTCTCTCTATTTAATTTTTAAATGTATGTCTTGTTTTTTAGCTGAAAGGGTATAGATAGAAAAAGTCAGGGGAATTTTGGCAAGGAGAGAGCAGGGTAGGGATGGAGAGACTTCAGACTGAGAAGCTCAGCATGTGTAGGAGGCGCAGAGATCTTGGGAAGAGTTAGCTGAAACAAAATGGCTTAGTGGTATTTCAAAGGAGTACTGAATGTCTTTGAGGAAGATGAGACTGTGGTGGCCTCTTTTAATGCAGGCCAGGAAGAGTTATTGGTTTCAGTTGGAGTAATTTCAAGCTGGAAGGTAACAGAGAAGGTGGTTTTCTGGAGGACGAGTCATTTATTGAAATCAGATCCACTTGTGCTTTGTGTGCTTTTATTCCTAACCCTTGTTAGGTGCTCTGGAGGGTTTATCTTGTTGTGAGCTGTCTTGGCTGCAGAAAACAGGGCTCATAGAGAAGAGCTACTGACTGCAGAAATTGGCAGCTGTGGTTTGATATCAGCTGGTTTGTGTTCTAATGGATGCTTCCAGAACACGTGGTGCTGCTCATGTTTGAGTCTGGAGATTGTACTAAAATCTGTTCGGTAATCAGTCACTTGTTTCCTGGGGTTGTGAGGGGCCGGGATGCCTGCTTGATTTAAATGCCTGCAAACGTTTAACACCTCTAACTTTGTAAGTTACTTTGGGTGTTTCTGGAGTGGAATGTCTGTGCAGCAATGGAAATGTGAATGGAGGGAGGTAGATGGAAAGAACTGCTTGGGAAGTGCAGCTTCTGGTTGCTCTTGAAAAGGAAGAGCATTCTCTGTTGTTGGATAGCCCTGAATCGACGTTACTTTTTAGGTTTCAGCGCAGCTGCTCACAATTTATTTGCTCTACCTTCTGGTTGTTTCTAATAAGAGAAATGTTAACAGAACGAATTGCTGTAAAGCAGAGGGAGATGACAGGACAGATATGATCTGTGCTGAGATGCACGAATGTCAAGGAGGTAAAATTAGAATTTGGAGGATCTTGGGAGTTGAGAAGTGTTGGAAGAATAGTGTGAAATAGAGATAGTGGAGATACCCAGATTGCTTTGTTTTTATCAACTCTTTTGAGGGCAAATGACTTCAACAGCTAAATTACAAGTTAGCGAACGTTCTTTAGACATTGTGTAGAAAGATCTGATCTGCAGATCCTGGGAGGCAGTTCCTAACGCTTTTCTTCTTTCCAGGCAACCATTGGAATTGATTTCCTGTCAAAAACAATGTATCTCGAAGATCGCACGGTAAGTGAGGCGTCCGTGTCGGTGTGGCAGCAGCAGCTGCTGTGGTGCTGTTTGCCGGCCAGGCCTCCAGCGGCTGCTGGAATCCCACAGCACCTTCAGAGGGACAGCCTTTGTTGAGTCAGATCACTGACCCATGGCCTTGCTGGTACCACTAGCATGTAAGGCCTCCAGCACTGAGCCTGATCCTTCCGTGCAAGACTGGGGTGAGCCCATGTCCAAGCCGTGGGGAGCGGCTGGCTGCTCTGCTTGAGAGGCACGCTTTGCTCCCAGGATTTGCAGCGCTGTCTGTAGGGGTTGTCAGTGTGACTGGATGTGGACAGACCCCAGGAAGCAATTCCAAGTTTTGAAGTCATTCAGGATTAACAATAGTGGCACGGTTCCTCTTTGCAGAAAGGTTCTATTTGTAGCACAATGCTGACTTTCTGTTAATAGAGCGTTTTTGAATTTAGCTTGCATGAGACTCCATTTTGCAGGAGTTCCTTTGTATCTCTCTCCTGTCTTTCAGCATCTGCCCATTTGTTCCTGTTTTGCTAGCAGTTG
Source organism: Lagopus leucura (assembly GCF_019238085.1). Lineage (NCBI taxonomy): Eukaryota > Metazoa > Chordata > Aves > Galliformes > Phasianidae > Lagopus > Lagopus leucura. The sequence continues at coordinate 674,789 of NW_024962303.1, read as the reverse complement.
CCTTTTTGCTCATTTTATTACTGGCCAAGAAGCTGCTGGCAGGAGGGAGGGGTCAGCGCTGCAGTGGAAGCCTTTTGCACTGTTTTGGGTCTGTTGCTTTTGAAGAAATCTCATCCCTGTGTGTGGCGAGATTCTCCTGAGTGCTTCTCTGCCATCTTACCAGCGACTGATTGTTAGAAAAGACCTCACTGAATCTTTAGGAGAGCTGCTTGGAGAATGTTCTTGTGTTGTTAGCAGATCTTGAGAACGCAGCTTGACACGTGTGAAGTCAAGGTGGAATGCCTGTGTCTTGTTTGCAGCAGTCTGTAGGTCTCAAGCGTAGTCCTGGTTCCTTATGGCTGTGAAGGTCACGGTGCTGTGCACCTCCTGGCCTGCTAGCCAGAAAATGGCTGGTATACTGTTAGCTTTCTTAATTATTTATCCTGTTAAAATAAGGAGAGGTGCTGAGTGAAAGTCAGGAGGGAGAAATACTAGCACACCAAGCTAGACAATGGAATGGTTTCTCAGATACGGCTAGTCCTATATTTTGCTGTAGGCTTTGTCTGCTGTACTTGAAATGAAGAATGTGAAGCCTCCAACTGCAGCTTATGCTTTGACATCTATGTCTTTATGCCAAATAATGTCCTGTATGTAGTGGTTGTACCCCACTGCTGTTCCTAGGCACTTCACATCAGAATTTCCAGTGGATTAATCAAAACTGTGTCTGGATGATGCACTCCTTAGGATTTGGAGTGGCCGCATCTAGCTAGCTGTAGGCTGCAGTCTGTATGACTTGTGTACCTGGAGTCCCCCTGTGGCAGAATGCACTGAGGTATGTATGCACAGTTCCCTCCTTAGCAGACAGGTTTGGAAGGTACTGTAGGGATATTTAGGACATGGGAGAGTGTGCTTGTGTACGAGTTGCTGCTGGTCGTGTGGAGGGGGAGAGGTTATTCTGGTGTGTCAGGCTGCAGTTAGAGGTACCGCTGCCTCTTTTCACGCTTCTGTTCCATGTTAACTTTCCTTTTGTTGCTTTTTTTTTAACCATGCAGTTTTTTTTCTTTTTATTTCACTTGAGTTTCGGTTTTGTTTTCCATTTTCCTGCCCTTTCCTTTCCCTCTTCCCTGCACTTTTCCGTTTCCCAGATCAGGCTGCAGCTGTGGGATACAGCCGGCCAGGAGAGGTTCCGCAGCCTCATTCCCAGCTACATCCGTGACTCTGCTGTGGCTGTCATTGTCTTTGACATTACAAGTAGGTATTGAGCCTGAGTGTCTGCAGAGGCCTTGCTTGTAACGTGTGCCTTTTGTGCTTTGGAGGCAGTGCTGGTTTCTGAACGTAGTTCAGTGCAGCGTCTGATGCACGGGCTCAGATGCGAATGATGCAAATCGTTCTCTACAAGGTCTCACATCGCTTACATACCTTCACAGGTTTTCTTTTTCTAGCTTTCCCATCCACTCCCACAACTTTCCCATCCACCTTTACGTGTCAGCAGAGCATTCAGCACAGCGCCCTTCAGCCGCTCACGCAGGCGCTTGTCCAGTCCGAGCTGTGAGACGTTGGTTCTTCTAGAGCTGTCCTTGGTTGTCATGCTGTTTATCTTGCTCCACAGCTTCTGCTCTGAACAGTTTTTCTTGTATTCCCACAGTTAAGATAGAACATCAGCCCCAGAACTGCAGGTGTTTTGTGGGCTGAGGGGGAAAATAGGTGAGCATCAAGCCCCCAAATCAACATAAACCCCATCTCCTGACACCTAAACTGGGCGGTCATTTAAGTCTTGTCTGCTCAGAAATCAAACTGTGGAAATGATACAGAAAACTGCCCTGGCAGGTGGGTGAATAGGGGTTATGGCTGTGTGTGACTTTGTGGAATGAAAGGTGGCTGGTAGCCTTTAGAAAACTTCTTAGCTTTTCTGTTTGTTTTTTTGTGGGTTCATTGTTGTTTTTGCTGTTGTTTTTGTGCTTTTTTCCTTTTTTGGTGTTTTTTGTTTTGTTTTTCAAATCTTCATATGTTTTCTCCACTCTGGGTAACGAGAGAGGTAATAGAGGAGACAATTTCAGAGGCCAAACCAGTGAGTTACTGCCAGATTAGGTAAAACACTCATTTAAATAGAAGCAACGTGGTGACTTGTGAGTATTCAAGACTCCCATTTCACTGAAGAGCAGAACTGACAACTCATATGAGTCACCAGAGAGCTTTTGAGAAGGAATTCCTCTCACCACAATTTCTGAAGAATAAATGAGTTTATATGCAAACTGTCTGTAACTCTTGGCATAAGCATTTTAGTGTAGGAGAATAATTTCATGATAACTCTGTTATCGCTTCCACTTGATCTGGCTTTTTCAGCTAAGTGAGCTACAGCATCAGCTACACAGGATTCATACCCCCTGAATTAAGCTGAAGTAAAGAAAGCACCACAGATTTAAACAAACAAAACAGCACTCCTTTGGCTTGCCTTCCTTCTGTCACAGACTGTACCTTATTGGGAGCCTTCATGGATCAGGAGTTTGTTTCACTTTGGAAGATGGAAGTGCTGAGCAGCTGATCACAAACTGCACTCAGAAGGAGAGGTTGATCGTAGCAAAAATAATCACAGTGTTTCAATTCTGTAGCTTAAGTATTTAGGGAGGATTTCTGGTTTGGTGCAAAGTATTGTAAGGCTGATCTTTCGGGGTTTGAGGGGTGCTGAGATGTGCTGTGATGACGTGCTGGGAATGGGTTCGCATGAGCAGAGTTTCAGGCTGCAGAGGCTGGCATCTTTTCCTCCCAGCTGTTGTGACAGGTTTAGGAGGCTGTTTATCCAGGCAGGTGGAACAGTCTTGCCACAGTCTGGCTTGTTATTAACAACTTCCAGACGTGTCAGAAATAATTAAATGACAGCTGATCTCATCGTGCCTCAGTAGTGGTCTGAGCTTTTCAGATAACATCATTTTTTTCCCTTTACTGTTCTTTGTTCTGTGCTTAGCAACTAGGAAGCTTTTAGTTTTCTCACGATAGTGAAGGAATACACTTGTGTACTCTTGAGGGCATGATAATGGTGACTGAGGGGATTACAGCCAGTCTGAATGGAAGCTGAGCTGTGCATTTGCACTGTCTTTAGTAGCAGCTGTATTTGGGAACCTCAGTCTTCTCTAAGTTCATGTTGATCACAGTTGTGTAAAACAGGGACAGTCCTGTGAGTACCTGCCAGGATGCTCTGAACAAGGACAGCAAGCACTGCTGGCTCCACTACTTGTTCCTCTTCAACAAGATCAGCAGGGCCAGCCAGTCACCTTCATTCGCTTTTGTGATTGTGAATCTGCAGTCTAGAGCATTTAAATCACCCCCTTGGTGAATTCTGTGGGTGAAAAAAGCTGGTGCAGCAGTGATGTTTTGGACGCTGTAAGGAGCTCATTGGGAAGTTCAAATCCCAGAGCCTGAAGCAGTCGTTACTATCAGTCTGATCTGCCAGCAGTGGTGTGAGGTCGTCCAGGCCCTTGGAGTTCATCACCCTGAGTTTCCAGGGGTAGTGAGGAGCCCTGATCTCTGCTACTGTAACAACAGCTGCCTTTAGAAGAAATCTCCTGCCTGTGGTTATGACTGCATGCACCACATATTCATACATACTAAGACGGGAAAAGGATGGTAGCAAACCAGATGCTAGTGCTGTCATTCAGTAACTTGGTTTGTGTTTGGAGATCATGGTGGTTCTGGAGATAAACTGTATCTTACAGCATTTGGTACTTGGTTCTGACTCTTGTGCTTATTAAAAGGGGAGAGCCCAGTGCCCTTTTTGCACATGAAGCCTGTATTGTAGCATTTGCTTTTTTTCTGCTGGAATTTAAGTTATCAGTTGCCCTGATGTTGCATGAAAATCTCCATTGCCGTCTTCTGGCTGCATCATGCTGGGAGAATGGATGCTGTTGCACTACTTGGTGTCAGAATTGAGGTAGTTAGGTGTCTGCCATGTGCTAAATGCCCCAAGAGTTTTAACTGGGTCATGGTGGGCCAGGAGGTCTTGCATGTATAACCCTGGGTAGGCTAGGAAGGTGGCTCTGTTACGTACCTCTGCCTTTAGCAGCAGTGGCTGGAGGTGGCAGCTGTAACCTGGAGCTCTTTGGGATGTGGTGGCCATGGGAGTAGGAGAATCTCTAGGCAAGCAAAGGAGGTAATGAAAGCACATTGCGTGCAGTCGAAATCTGAAAAGCCAAATTCTGCCGTGTGCGGGTGTTTGCAGCTGGATTACAAGGTCAGTGCCAGCTTCTGAGACTGAGCTGCGTGTGGTCGGTTCTAGAAATGGCCTTTCTCTAAAGGACAGTTTCCTCCTTTCTTTTCTCTCCTGCATTCTCTCTGCTCTCCCTGGCCTGGTACCAGCAGGTTCGGCTGCAGCTCTGGGACACAGCAGGCCAGGAGCGGTTCCGCAGCCTCATTCCCAGCTACATCCGCGACTCCACTATTGCTGTGGTAGTCTATGACATTACAAGTGAGTGATCGTCGGTGTCTCGTTGTCTGAAATCCTGCATGTGAGCAGAACTGCTCCCTCGAGTTCTGCGTAAAGATGATTAACAGTAGAAATGTCCCCCTGCCCCTGCGGGTTTTTGTGTTCGGGCAGAAAACGATTTGTGGGTCATTTATGTGCGATGTGGGGAGACTTGGAGAGCATCTGGATGCAGGCAATACCCAGATTCGTGGGTTTTCTTTCTCGCTTCAAAGTAGTTTTATCCTTAACATTCCCATTTGCTTCTTCCTTACAGACTTGAATTCCTTCCAGCAGACCTCCAAGTGGATTGATGATGTTCGGACAGAGAGGGGAAGCGACGTCATCATCATGTTGGTGGGGAACAAAACTGATCTGGCAGACAAGAGGTAATAGAGGAGCTGGTGGCCTTGCTGCCCTGGCCAGGAAGAGCAGGGAACTGGCTGCCTTGACTCTTAAAGTCCCGCGGATTTCACATCTTAGGGCGTGCTGTAAAATGTTTGCCTTTAAAATTCCTAATTCTGTGATGCTGCTTCAACTAACAACCACCAGAATAGCTTTTCAGAGGACCACATTCTGCATTTCTATTTCAAATTCATCCCTTTATTGTTAAATTAAGAAAACATATTTAATGTTTTCAGAGATTTTCCTTTATGAATGCATTGGAAATAGCATAGATAAGGAAAAATTGTTTATTTCAGTGGTCGGCTTCACCGTTAGTTGACAAAAAGAAAATGGAGAATGCAGCTTCTGACAATCCCAGTACTTTAAACTAACACATGCATGCATATGGGTACTCTGAGATGTGTTCTTTGTGTTTCAAAGGGTATGTGAGACCTCAAGGTTATGAGGAATTTTTATTTGGTGTAAAAGAATCTCAGAAAAAAAAAAAACTGGGCAATGCCTGGACCTCACAGTAAAACAGAGTCTTATGAAATCAAAACCTGGCTGTTCCTGAGACGCTTCCAATCACAAGATACCATCTTCAGAAGCTGTTTTCTCAGAAAAGAAATCCTGCACTATTACCTGGGTTGCCTGCTTGTTTACTTTTCTCCTCAGTATGATGTGCCTAACAGCAGTCTGACCGTTCCATTATTGGATGTTGCCATGTTTTAAATCGTAAACTTTGCTTTACTCACCCCTGAGATGTAAATCCTGCCATGGGAAATATTGTGGTGCTTTTTTTTTTCCTTCCCCTTACATTTTGGTGTTGTACAAATGCTCACGTGAGACAAGAGCCAGCATCCCTGGCTGTACAAGGATGCTTTTTGCCCTTTGTCCCGGTGCAAGTCGTGCTATTAGTTTTTAGTTTGCTGTGCCTAGCAGGAGAAGCACAATACTAAAGCTCATGATAGTTGAGGTTTTCCTGAGTGCTGCGTGGGCTTCTGTACTGATGATACTTGTGGAGATGTTTCCTCTGCCCTTCACACCTTCCCATCAATTGTTTTACTTTTCCCAGCTCCATTGGAGGCCAGTGCAAGTAATCCATGCCTTACGCCCCAGAAACGTTGGGGGAACTCAGTGCCCCAGAGCTTCAGAAATGGGATTGATGTATAGAGCTGACTTAGGTTAAGAAATCCAGGTAGCAAGAAGTCAGAGTGGTCTGGCTTCTGATTTCAGCTCCTAAAAGCATCTGAACGAAATCTGATGGGTTGTAGTTCATTCAGCAGCTCTGTGTGCTGACCAGCTGCTATCACTTACGCCCTCCCAGGAGCTGGAAATACCTGCAGCTCTCTAACTGAAAAATCTGGAGTTCAGATTTGAGGCTAATTTGTACCAATTTGCATTTTTTTGTATAACTGTAAAACCCAGTGGGATAATTCCTGCCTTGCATTATTTTCTGGCAGTACAGAAGAGTATGTGCAGAACAGCTGTTTCATCTCTGCCATACAGATATAAAAACCAGAAACTTACTTGAACCATAGCTGTGGTTGGAGTTGATGTAGCACTGAAAATCAGAAGTTTAATTAAGTGCCAGCAGTCCTGGCCTAGGCTTGAATTTGCAATTTCATGTAAATCCTGGTATCAGTAAAAGAAGCCCCACTGTCTTGACCAGAACTGTAAAATAAAAGCAGCTCTGTGGCAAGCTGCAATGCTGGGCCTCTTAATTCTGGAAGAAAACACAGTATCAGTTTCAACCTTATCACATTATTCTTTTGTTTTAAGTAGTATACAGCATATTGGAACCCATTCCCCCTGAGTGGTGATTCAGGTTGAGTTCTGGTGCCAAGAAGCTGAACTCAGGATAGCAGTGGTTTTATTTGCTGCAGCCTGTTAGTTTTTCTTTCCTGTTCATGTTGCTTCAGTTGGTGGCTGGTTTTTCTGCAGTTTTCTTTTTATCAGTTTTTGGACTATTTTTCTTTGTTTTGGTTTTTCTTTTCTGTGATTTGTTCTCATTGCTGTAGACAGGTTTCTATAGAGGAGGGTGAGAGAAAAGCCCGAGAACTGAATATGATGTATATTGAAACCAGTGCTAAAGCAGGATATAATGTGAAACAGGTATGTACAGGGCATTGGTCAGAGATGCACTTGCAGGTGCTTGCACACAAGCTGTAGCTGCTGCTGGAGCCTTTCTGATTTCTTTCTGCAATCTTGTGGAGTTCCCTTCAGTTGGCTTTTGGGAAATGGCTTTTTGCAGCAGGTGCAGCTCATGGGGATTCTTCCTTCCCTTGGGAATGCTGTGAATGAGACTCAAATGTATTGCATAAAACTTCATCCTGTGCTGATCACCCTTTAGTAATGGTCTGAAGTCCAGCTGTTCTCTGAATCACTTGCCTGACGTCTCCTCAGCTGGAGAACTCAGGGGTCTCGAATGCCCAGAGCTCCTGAGGTCTCCACTTCTGGACTCTGCACCCTGGTGATGGGCAGTGAATGGGCCTTTCACTGACTAGTGTCTCACTCACAGATATCTCCAATTCCTCTTGACTGTTTTTCCTTTCTGTCTTTCTGCTTCTGTTTGCACCTTTGTCCAGGCAAATCACTACAGAAGAAGGGGAACAGAGAGCCAAAGAGCTGAATGTGATGTTTATTGAGACCAGTGCAAAGACTGGATACAATGTGAAACAGGTAGATGGATCTTCTGTTCTCGAGGCAGGAAGTTTGTACTTTCCTTTTGCTCTGTGGGAGGATTAAGCTTCTGCCTGGGGTTCGTGTTCTTCAGATCTTCTTCAGATACTTGCTTGTATTTGCTGTCAGCCTCTGAAATGCTCCTTGCCCAGTGGTCACTGCTGCTGCTTTACCTAGTGAAAGCTTCCTTCGTGTTAAATCAGTGAATCCCTGTTAAAGCTAAGGAAACTTAACTTACCTTGAAAGATAAGAAGATCTAAAAATGAAATATGCTGAGGAATAGAAATGGCAGTGCTCAGTGCAGCCTGTCCAACTTCATTCTGTCCATTCCCTTTGCTGCTGCTAACCATGAACGCAGTTTTCTAAACTCAGTTTTGACTCCAGTCGAGTCAGTAGCATGTGCTGATGCTTAAAGTGGAAGTTTCTGGTTCTGTTGACGAGCCACAAAATAAATAAATAAATAAAATAAAATCACAGAATGAAGTTGGAAGGGATCTCTGGAGATCTTGTCCAGCCCTCGTGCTCAAATCATAGTCAGCTAAAGCAGGCTGCCCAGATCTGACTCCAGTTGGATTTGGAATATGCCAAAGAGTAGAGACTCCATCTCTTCAGGCAAGCTGCCCCAGTGCTGAGCTACCTTACAGCTGAGGTAAAGGATCTGCAGAGAGCGTAAGCATGAGTAGTGTTGGGAAACTGCCAGCTGGGATACCTGCTGAACTTTGCTGCACACCAGCTGGCTGGAAGAGCCTGGTGATAGGATTAGGGGATGCATTTTGTTTCTGTGGCTGTTTTGGTGCTCAGTGCCTCGATATGTTTTCCAAGTGACATGTTTTGAAGGTGTGGATGAGAACATCTGCCAAGCTACTGTGAAGAAAAATCATTGTCAGCTGGTGATTCCTTTAGTCCTTTAAATGAGAAGCTTTTACACGGCATCTTTCACCTGGCTGTCCAGCAGTGTCTGTGTTGTTTGCTGCTTCATTAATGGCGGCAGGGGGAGCTCTGAGCATGGGTTTAAAATTATGCAAAACCATTTTCTGTCTTTATGAGCATATGCTTGTCCTTCCCAGCTCTTGTACATCCTTAATAGCTGTCAATGGTTTAAGGGCTGGTTCAGCCCAGTTCTGTGACGAGCGGGAAAAACACAAAACCATGACAATAGCTTAAAGCAGCTCACCCAGGCTGGCCATTCTGCCCAGAGGTGGCTGTTTCACAGCAGGACTGAACTGAAAGGGTCAGCTGTAGAGCCTTGGTTGTTTCATAGACTTCTGGAGCACACCTCTGAACAAACTAAAGGCTTGTTAGAGGTCCCGAGCCAAGCACTGTAATGTAGCTGTGCGTAAAAGCAGTTGAGGCTGGAAATAGTAAATGGTAGCCTCTAACATGCTTACCTGTATGCAGGGGGGATTTGTTTCTGTACATCCCTAGATGAACAATTTCTAATGAGAAAGAACTTCATGTTCAGCTCGAGGAGAAGCAGATAAAAGCAAGCCACCTGTTTGGTAGGCATTCAGTAGCTTCATTTCCTTAAGCAGGCTTGTTAAATTGTTTATGGAAAAAAGTCTTGTGGCATTTGATTGTTGCTTTGCTTGCTAAAATACCCGTGTAACAAGTCTGTAAGATGCTCAGGTCTGCCGTGGAGCAGTATTGGGGTGGGTTTTGTGGTGTTTTTAGTTTTTGACACGGATTTCTTTCTGAGGAGCTGTCAGTTCACCTGTTGCTACCTTTCAGCTATTCCGTCGTGTGGCTGCTGCCTTACCCGGGATGGACAGCACACCAGAGAAGAGCAAAGAAGACAGTATCCTTGTTTTCTGGATATCATAGGATTTTCACAATTAACGCTTTGTGAGTGTGGGCTCGCTGACTTGTTGGCACATTGGAGGAATGGGGTCAGGGGGGTCTTTCAGAGACACGGCTGAAAACAGAGCAGTGTGGTGCTTACCTGCAGCTGTGAAGTGTGGCCCCTGCTTGTAAGTGCGCTCTGCTCTGACCAAGAAGGGCTGCTGACAACTCTTTAAGATACTGATCATGTTCTCTGGGTCTTTTTCCTTCTCCTTGAGATGGGTGATTTCCTTAACTTACCTCCTGCAGTGATTGACATCAAACTAGAGAAGCCTCCTGAGCAGCCAGTAACGGAGAGCGGTTGCTCCTGCTAACAGGCCCGTTCTGTAGCAGCACATTCCCCAGCTGGCCAGTCTCACTGAAGAACATCACTGCTCATTGGCTAGGCAACCCTACTTTGGGCTGAAAAAACAATCTACTAAGCGAGCGAACTCCCTGTTTACGGTGGGGAGCAGCCCTGGCCGCCCCTCTTACTGCATGGTATGAGCCTTGAGTGCAGAATGAGTGTCCTGTCTTTTATTTTACTTTTTTATGTTGTTGCACTTTGGCACCGTGGTGCCCTTTACACTCTCTCTCTTTCTCTTCCTCCCCTTTCCCACCTTGAGCCTGTCTGCTCAGATGTATCATGTGAATGCAATGGAAAAGCCACCAAGTTAGGGAAAAGACAAAAAAAAAAAAATAAAGCTTGGAGGTGGGTTTTCCACTTTCCTTTACTGCCTTGCATATTAACTAGCTCCTGTCCACTCCAGTCTTGTCTGTTCTGCATCCCCACTTCCTCTGTTTAAAGGCTGCTCCTTTTACAACAGTCACTTGGACTTGGCCTTGCCTTGTTGGGCAGTACAGGTTATCTGTTTCTAGGCTTCCTGCGGGGCACACACACAGTATTAGCTCTTCGGTTTCTCCTTTCTGTGGATGATCTTGGCTAAGTTCTGCTCATGACTTCTGGGTTTTGCCCTGCACTCTGACCCTCATGTGACGCAAAACACTGGAAACTCCCAAACTCTTTGCTTCGACCTTGTTGCTCCCATCTGCGTAGCAGAGACATCCCACAGATTGCTCCCTGCAGTGTGAGTATCTTCCTGTCTGGAGGATGTTGGTGCTTGGTGTGTTGGCAGTAAGATGTGGGGAAGGAAATGGGTACAGAGACTTTGCAGCATGAAGGTGGGTGGGGAGAAATCCTCAGGGTGATTTGTAGGGACCTCAGTCTTTTCTGTCAGCAGCGAAAGCAAACAGCTCTGTGGAGCCCATCACTGCAGGAGCAATACCTGGGAATCGTGTGTGCTGTTCAGGTTCCTTTCCTGGTCTCCATCCTTCTGTTTGTGGTCACATAGCCTAGGAGAGCAGGTGGGCTACAGCAAATTGAAGGCCACTGATAGCTGTTCTGGCTTCATATCTAGGTTGCTGCTCAATGAAATCACACACAGCTGCTTCTGCTTTTGTTGTGGTCTCAGAGAGTGGGGGGTAATACCCTGCTGCTTTTGGAATAGTGGTAACAGAGATAAGTGCTAGCAGGGATTTATTATCGTGGGTGAGTAGGGGAATGTACACTGCTAGAGTGCATTGTATTGTCACTTCTGGATGCCTGAGGTTGGGAAATAGCTCGCTTTTCCCTCAGCTCTCTGCCCCTGATTTCTAACCATGTTAGTAGAGCTCTTTGTAAACTTTCATTGTGATATTTTTTTTTGTGTGTTTGTGTGTCCATCTGACCAATCCAGAAGTCAGGAGGTCTGTTGACAGAGAGGAGAAAAGAACAGCCAGGTGGTTTTAAGCCAGTCGCCAGTTCTTTCATCACCCAGCCTATGTATCGCCGCTGGGGGGGAGCAGCACAGCGTGCCACGGTGTTAAGGGTACAAACAGGGACAGTGATGTTTGGGTTAGTGAGGCCCTCCTAGCAGGATGCCTTGTCGGTCACTGACACAGCGTGTGCACTTTGAAACCTGTGGGCTGGGGAAGGAGGGGAGGGGGTGACCTCGGGCTGGGTGCTGGTGGCCTTGTTGGAGAGGCGCCTGGTCGGAGTGCCATGGCTGCTTCCTGGTCATGTTGGCTTACTGGCATCTGGTGACCGAGCTGCAGGTGGCTGCCCTTGTGCTCAGAGAGCTTTGTCCCTTCCCTCCACATGAGCTGGCCTGCAGGAGGAAGCTGGGATGTCATTTCCCCATTTCATTCTGGAGTGCCCCTTACCCGCAGTTCCAGCCGGCATGGCTGGGTCCTGTGCGCCCAGCCCCAGCAGGAACTCAGCCCCTCCTCTGTACATACTCCTGTCACGTGGGAATTGCTGATATTTGTTGGTGTGTGTGTGTCTGCTGTAGAACAGGTTTTGCTGTCCCTTTCTCATGGGCAGGCGTGCACTGTGCCTGCCCTTGTATTGTTCTGAGTCACGGGCCTGGGGGGGACAAGGGGGGCCCCCCCAGTCCCGGGGGGCGGGGTAACTAGTGAAATAAAATAGTTCACTTCCCACTGTCTTCTCTATGGATGTGTATAATATTGAGTGTGTGTCTGGCCCTGCTGTCTCCTAGCTGTTAGCCAAGTGTGACTATTACTATGAGTATGGACTGTCTGACCACAGCCGTGTATCACACTAAATAAAGTTATTTCACCAACACCTCCTCTGTCCTGCTGGCAGCTTTGACGTGGCTGTAGGGGGCGGGAGCTGCTCTGCCCGGCCCCGGGGTGGTGACGGAGCGGGGCTGGGAGGCACTGTCCCGGTGCAGGGCCGCATGGAGCGGGCGCAGGTGCCCGACGCCGCTGCTTTCCGTGCCTTCAGGCAGCGCTGTCAGGATGGCAGCTGGCAGCGGGACCGCGGTGGGCTCGCCGTCAGCCTCCAACTGCCACCGCCTGGCTGTGCCGTGCACCAGCTCAAGGTGAGGGCCGGGGGCAGCACCGGGCCGGTGGTCGGCTTCGGAGCCTCTTCTGAGCTCCCGGTGCTCCCTGCAGTGCCGCATCGATGTCCCGGACGTGCCAGCAGAGACGATGTACGACGTGCTGCACGACAGCGAGTATCGCCGGCAGTGGGACAGCAACGTCATCGACACGCACGACATTGCCCAGGTGGCTGCCAACGCTGATGTGGGCTACTATGCCTGTGAGTGCAGGGGGCCGAGGGGTGGTGCTGGCCTTCTTTTGTAAAGCCTTGGTCTGTGTTCAGCAAGGTACAGCCCTACCCAGCCTGCCTGGCAGGAGGGACGTAATTTGGGGTGCGGGATGCAGCTCAGCACTGCCGCTATGTGAGGTGGGCTGCTGAGGGATAGGAGTGGTGCTGCGTGGAGATACTGAGGTAGCAAAGCAAGGTTGGGAGGATGCTTGGGCAAGGCAGGAGCCTCTTGAGGGGTGCTGAGCTCCGTGGTTCCTTTGTGGTGCTTGGGCAGGGGAAGCAACTTTTTCCCTTCCTCATCCAGGGCGATGTCCAAAGCCCTTAAAGAACAGGGACGTGGTGATGCTGCGAGCCTGGCAGGTGGAGGATGGGTATCACACCATTATCAACTTCTCCATCAAACACCCGGTGAGTGAGGAGCAGGCTGGGCTAGAAGGCTGTCCTGTTACAGGATCCCAGGATCCTACCTATGTCTGGGGTAAACTGGAACTCCCAGAGCCCATCGCAATTAGCTTCCTAATTCCTGGACGAGATCCCAGCTGGAGGCAGCTGATCTAGCCTGGTCGTTGCTCTGTGTATTCAGTGCTTGAGACAGGGAGAGGGCAGGGAGCATGGGAGCCAGCATCTGACTGCCTGGTGTGTCTGCACAGAAATACCCTCCGCGCAAGGACCTGGTGAGGGCGGTCTGTCTCCTAACGGGATACCTGGTGCATTCAACTGGGCCCAACAGCTGCAGCCTCACCTACCTGGCTCAGGTGGATCCAAAAGGTAACTGGTGCTGCTGGACTTGTGGTGTGGTGATGCAAATTCTGGTCACAGTGGAAATCTGGCTGATAAGCCAAGAGTGCGTTTACGTTACATGGCCCTACCCTGTTCCAGACCCTCTGGTTAAATCTAATGCCACAGCTTGCTATCAGGGCCGTTGGATGCTTGGTAGAAATAAAGCCATTTTCTGGTGCAATAACTTCAGGTTTTCTCCCCCAAATTTATTAGGGTCGTTGCCAAAGTGGGTTGTGAATAAAGCCTCGCAGTACCTGGTGCCGCAGGTGAGTGGAGCGTTTCTATGGTGCCTATGCCAAGTGCCACCCCATGGCTGGAGCACAGGGCTGGAGAATGGGTGTCCCTGGGCAGTGGAGCTGCACTAGCAATGTGCATCGTGGCTCACCTCAGTGTGACATTGCATTCTGTCAGCCTTACCAGTCCCGACAGCTGACTGATTCATTTCCGAAGCCAGAGGGAGGTGAATAATGCCACTATTCCAGTTTCCACTTGTGGAATGTCCTCCCTCCCCTCTGCTGTTCGTGCAACATCTGAATAGGACCTCGAGGCTCAGGAGCTTTCGGAGGTCCTAAACCAAGCAGCAGAGCAGGACAGGCACAGAGGTTTTCTGTGCCTTGATGGTTTATAGGAAGTTTGATTTCACTTTTCCTAAAGCAGCTGATGTCATTGGGAGATCTGAGCAATTAGAAAATGGTCCTACAAGGAAGTTAAAAACTGGCCTTTCCTGAGCTCCTATGCAGCCAGAAAAGAAATGCAGTAGCTGTCAGCAGTGGGCAGATTGCCGAGAGTTGGTCTAAGCTGCCACTGTTGTTTCCCTCTGTGCTTCCCTGCTTTTGATCAGATGTTAAAGAAACTGCACAAGGCCTGCGTGCAGTACCCTGCCTGGAAGCAGCAGCACAACCTAAACATGAAGCCCTGGCTGTACCCTGAGCAGAACAAGCTTCCCGTGCTGGCGCTGTCGGAGCTGGCACTGCAGCGTGCTGCGTCGCTGGAGAACATCGACGAGAGCAGCCTGGCTGAAGAGAAGGATGAGAGCAGTGAGCACGGTGGCTTGGAGAACTGATGTTGCTCAGGCTTGTCTAGTGGTTTACAAGAAGGGAGGAAAGAGGTTTTTTACTGAAAAAAGAAATCTTCATGTTTGTAGCCTTTTCTCATGAACCAGCTGCGTGGCTCCTGGCATGCAGGCCCTGCTTCCTGCAGGGCACACGGGATGACAGTCCCCACCTGGTAATGTTACGCTCTGGGAGAATTCATACCACGTATTTCTCAGGTGAAACCTGCCCTTACAGAATACAGCTTGTTCTGAGCCTGTTGCTCCCAAGAGGTCAAGTTACCTGTGGTACCTCTGCCAGGCTGCTCTACCAGCTGGTGAGTTACTCATTGACAAACTGCTCTTTGCCTCTGTCCTGTGAGTGGCTGAAATATCTTGTGTTGCTGGAGCTGTTGTTTTCCCAAAGGGAATCAGTAACTACCTGGTGTTTCTCTCCAGCTCTGAACGATGAAACAGACTGGTGACAAGTACAAGTGACAAGTACTGCTCTGTCCATTAAAGATACTTAAGCCATGAATGGTCCTTGAGAAGAATCCACTCCTTCCTTTTTAGCCCACAGCCATTTGTGGGGGCTGCAGAAGCACCTGAGCAATTCTGAGTATTTGCAGAGGAAGCTGCCCTGGGCAGGGCTGATTTCTCTGGTGCTCCTGCGAGGCTCTGATATAGGATTAAGAGGTGGGAGTTGTATTTGCTGTCCTCTGCGCAGTGAGGTCAAAGCCCTCTTTGCTCCTGGGCAGCGTGGTTGTGCCAGAAGCCTGATGTGTGCAGTTGTTTGCTGTGGTTTCCATCAGGCAGAGCACAGGGGTGGCTTTGGAGCCAAGGATCGGCCCTTGAAACTTCACTCTGGCAAGCCTGAGCACAACCCCAGGGGAAGACAGAGCAAAATGAAACATCATCTTGTTGTAATTTGTAAAGCTGGTGTGAGACTGGAAGCATACGTGCTCTGCATTTCCATAGAAGACCTCTTACTTTACTTCTCATGGTATTACAGTGGGTGGGCCTGGATGCTTATTTCCCTGATAGAAAAACTGACTTGTGTAGCTGAAGGTCTTTTTCCTAGCATTTTTAATTCTACTTCAGCTAAGGCGAATCTAGCAGGCAGAGTTGAAGCTGTGTTAGGGCTGCTGCTCCTAGCTGTCTCAAGTGATGTAACACAGACAAATCCTGTTGCAGCCCTTCTTTCTGGCAGCACTGAAATGCCACTCCAAACTAATCACAGGCTGACTTCCATCACAGTCAGAGGAAAAACACCCTTATAATAAGGCTGCACCTGGTATGGGTTCCCTGCATTCTTCCTGCAGGCTGAAAAGGTAATTGGAGCCACGCATTTCCTCAAGGGAGCGCTGAGGGTGGCAACAAACCCTTCAGAGACCTCCTGAGTGAGAATAAGACAAAGTCTGATTGCTGTACTAGTTTTATTATTTCAGTTATTACAGTAAGTGGAAAACACCGTGTAGAAAGCCAGAGCAAGGGCTGTCCTAAAACCAGTTACAGTATGATGCTATCCTACGTTTGTGCCCAGCTTTGCTGATAAACTGTAGTGTTTTCATCTGTGCCCTCCCAGCACAAGGCACAGCAGGCTTTGTCCATTTTCTCAGTAGAACAGCTACCATATCACCATTTCAGCAGCAGGAGAGTGAATTGTCCCAGCAGGAGAGAACAAACCCAAGGCAGAGGAAAAGGGAGAAGTTTACCTCAAAGTGGCAGGGAGCTCTAAGGGGAGCACCTGCAAGGGATGGGGCTGTGCCAAGTGAAGGAAGCAAGTTCAGTAAGTGAAACTTTAACAGTGCAAGCGCTGCACGTGAGGGAACCTGACTATGTGCTACTGCAGCTTAGAAACATGCTCCGAGCATCTTGGTCCTGTATCTCAGGGGTGGATGAGCAGCAACAAGGTACGCACGTGCCTCAGCAGACTAGTGCAGCTAGAGTTGTGCATTGAGTTTGACTGGATTTTACTCCTGTTTGAGTGTCAAGCAAACCCAGTAGTGTAGAGCAGAGGTAGAATAGTGGAGAAGGAAAGGACTTCATGTCACCAGAGAAGTGAACAGGTTGATCTCTTAGAGAAGGCCACGCTCTGCTGAAGTGCATTTGGGCACTCCTGGAGTTACATCCTAGCAACAGGGGCTGGATCCTGAACCAGCAGTGCGTTCCTTTTAAGTTGTATCCTACTAGAAGAGAAGCACAGGTCTGGCAGGACAAGCTGCCCCCCGGTACCCACTTTCTTGCCAGCACTGCCAACTTGTTTCATCATCCAGTTCCAGAACAGACTGAAGCCCCATCCATCCTCCAGCTAAATAGGCTGTGGTGTTCCTTCAAGCAGGAAGCAGAGCTGACACCTGTGCAGTTGTGCCTCCAGTGACAACTGAAACTTAATACGTCATCTCAGATGTTGAGGAAAGGTAGTGGAGAGTTTCTTGCAGGACAGTTCCTCCAGAGAGGACGCCACAGACAGCTGCCTACTAGTGAACAGTTCTTTCTTTCTGTCTCTGGTAATCTGGACAGGAAAAAGAAGGCAAGGCTGAAGGGGCACGAGAGCAGTTGCTGATGGTGAGAAGAAACTAGCCAAGCTGTTACAAGAAAACAAATTCTGCTTATACTTCATTAATAGAAGCTGTTTACTGCCTTCATAGATAGCAGCTGGTTTTAAAATAGCACATTTGCATTTCAGCTAGTTGTTTCAAGTTATTTCAGTGCTTGTTTTAAAGCCCTCTCTTCCCTCACTGCTTAATTTTCTATACTTATATTTAAGGGTCAGTTTCCAATTTTATGAAGAATCCTTGTTTGGCTTCATTTGACCTTTCCCCATTCCTCCTTTCTTCCCGTGAGTATTTCTGGGCATTATGGGTTCAGAAATCAATAGCTAAAAAGTTTTTCCCTCTTGGCAATATTCAAACATCCTTACAGAGATGGAATGAAATCACAGGCAATGTTTATCTACATCAGCATAGGTCCGCTAGCAACAGAACTAGTTCCTGTGTTAACTGAAGGATAAGCAGGTTCTTGTACACTTCCATGAGAAACCATCTCAGCTTTTAGCACTGTTTTCTTAAGTCCTGCTCTACAAGATTCTATGCATGAGCAGTTGAAGCTACTCCCTGCTGTTTTCATTTGATAACTTTTCTGATCCCCAAATCAAAGACCAGTGTTTCCTAAAATGAAGACTGCTTGTGTGACAACACCTACAATTTCAGACTCATCACTGCTAAGCCCAGGTGAATCAGCAGGGATGCAGAGCAGTCTGTTGCCCAAGGAGAAATGATTTGGAGCTAGCAGGCACTTACTGTAAGGGAAGTAACGCACACGCATGGTGATTTCACGGGCTGTCTTCAGGATCTCCACAGCCTGAAAGCAGAAAGTTGATCAATGCCCAAACTGTTTTGGAGGATAGGAAACAGCAGTGCAGTTACACAGTGTCCCCAGCTGAGCTAGTGAAGGAGAAGGTGTATGCACCACTTCTCCTCCTCCTGTTTGGGAGAGCACATGCTGGGGAGCAGAAGTTCTCACCTTGCTGTGCTCGATGTCCTGGAAATCCACATCATTTACGGACAGCACCTGATCTCCTTCCTGCAGCCCAGCTCTGTGTGCATCTGAGTCAGGGATCACCTGCAAAGGGCAGAGCAGATGCAGCAGTGCTGACACTCTATGGTCAGTACTGCAGGTCCGAGAGCTTGCATAGCGTGTCCATGCAGCGTGTTCACACAGGATGGGGGGTCATGTGGAGAACAGGGACTGCAGTGCTCCCTGCAGGCTAGGGAGGGGTAAGAAAATGGTGCAGCACTGCCTGCGTGCTACCTGGAAAGTGGCAGATTACAGCTCTGAGTCTGCAGACTCATCCAAAGGCAGATGACAGCCTCCACGCACACCCAGCTGGCTCAGCAACACCCAAGAGAACAGACAGAACACAGAGAGAGCACAAACACACCTTAGAGATGAAGATCCCCAGCTGTGAGGCCTTTCCTCCCCGGATGTTGAAGCCCAGCTGTGAGACAAACCAGATCAGCAGTGAAACATCACTTCTATGGCAATCCCACCCCCACTGCCCACAGGGTTGTCCTCTTGTGCCTGTCCTTTACCAGCTCCTCTCACAAGACATTGTCATTCCCTATGGCTGTCTCCCTCCTCCACATGCAGCACTCCCATCAGGGCAGCAGTCCCCCTCCCCTGCCAGGCTCAGCACCACAGAATCATAGAATGGCTCGGGTTGGAAGAGACCTCAAGGATCACGAATCTCCGACATCCCTGCCACAAGCAGGGCCACCAACCTCCACATTTCATAGCAGCCCAGGCTGCTCAGGGCCCCATCCAACCTGGCCTTGAACACCTCCAGGGATGGACGGGGCATCCACAGCCTCTCTAGGCAGCTGTTCCAGCATCTCACCAGTTTCTACTGACCATCCAGGCTTCCCCTCTACGTGCTCTCTGGCACTCAGTCAAAGCTTATCAGTCCCTCACAGCTTTGCCAATTTAGGGAAAACAACGTGAATTCAACAGGAAAAAAGGCCACACCGAGGTCAAGAGTGACCCGGTCAGGGCCGCAGCGGGGTCCCACAGCCTCACCTGCGCCCCGGGCGGCTTCTTGAGCACGACGGTGCGGGGCAGGAACTGGGTGAGCTCGTTGTTATAGTCGGGGTGATAAACCCTCTGCAAAACAAAGCGGCGGGCCTAAGGCGCTGCCCCGAGCTGAGTCCTGCCGAGCCGGACCCCCCCTCGGAGCCTTCCCTCACCTCGTGCGGCGGCACCCATGCGGGCGGGCTCTCGTAGGGTGGCAGGAAGACCACCGGGAAATCATCGTAGGGCAGCCGGCCCTCCATTCCGCGCCGCGCCCTTTCGGTCTCTCTCGGCCCCGCCTCTCACGCGACGCGGCGCGCGATGATGACGTAGAGCCCCGTGACTGGCGGAGCGGCGCGCGGTGATAATGTGAGCCCCGTGATTGGCGGAGCGGCGCGCGGCACCGGTTTGAAAGCGGGCGGTTGGGGCGCCGCCATTTGCGATCCGGCGGGGCGGCACTGAGGGCCGCGGGCCGCTCTGCGCTGCCGCGGGGCCTGACTAGAGCTTCGCGGGCTCCTTCCGAGCTCTCAGCCCGCTCTGAGCCGGCCCGGAACGATGCGGGAGGAGGAGAAGGGGATCCCTGTGCGTGTGGCGCTGCGCTGCCGCCCGCTGGTGCCGAAGGAGACGAGCGAGGGCTGCCAGACGTGCCTGAGCTTTGTGCCTGGGGAGCCGCAGGTGATCGTGGGGAGCGACAAGGCCTTCACTTACGACTACATGTTCGACCCGTCGGTTGGGCAGGAGGAGGTCTTCAACACCGCCGTCGCTCCGCTCGTACGGGACATCTTCAAAGGTCGGTCTCCTCCCCTCAGCCGCAGTAACTGCAGTGTTAGTGTAGTCCAGTGTTGGTGTAGGAGGTTATTCCGGGATGCTGAGGAACTGCTCGGTCTGTCAAGGGAAGCGTGCTGTTAAAAGTTAAACTCATAAGGAAGGGATGAGTTGGTTGCTAACTTTCTTTATTGCAGCATACGCAGGCTGGTGTCTGTGGCAAGTTGATGCTGTGTGCTGTTACATTTTGTATTTTGGTTGCAGTAGTGCTATGTTTTGTGTTAGATTTACCTATTTGTTATTGTTAAATGTGTGATTGTTACTCTTCTCCCTTCTATTTGGATCAACCTTACATCTCTATGCTCAACAATGGCTGCTATTAAGGAAAGTAATAACATTCTCATTAGTGGGCATCAATATCATAATGGAAGTAATGTGATAAGCAGGTGTCAATTGGGTGAAGGTTTCTGGTGGCTGAGCAGAGGTGGGAGAGCTCAAACTGCCAGCAGGCATAGTGAGAACTATTTGGAGCCAGTATCAAAATCCAAGGAGGGTTAAAAAGGTAAATAACCTGGTGGTAAGGTATAATACAGCGTACCATAGCTTTGTGGGAGCCCTGCTCCCAGTATTAGGAGTAGCTCAGCAGGAAAAGGCTACAGTGAAGATCTCTGCAACTCTACAAATAGTAGAAAACACCACAACAGACTCAATCCAAGAGGAGGCATCCTCTTTGTCTGAAGCAGTACTCCAAAACAGGATGGCATTAGATCTATTAACAGCTAAAAGATGGGTGTGTGCAATAATAAATCAGCTCTGTGCTTACATAAATAAGGATAGATGAGAACAGATGTAAGGAAAATCTGGGAGCAAACAGAAGTCCTGCATAGGACAAGTATCAATAACACGACTGGGAAACAGATCTGTGGGCTCACTTACTAGCTGATTACTGAATCTAGGATGGTTAAGGTGGCTTTTCTTGGCATGCATCGTACTGGTACTGTTGGTGGGCCTTACCTGTGAACAGCTGAGGTGTTCTATGTGCATGCTGCAATACTAGAAGGGAGTACGAGGTATGGAAGAGACATGAGTTAAGGCAAAAGGTGGGAAGTGGGGCTTATTTCACGCACTAAGGAGGAGTAATGTAGCAGGTGGAAATCCTGCTAGATTAAAGAAAAGGGGGGAATTGAAAGGTGAGAAGGGCCCCACAGGTGAAAGTGAAAAGGCAAGAAGGCTTCACAGTGACTGAGAACAAGGAGGGTGAAGGGGAATAGTTAGAGATAGTTTATAGAAGCAGGAATGTAGAGCTTGTTAGAAAATGAGAGATGGCAGACACTGGGTCTGGGATAGTGAGGGGGATGAAGGCCATAAAGATAAGGGTTTGAGAACAGCCCGAGGATATTTGGCAGGGAGGTGATTAGATGGCCACAGGGCAAGAAGAAATGGCCTTGGGGGCTGCCCCCCCTGAAAGGTCAGGAGCATTCATGAGGAAAACAACAAATCTTCATCTCATGACCCACTATGAACGTGCAAGAGGGGAGGGTCTGCATGCTAACCAATGCTCATACTGGCTCTAGTGAAGCAACAGAGCAAATTTGTTTGTTAGTTTTTAAAGAACTGGTTATTTAAAATACTTTTCATTCAATCTACTTCTTAATGTTGTTAAAGCTGTTTGTTAAAGTTATTTCCTCTGAGAGTGGTGAGGTGCTGGAACAGCTGCCCAGAGAGGCTGTGATGCCCCGTCCATCCCTGGAGGTGTTCAAGGCCAGGTTGGATGGGGCCCTGGGCAGCCTGGGCTGCTATGAAATGTGGAGGTTGGTGGCCCTGCATGCAGCAGGGGGTTGGAGCTTCGTGATCTTTGAGGTCCCTTCCAACCCGGGCCGTTCTGTGATTCTGTAAGCATCATCTGTGTGTGGAAGTTGTATAAACCAACAGTGAGTTGCTTTTCCTGGAGTGCTGCTGTTCTTGTTGAGGTTTGTTCTGGTTTCTGCTCCATCTGATCTGGGCGTCCTTTGTTCCCTCAGGGTACAATGCCACAGTCCTGGCCTATGGACAGACGGGGTCTGGAAAAACATACTCTATGGGAGGTACTTACACTGCCAGTCAGGAGCATGATCCCAGCATGGGGGTCATCCCTCGTGTAATCAAGCTGCTGTTTGAGGAGAAAGAGCAGAGGCAGGATTGGGAATTTGTCCTCAAAGTCTCCTATTTGGAGGTAAATGTGGTTTTGATTATCAAACTGTTATAAATGCACAAACTGCAGATAAGGTGATTCTTTAACAAGGGAGGTCCACGTCAGACTGCATAAATCTTGTCTGAGTGCTGGATATCTTCCTCTGAAAGTAAGATGAGAGCACCATCACGGGAATTTAGCCCCGGTTTCAATGGAGTTGTGCATCATTCTTTGTGCAAATTGCTTCCTCCAAAAGCTGCTAATTCTCAACTGCTGTTCTGATGCTTTCAGATCTACAATGAGGATGTTCTAGACCTCCTGTGTTCCTCGAGAGAACGGTCTTCACAAATCAGCATACGGGAGGATCCTAAGGGAGGCATAAAGGTCTGTTGGGCTGTCAGAAGCAGTTTGAGGCAGTGTCACTGCAGACAAATGTTTCAGTGAAACCACACTCAGTCTGAGCACTACTTTATATGAGTGCATAGGAAATCGCTGCAGCTTCTTCCAGCTGAGCTCTTGATGCTCCTTATGCTTACTTAAAATGTAACACCAGTAGGGCTACACTTGCATGTAGAAACGTGATGGGTGAGAGATAAAGGACTTAAACCCCAGTACAAACTTTCTCTGGGGGGTCCATACCAAACCTCTGTCTTGAATTGAGACTGTGATGCTTGTGGATGCCTGGGTACAATGAAGATAATGTTTGTGATGCAGAAAGTTAGAGGTGAAGAGGAAGAAGAAGATAAATGATGCTTTCTTTCTGGATGCAGATTGTGGGGTTAACAGAAAGAAATGTCACCTGTGCACGAGACACTGTATCCTGTCTAGAGCAAGGGAACAATTCCAGAACTGTGGCCTCCACAGCAATGAACTCGCAGTCCTCACGGTCCCATGCAATCTTCACCATTTGCATTGATCAGAAGAAGAAAAATGACAGGTAAGTTACCACAGCTGCCAGGAGCCATACTTAGAAATCACGTTCTCCTGGTAGCTCAGCTGAGCTATTCTTGAGGCAGGCCTTCTATTTAAACTGCCTCTGATAACAGGTACATTTCTAAGCCCTGTAGCTCAAGTGTAGTAACCACTGGACTGCTTCTTTCCCAACTTTACGTTTACTTCAGCAAGTAAGATGGTCTGTTTCTGCCATAGGAACAGCAGTTTTCACTCCAAGCTACACCTGGTTGATCTTGCTGGGTCTGAGAGGCAAAAGAAGACCAAAGCTGAAGGAGACCGGCTGAAAGAAGGTCTGTAGGAAAATGAAATAGCTTGGCTGCTAAAATTCAACTTCATAAATTGAGTCCTTGTCAGGAAAAGAAAACAATTCAATATTTTTAATGCATGCACTTTCTGAGTAAACCTTCCTATGCTTTGTAAGCAAGGCAGGAACTGAGTGGCTTGTAGCTACTGAGGTGGCTCTACTCACCATCATTTGTTTGTGCACAGGTATCAACATTAACAGAGGTCTCCTCTGCCTGGGGAACGTAATTAGTGCTCTTGGTGAAGAAAATAAAAAGGGTGGTTTTGTCCCTTACAGAGACTCCAAGTTAACAAGATTACTGCAAGGTAAGAGACAGATAATGACAAAGCCTAAATCTACGGGTGCAATTTAAATAACAAAGTACCAAAAGAAACAATTCACTAAATGCTTCTGCTTTTTCCCAGAGAGTTGATGGTGTCCTGTTTTCCTTCTCAGATTCTCTGGGTGGTAACAGCCACACTCTGATGATTGCCTGTGTGAGCCCAGCAGATTCCAATCTAGAAGAAACTCTAAATACTCTGCGCTATGCTGACAGGGCAAGAAAAATAAAAAACAAACCAATTGTCAACGTTGATCCCCAGGCAGCTGAGCTGCATCATCTAAAGCAGCAGGTATGGGTTGCTTTCTTCATGTGGCAAGAATAGATCTGTCCTTTTGGTAATCAGCTCAGTAAATAGCAGCACAGAGGTAGGGCAGCTGCACAAAGTATGGAAAATACTCAGTATGTGTTCCTCCATCTCTTGAGATGGCTGTGTAAGTGCTGTAGGGAGGGCATGTGAAAGCTGCTCGTGATTCTGCAGCATCTGCTCCACATGACAGCAAAACAGTAACAGTGACTGACGTTTTGCTTGCCTGCCCATTAGCCTGGGATCTCTCATGTAATGGAGCAACAGCACTGGTTCAGCAAGGTGTGAGAGCTTCCCTTTGGGTCACTGGGGTCTGACGCCGTGCTCAGGACAGCCTGCAGGTGAGGTGGTGTGCTGCCACCTGAGCTCTCCTGGGAGGCAAGGGGAGAACATTGCGTCCTGCAGGAGAGATGTGATCCCTCAGGAAGCAGTGAAAGCACAGCTGTGGAGCTTTCACTCTGAAAAGTGACTTATTTTCGCTCAGAGGTTCTTAGTTATGTTCCTTCAGCTGTCCAGCTACTGTAAGAGAGGCTTGAAAGCACTGTTTGTTTGTGTTTCTAGGTACAACAGCTACAGGTATTATTGCTGCAGGCCCATGGAGGGACTCTCCCAGTGTCTATCAAGTAAGCTTTGTAGATGAATTCTCAGTGTAAATGATGGCCAAAATCAGTTATGGGAAATAAAGAGAAACTAGGCACTGTACTCCTGTATGCCTTTCTTAGGCCCATCCATTCTTCCTCCCACTCTCAGCACTAAAAATTAGGAATCTCCATCTCCACTGTTTGTAAAAGCACAAAGCAAAAGGAGGAGTTTGGACTGTGTGGCTGTTTTCTCCTGAATGTATTTTAAAATCCAAATGCAGTTTACAGACTTAGTGTTGGTTAAGCAATGTTACTATTTTAAAAGGATGTTTTCTTGCAAGTGTCTGCTTTCAGTACCCTGAATTCCTCAGAGACTTTGAATTCAGATTAGTCTTCCTCCAATTTTTCTATTCATCTGCTATAATCTGTACTTGCTGTAAGTTATTTAAGACACTTGGAGGCAGTTTCAGTGCTATTACAAAACCTCTGGTGAAGTCATGCTCACAAAATGGTTCCTTGGTATTTCAGTAGCATGGAGCCTTCAGAGAACCTGCAGTCTCTGATGGAGAAGAACCAGTCGCTAAAGGAGGAGAATGAGAAGCTGAGCAGAGGGCTGAGTGAAGCTGTTGGTCAGACAGCACAGATGTTGGAAAGGATCATTCTGGTGAGGCTCAGTTTCCTGGCAAGAGCCTTGATTTGTGTGATTTTCCCCTTAGCTGAAGATTGATCAATAGTAACTGCTGCACTAATGACATGTTAGCAGTCTCTTTAGAGTTCCACACACGTTTATCTCAGGTCTTTAGCTATTGGGTAGTCAGAACCAAAAGTCTTCTGGAATCTGTCGAGGCCTGAAGATCTGGAGACTGCAGGAGAAGAAGGAAACTGGACTCTTTCAGCTCCTGCTGCTTTAATGTTTTAAAGATGCTTTTGAACTCCCACTCTCTCCTGTTTTTCCTTCTTCTTTGTTAATTCATTGCTTTGTGTACACCTGCCAAAATAGATGTTGGATCTAAACAAGGTAATCAAAGTAATTGTGGAAAACATTTCAGTGTCTTGATTTGCCACAGACTGGCAGTGTGTCTTTTGCTGCCAGTCCATTGGCTTCTTACCTTTACATTGCACTTCCTGCAATTCACTGTAATTCTGTTTTCTCTTAGACAGAACAAGAGAATGAGAAGATGACTGCCAAACTAGAGCAACTTCAGCAGCATGCTGTGTAAGTCTGTTACCCCAGCCTACTCGTGCTGAGGGATGTCCTGCAGCATTAAATATCCTTGTTGGGATCGACAGAATGCCATGGATTTGTTGATCCAGAGCTCGTTTGTTTATTCCATGGGAAAATTTGTCACTTACTGGTAAAACTTGAGGACTTATTCCTGTGTCTGCTTTGCAGATGCAAGCTTGACCTCCAGAAGCTGGTGGAGTCTGTGGAAGATGAGGAACTGAAGGAAAGTGTGGAGGTGATTCATAATCTGCAGCAGGTGTTGGCTCAGCTCCAGGTGAGGCCAAATTCAAGGAGAGAAGGGTTTTGTTAGTGAAGCTGCCTGGCAAACACACAATTCCCACCTGGTCAACCTGCTGCAGCAGGAGCCTCCCTTAGGGAGCCCAGGTATTAAAGCTATTCAATGGCTCTAGATGCCCACTTCCAAATGAGCTCCGTTCGGTGCTTTTAATGCAACAGAAGGGCCACTTGTGCTCAAGTGTCTGCATGTCCTGGCAGAATGCAAGTCAAGGAGATGAGAGCCTCCATTAAAGAATCTAATGACTGGGAGAGTAGTGTGGATTTCCAATCCAAAAACTGAAAGCTGAATTAAAAATCTGGTAGCTTAATGGGCAGCCCCAGTTGCAGAAACCTGGAATGGCTTTATAGAAGTTGCCAGATCTTTGTCTCATTGAGAACTTCTGTATTACCTTACTAGATATTTTCCCTCCTGCCCCACGTTCTTGCTCTTGTGTCTGGGGAACACAGGCAGAATGCCTTGACAGGAGGGGGAGGCTGCTCACTGTAAAAAGAAGCAAGTCAAAGACATCCTCTTCCCAGAGATAGCTTGCTGGGCAGAGGAGGGTAACTGACTTTGCTGATATAGACCAAAAAGCTGCTATTAACTTCATCTTAATTTCCCACCTTTATACTTTTTTTTTCTTCTCTTTTTTCTTACATAGAGTGAGAGTGCTGCCTCAGTGGAAGCTGCTGCAGAGATGGCAAACTCTGAACAGGATGCTACAGGAGTAAGTGAGGGGAGTCCTTAGCCTGTAGCACAGTCTCACCAGTGGCATATCTTTGCTCTATTGCTCTTCTCTAATCTGTCGTTTTGCTACTCCTCTGATTCAAGTAACTGTGGATGATGTGTCACCTTTGTGTGTACTGCTTTTCTTCATCCTTATTCACTCAGTTCCAGTTCAGTAACCTGTTCTCATTAATGAATACCTGTTTTTCTTAATGTAAAAACTAATTTGTTCTGTGGAAAAGAATTGTTGTCAAAGAGCTTTAGGTTGACCATTCCAACTCATTGCTGTGTCTTCTCCAGGAAGGAGAAACAGGCCAGGTTACCAAGAGGTCCTCAGATGAGTTCACCACACAGCATGCCCTCCGTCAAGCACAGATGTCTAAGGAATTGGCTGAACTGAATAAAGCCCTGGCTCTGAAAGAGGCACTTGCAAAAAAAATGACACAGAATGACAGTCAGTTGGAGCCCATTCAGTCCCAGTACCAGGTAAATTCCTTCACAAGTAGCTCCTTTAAGGGTGTAGAAGTTTTGTTTTTGTTATTAATGTGTCCATTGCACACTGAAGATCTACCTTCCATGAGCATGTTTCTGAGTCTCTTTCCTTAAGTTTTGGCCATTGCCCTCTTGGGCATGGGAGGATGTTGACTGTAGGTCAGCAGAGAATGGGGAGAAACCATGTCTGATTATCTAGAAGCAGTCCAGCAGAAGATGATCTTTTCCCTGAAATAAAGATTAGCCACTGGATGTTTAATGTAAAGCAGGTTCTTTCTTTTCTTCAAGATTTACTTGACCATACGAAGCCCACATGCAATACTTATTGTTATTAAACATCATAGTGCAGCTAGCTGATCTGGCTTTCCCTGTCACAAGCTGTGGTGGGATCTCCCTTCTCTGGAACTGTTCCTTTTTAACTGTTAGTTGATGCTGCAATGGCTTTGTGCACTGACTGCAGTTTCAGATGTGCTGGTTTTAGAAAATGTCCCACAGTCTGTTGGAAGAAACATGGCTCCCCAAGGCGTCCTGTCTTAAAGCTTCCCCTCTAGGAGGGGGGATTTGGGTCATTACTGGGAGGCTTACTGCTTCTGTCTCTGTAGACTAACATCAAGGATCTGGAATTAGAAGTCGGCAATTTGCAAAAAGAAAAGGAGGAGCTGATCCTTGCCCTGAGCATGGCGAAGAAGGATGTCAACCAAGCCAAGTATGTGTGACTGCACAAGCTGGCGTGCCTTATAGCACTGAAATCTGTGTTAATGCATCTGAGAAAATTCATTGCTTTAGCCTCACTTGCTGCATGGCAAAGCTCTTATTCTGATAGAAGCACAGGGTTAAGTGCACCTCTCATCCATGGTAGTGTGACGTGCTAATGAGTGACTGCAAACACTGCAGGCATCTTTGGCAGGCTATGTTGTGAGGTTGGGGAGGAAAAAAAAATCTGTTTGCCAGAATACTTTTGAGAATACTTGTTTGAGAGGCACGGTAATCAGGGGTCTGTGACTGAAGTGTGGCTCCTTCACAGGCTGAGTGAACGGCGTCGGAAAAGACTTCAGGAGTTGGAAGGGCAAATTAATGAGCTGAAGAAAAAGCTGCATGAACAAGCAAGGCTCCTAAAGCTGAAGGAGTCAACAGAACGCACGGTCTCCAAACTGAACCAGGAGATCAGGGTAAGTAACCCCAGCAGTTGTCAGGCTTGCCCCAGTTTAGATAAAGTGGCTTCCAGGCAGAAGATGCTGATGTTCTCAGTCTAATAAAGCAGAAAATGCCAGTCTTCTGGCAAAGTTCTTTTGGCTACCTGATCTCTGTCCCTGGTGCAAAGCAATAGGGAGGCAACTGTGAGATGGAGGAACAGAAGAAGCCAGAAGTGTCTTCTACCTTTTCTGATAGTTTGCTGGCTTAGTCAAGTTTGATTTGTGTCACATCATGCATGCTTTTGTTTTTTTCCTTTCCCCTTTATGGCTTGAAAATGAATTCCTGGGGTTTAGCACTTTGAAAGCATCCTTAAAGAGCTGCATATTGTAATGCCTTCTGCCCACTCCTGGTAATCGTATCTGTCAACCCACAGCATGGGAATGTGGGCTGAAACTACCCAGAGTGGAAACATTGGATGATTCTTCCAGCCCTCTGTATTTCCTAGGAAATGAAAAACCAACGGGTGCAGCTGATGCGCCAGATGAAAGAGGATGCTGAGAAATTTAGACAGTGGAAACAGCAGAAGAACAAGGAAGTGATCCAGCTGAAAGAACGGGTGAGCAAACAACAAGCTTCCAAACTGTACCTCTTCAGAGCGAAACAAATCATTCATGCCTTTGCTGTGAGGCTTTACTGAATTTACAAGCATCTGGAAAAACACCTGGGGAATGCTTTGAAGGTTACAAAACAGTTTATATGGTTGCCACCTTTTACCAGCTGTAAAAGGACTCTCGTGCTTGTGTCTGGAGAACTTAAAGCTATCAACAGCTGTCATTCAGCTCCACAGCAAAAGACAAAAATATTTATATTTTTAAGTATTTAAAGTCATAAGGTTTGGCTGCAAAATAGGAGTATTCAACTATTCAACCTTTCAAAGGAATATTCAGTCTGCAGTGAATAGTGAGTCAGTTAAATCCATCTGGCTTGTACTGTCCAACTCTAATGAAGAGCATGCTTACATATACCACATCACACCGTTTGATTTCTGGTCTCACAGGAGATCTTAATACAAAAAGTTTACCCCCCAGTGCTTAGGGATGCTACATTTTAAGCTTGTGACTTGCAGTCTTACAACCTCCAGGCTCCTAAACCCTTTTGGTGGGAAGTGTGGAGCCCTTCTGCTCTCAGCCTCACAGCTGACTGTTAACAGCAGTGCGTGACTTTAAGCCTGCAAGGATCAATGGAATCCCTGTCATGAAGCACTTATATTTGTTGTTCTCTATCAAAGTGTGCAGTTGGCCACTGCTGTTCAGATGACACACAACTTCCTGCACCTTGGATGTGTTTCTTTGCAGGATCGCAAGAGGCAGTATGAGCTGCTGAAGCTTGAGCGAGACTTTCAGAAGCAGGCCAGTGTTCTGCGGCGCAAAACAGAAGAGGTGAGGAGCCATTGTCTGCTAGAAACTGCTGGCTGGCTCCAGATGTCTGCACAGGGTGTTTGGAGGCTGTGATGGGATGTGCAGAAACGTCCCAGCAGCATTTGGTGGTATGTAAGTAGGGAGAAGGAGGGGCAGCCCATAGGGAAAATGCTGTGCTTCTGTCCTGTAGCCTGAGGGATTCTGATTTAAGTCCAGTCCTTAAAGGATAAATTATCCCCTGCTGAGCAGCAAGTTCCTGAGGAGAACTTGTTGCAGACACCCAAGCTAGAAAGTGTACAGTGAGCTCTGTTGAGTGCACTGGATTGCAGTTCAGAATTCCTTCACAATGCCTGAATAGAAAAGTGAATCCTGGAACCATTTTTTTGGTTCTTTTCTTTTACCTTCTTGCATGGAAGCAAGTTGTCTTTAAAGCAAGGCTTGTAGCAAATGAAAATATGTCAGGGACTCTATAGTCTGTGCTGAGGTGTGAAGTTGTTTCAGTTTTATCATCCTACTTTCTCACTGTGTCACAGAGCCCGGCTTGCACTGTGAGTGCCTCATGTTTTCAGCCATTAGATGTTAAATAATAAACCAGTGTTTTGCTTCTGTGTAAATTCTTTTGCAGGCTGCAGCTGCTAACAAACGCCTGAAGGATGCTCTGCAGAAGCAGCGGGAGGCTGCAGACAAACGGAAGGAGAGTCAGAATAGAGGAATGGAAGGAGTTGCTGCACGTGTGAAGGTGGGTAACAACAGGTTGTGCATGCCAAGGAATAACAGCAAACCTACTTCTGCAAGTGATGAAGTGCTGCTGGGGTGGTTATGGACGTAGTTATTGCTTCCTGTTAATGGGAGGTAACTCGATCCAGAGCTGTGAAGGCATTTCAGATAAGGAACCAGTCCTGAAGCTGAGACTGCCACCAACCACTGCACTGTTTTTCCTCCAGAGCTGGCTGGCAAATGAAATAGAGGTACTGGTTAGTACTGAAGAGGCTCGCAGACACCTTGCAGACCTTCTGGAGGACAGAAAGATCTTGGCACAGGAGCTCCTTCAGCTTAAAGAGAAAAAAGAGTCTGGGGAAAACCCACCCTCAAAGCTCCGGGTAAGGGAAGCAAGTGCCACACACTGCCTGTCCCACACCAGTGGCTGATGAGCAAGTGCCATAGCTTACTCCTACTTGGATGTTACTACAGGAAAGGGTTAATGTTCTTATTTAGTGCCACAGACTCTCGAGTTGGATGGGACCCTTAATAGTTGTCTAGTCCAACTCCCCTGCCATGCACAGGCTTATCTACAGCTAGATAAGGTTGCTCAGAGCCTGCTTAAAGGTCCTCTCACGTGGTGGAAGCATGTACTTAACCTGCTACTTAATGCAGTGAGTCTGAAGGGCAGGAGCTGCTCACAGCCCTTCTCAAAGATTTTGCTGGTGCAAAAGAACAGTGGGATTTAAGCTTTGAAGAAATGCTTGGGGGCCTTTGCAATAATCTCTATTTTTGCTGAAATGCAAGAAGGACATAAATGAAAGCTCAGCCTTGCATGCATCACTAAAACTGCTGCTCTCCTCTGCCTTGCTGCAATTCTCCAGAGGCGAACCTACTCCATCACAGATCTGCAGGCATCAGAGATGGACCTTTCTTTGTCAAAGCAGATAGAAAGCCTGGAGACTGAGATGGAGCTCAGGTAAGCTAGTACTATAAAGCTGATTTCCCCAGCCTAAGGCTGCTTTTTTCTGCTTTGTCCACAACTGTTCTGTGAAACAGAAGAGCAATTAAATATTTTCCTTGAAATTATGAAACAAAAAGAACCTATGCTTTTTCCTGGCTTAATTTTTTCTAAAATGCAGCTATTTGAGGCTGCTGCTCAGTCACTGAGATTTTGTCCCTTGCTGTTTGCAAGCCTTTTTGACTGTTGCAAACTTATTTTAAGCAGAGGTGTGGATGGGAGGGGAGGAGAGAATCCCTGTTGTAGTGCACAGCAGCTGTAGTCTGCATTTCCACGCAGTACAAGTATAAACTTCATCTAATTTGTCTAAAATTCTGATAAGCTTTTTAACCTGTGTTCTCCCCTGTGTTGTGGCCTCCAATCTGTGCTCTTCCAAAGGAGTGCCCAAATAGCAGACCTGCAGCAGAAGCTCTTAGATGCAGACAATGGAGACAGTGTGAAACAACGCTGGGACAATATTGCAACCATCCTGGAGGCTAAATGTGCTTTGAAGTATCTCCTTGGGGAGGTAAACTGAATCTTCCTGTTGTAGAGCTTTTATTCTTAGTGGTGATGTCTGCTTACCCAGGAATGAAAGGAAGTGAGTAATAGACAGTAATCTGAACAGAGTGAAGGGCAGTGTTAGCTGAGACCAGGCTGGAAGCAGTGCAGTGAGTGCTGGGGTGGGAGACCTTAAACAAGACTGGAAGTAGAAGACAGCAAGAATTGGGCTGACCCTAAATCAGGGGAGAAATCAACTGAATGGCAGAAACAAAACGCAGTTCCTGAGATCTGAAGGCTAAAGGAAGAGAATGGAGGTAGTTATATTGGAGAGCATTTGTTGTTGGGGTTCCTTCTCCCCTTAAATACTGAGCAGAAGAGATTAGAACTGGCTGATATCTCCTGTTACCAGTTCCTCACTTCCATACTGGCCTTCAGATGCCAGCTCAGGATGTCTCATCTATTCCCCTTGTTGCTAAGGGGCTGTTCTGCTACTCGGAGTGGTCGGCTGTCAAGCAGAAATGCTTCCCCTTCAGACTGCATTATTTCTGTCCCAAGTGCAGTGTGAAATGTGGAACCACCTCATGTTTGTCTTTCAGCTGGTTTCCTCCAAAGTCCAGGAAAGCAAACTGGAGAGCAGCCTCCAGCAGAGCAAGGCCAGCCGTTCAGACATGCAGAAGATGCTGATGGAAGAGCAAAACCATGCAATAGAAATGGAGGCTGAATTCCAAAATCAGCTTCTGCGGCAGGAACAACAACACCAGGAAAAGGTAAAGCACAAATCAGGAGTCTTGAGAGCCCCTATGTTTAGGAACTCTGGTTCCCAGAGGTACTTATAGATAAAGGCAGTCAGGACACGCTGAAGCTGAACTATTGCTACATGATCAAAATTTGTCAGGCTCTTGCAGGTAAGGTAACAAAAGCCCAAGGAATCTTCTGTCTCTTGTTACTGAATAAAATAACTTTTCAGTGCTCCGAGTGAGGATGCTGCACTGGAGCATGTGATAACTCACAAAGCAGATCAGGACAGAACAATGCTGGAAGTAGCAGAGCTGCTTTCTTAAATTGCTCAGGCCTTTAAAGGCTGAGATGCCAGGAGTCACTTAAGGAATTCACACCTGTGTTGTCTCTGGTATTAATTTCCTTGTAGATTCTGTACCTGGTCAGCAAATTCCAGCAAAAAGAAGCAGCAGAGAAAAGACTGGAGGATTCCCTAAATGAGCAGGAGAAACAGATGCAGGAGAGACTCAAGTTTCAGGTAGTCCTTGTGCATGTTTGTTCTTTTCCCCAGGGGTCACCTGTTAATTGGAATCGTATCCTTGGGGTGAGGAACGTGCAGAGGGATCTGTTGAGGGTGTTTGCATTTATAGTTAAGATTAATGCTGTTACTATTTGGTGTAAGAAGAGACATAAGAGGAATGATGCAGGCTTACTGGAGCTTGAATAGCAACTGTTCTTCAAGATCAGCAGTGTCTGACCAGCTCATGCAAGCATCTGTGCTCAGAGCACCTTTTGTTAGGAGAGTCAAAATGCTGTCACAGATTCTTTGAGCACATCTCCACTGTGATACCTGAAGCAGAGCAGCTTTAACTTGATCACATGTGCGTGGTACAAGCTGTACCTTGGCTCCTTGCTTCCTGCAGAAGGGATGCTTGGTGATGCACTGCAGTAAAACCAGTCCCAGGTGCACCCCATGTACCAGTAAGTCTTGGAAACAGGAAACTTTAGGTCCTCAGTGGTCACTCTAAGAGAATTGACGTCTCCCTGCTGTGTTGGCCATGTTATGCATAAAATGAGATATCAGCACTAATCATTTCCCTGACCTGGAATGCAGAGCTGATGTCCTGTTGTAGAGTGGATGGGGAACCCCTCTGACACTGCAAGGAAGTTGGAAACAAAAACAAACTTCCCTATTTGTGTGTCACCCCTGTGTAAACCTGCTGGCTTCATCTCATCTTGCAAACAGGAGGAAGAGCTGAAGAAAATGAGGGAGGTTTGTGAGAAGAACCAAGAACTTCTCCAGGAAATTGATGTTCTTAAACAGGTAGAAATCTGTACGGACACAAGGGATGCAAGGGCATGTTGGCAGTTGGGTTAATATATTACAAAGCTAATTTTTGCCTTCCTTCACAGAAACTGCTGCTTATCCAAGTTGCCAGTGGGCAGAAGCTCCATCGCATTCAGCAAGTGTCACCCGAGTCCCCAGACTCTCCTTTCGATTACATTCCACCCAAAGTAAAGCTGCTGCATGACAATTTCCTTATCTTGCCCTAAACTGCTCAGTAATGTTGCTCAGTAATCCAGCTGTTTTCTCTGTAGCACTCTGAATCCTGGAGTGAGGCATCTGTTGTAGCAAATGTAATCATGGCCCTGCAAAAGGTCTGAATCTTAGTGCTGAGGAGATTCGATGATACAAAGCTGTTTTGCCAGGACTGTGACACAAAGCAGTTAATTTCTCTGATTTGTCAACTGCATTTTTCAGGCTCTCTAGCAGTTTAAGCTGGTTGAGTTTTTAACCCTCACCACTCTGATAGTTGGTCTCTAAGCCTGTGACTCTGTCAGCTGTCTGAGAGGAATGAGGGTGGTGGCAGTGGGACTTAATTGCGAAACTTAGAAGGTGTAAAACCACTCCTGTGTGTTCTGAGGCTTCAACCCCTGTGATTTCTGTGTGCAGCCAAAGACCCGCCGGCAAACAGTGGCAAAACCGTGTGCATCAACCCCAGAAATGAACGTGGAAGAGCTGTTTTCTGACTCAGAGTCTGGAGAGGAGGAGGATGCAGAGTGGGTTCCAGTAAAAGCAGTCAAAGGAACAAAGAGGAGCGTAACAGGGGTAAGGTCACCTTCCTCACTTGATGATCTGTGAGGGACTTGCATCCCTGAGCACCCAGTAGGTGTACAGCAAAGCAGTGAGGGTGCAGCGTCTGCTCTGCTGGCATCTGAGCTGTGCAGTCTGCTATTGCTTCATGTGCCCAAGCTAGCAAAGAAACGTTCCTCAAATATGCCATGAAATAGCTAAATTGTGTTGCTTCCATTTAGACAGAGGGCCCAGGTGTGGTGGCAGTGGTTTGCCTCTGAGTGTCTTTGTGTTAGCTTCTTCAGCTGGCACTGGATTCCCTTGCTCGAAGTGAAGTTCTTGAGGACCAAAGATTGTTATTTCCCATACTGAAGGTGAAGAGGATGTAGTCGTTTTTCCCCAGGAATCAGACCAGCAGTGAAATAACAAAAGGCTCGTGGTCGTTTGGGGTCACTGTCCTTCAAATGACTCCGGCTGTAGCAACCTAGGAACAGCCTATGGAACACTGAAGCCTTTTCTCCCCAAAACTCTTCTTTTACTCAGTGCTTCTGCAAGGGCCGCTGTGGGAACAGGCAGTGTGGCTGCAGGAAGCAGAAGGTGGGCTGCACTGCGGGCTGCAGCTGCGACTCAACCAAGTGCAGGAACAGAGAACCTGGCCTTCAGGTGAGAACTGCCTGTGCCAACACCATTTGGTGTATGAAAGCAAGGCTGGGTGGATAGATGAGCAGTTTCTGTACCAACCCACATGTGGGGCTCCTCAACCTTTCCGAGGCCTTTGTGAATGTTACTGAAATCCATGGTAGAGTTTGGAGTCTTCCACTGCAATATAGAAATTCTCACACCACATACAGGAATCTGGGCAGTGTCCAGAGCCACTTACATCCACTCAGTGCTGTCAGCCACAAATCTGAGAACAATTTGCCTTTTTCTGTATTCCCTCTGAGTAAATGAAACTTTTATCTTGCACTTGAAATTGTGCAGCAGCTTAACCCTCCTGAGTGCACATGTACCATTCAGTGCTTCGTTCAAGGAAGGAGTAGAAGGGGTAATTAATGCTTTTAGCAATAATTGTGGCATCAGGATGGTTTGTGAACAACTGCTAGAAATATCTGCCTGGATCTTAGGGATTTGAAGCAGGGACCTCCACAGTAACTCCTTAATTACTTTTGCATGAAACCAGTTGGCTGATGGAGGCATCTGCGTTCTGTAATATGGACAACTTGGGAACTGGAGAGGAGATGGCTTGGGGAGCTGTAGTATTTCTTCAGCTGTTGGGGGGGAAGGGAGGCTGACTGGGGAAGGGAGGCTGACCAGAGCGCTGCCCTGCAGGATGCCACGGCGAGTGAGGACCAAGCAAAGGAGTCAGAAGGTTCCTTCAAACTGGAAGACCTCCCTGATGTGACTGCAGGAGGGACCTTCTTTCAGCCCGTGTTCATCCCTCCATCTACACAGGTGCTGGCTGAGGCTTCTTGTGATCATTTCTTCTAAACAGCTGAAAGAGCGCCGCAGTGTGCGTGCAGTCAGGAATGTCTGCTAGGTTCAGTGATGAACCTGGGTGGGGAAGAAGGGGGGGAAGGGGTTGGACAAAGAAGTTGATGTGTGTTGGAATACTGAGCAGACTGCAGCTCTCAAGCCAGCTTGTATTTCATTTGTAAGTCTGCTGAATTCAGTTTCTGTCTGAGCTGCCACTCGAGCTTTCCACCAACGGAGCCAGAGCCACTGTGCTGAGCTCCCCATCCAGACTTGTTGTCAGGCTGTCCTTTCAGCAGCAGGAGGCTGGGAATCCAGGAATGAGGATGAGGTCCTGTTTGTGTCCAAATGTAACTGTCCTTAAGCTGCTCTGCCTCAGCAGCTGTAGTTTTGCTTCAGGTAAACTGCATCATTTACTTGTGTGTATTCTCTGTACTTTTATCCTTCAGAGGTTTGACCTGGGAAAGTAAATTAGGCAACTTCTGATGCAGATCAGGCAGCTTTATGTGCTGCTCTCAAACTCCAGTGCAAGCAGGTTGGCTTCCTCAGGGCTGTGACAAACTCCTAAATTGTCATCTTTGCTTTCCTGGTAGGTCTTGAAAGATATCACAGACCAAGATGTGCTCATGAAGAAGCCCAGCACTGCTCCTTCCCTGCTGGTGAGGGATGAGGAGTCCCAGGAGAACCAGCTTCCTTTTGTAAAGAAGAAGAAGAGAATGCTGAGTAGCAATACCAGCTTCTTCTCAGGTTGTACCCCAATCAAAGAGGAGAGGGACTGATGAGCCACAACCCTTCTTTTATGAAGGGAAAAATGAAAGTGTTGGGAACTCCTGCTGCAGAACAGGGCTGGGGGCTGAGCTGCCTGACAGCTGGCAGCAGCAAGGGAGTCAACACCAATTCCTCCTAGAATGAGATTGCGTCCAGTTGTGTGTAAATAATTGGGGGTGTGGGGCTGCAGCAGGTGTCTGCTACCATGAGCAGGGTGAGAAACTTTCCTCTTCACCAATTCCAGAGTGAGTGCAGGGGGTTTGTCCAGGTTGCTCATGATGGCTGCCTTCCTCATGCTGAGCTGTGAACAGGTTGGGCACAGATTAACCTGTGATCTTGAAAGAACTCTGCGTGTGCCCAGGAAATGGAGGCGCTGCCTTCCAGTATAATCCCAGCTGCCACCTGAGGTCTAATGGTGCTTGATGGGGAGGAGGCACTGGCAGTAGTCTTAAAGTAGCTAGCAGATGAGGAATGCCAGTGTTCTGTACTGCTGGGGCACTGGCACCTCCTTCTTCAATTTAACTCAAAGGTTGCTAGCTGTATGTGAACTTTTTAGTGGATTTTAACTTGTTGTAGCTTTAATAAAGGAAAAATAAAAATCTGAAACTGTCCTAATTTCACAATGCTTCCTGTGTGGTTCTTTGTTGCATCTCTTGCTAAAATGGGTCTCAGAATGGTGCTGGCAGTTTCTGTGCTCACAAGGTCACCTCAAGGTCTGTAATGCTGCTTTCCTTTCCTACAGCACCGAGGGAATTGAGAGCATCTGAGAGCACCGGTCATGGGAGAGAGGGTTCCTGGTTGTGACAACACAAGCTACAGTCTGTCTGATGAGCTGTGTTAGCAGTGGGCCCTCCCTCAGCTGTAGGAGCAGGTCAGGTTTATTTTCTCTGCCTGTGTGGTTCTTAGCACAGGAGCTGTGCAAACATCCAAGGGGAGAGGACAGTTTTTTCTGTGTGAAGTCGGTGCTGTGCCTCTTGCTTTGCTCTCCATCACCTCACAAACCTTCCCAGCTGCTGGGGAAGGAGGTGGAGGGGGAGGCAGGCCTGGTTCATGGCTGCCAAATGAAGATGGCACAAAGAAAAATCTCTGTGCAGGTGAAACGGCTGGGGCTTCATGGCTGGGGCTGCAGAGAGCCTGTCCTACTGCTGTGCTGTGTGCTGTGCCTCCCTGGGGGTGGGATGTATGCACACACAAAATAGTGGGGTGGCAGAGACCCACAGGCAGAATGGGGGCAGGGAGACTGATGTGTACAGAAAGTATGGTGTGGTAATAGGTAATTAGTGCCATATCATATGCTTTGTGTTCTCTGGATGTTATGGCTTCCAACAGAGCAAAGATGGAGCACCTGAGTGTATGCAGGCATATAAACCAGGCAGTGTGTGGGAGACTGCTTTTACCCATTACATAACAGCTGCATTTTGTTACATGCATATATACAAGTAGATGTATACACACGTGCATATAGCACACAAAAATGAAGTGCATGTGTGTAGAATGAGTCTAACATGTACATAAAAATGAGCTTTGGGGGATGGATGCTTCAGCTATACACATAAAACTGTCCTAAGTGTGTATTGCAGCACATGCAAGGCATTGTGAGCACAGCTTTGTGGCCAGAGCTGCTGTGCAGCTGCTGCATTATCTGTTATACTTTCTATTGTAGGCAGGAGAAATGGTATCTGAGGTGGCAGAGCACAGAGATGCACTCATGCATGGATAGGGAAAGTGAGAGGGCTTTTGCACACACAGAACCAGGAGGTGTGTGATGTATCACACAAGGGGATGACACGCACAACTCAGTGCAACACCAGCTGTAATTGTAGCCATTGCAGTTAAGCATGATGTGGCGCCACCTGCTCCTATTTTATATTTACATAAATAAGGAAGGTGTCTGAGCCTGGCTGCACGGCACCCCATGGCTGTGGGTCTGCAAAAGGTGCCTGCGGGGGGGGGGCAGGTAAAGCCATGCATGTGTACTTGCAAATAAACATTCTGCTTACATGGAGATGTAGGTGCAGGTGAGCACATGTACCCTTATTTACACAAACTTACACACAGTGACTGTAGGTGAGGATGTGGCCATGCAAGTACGTGGAGCAGATCTGCATCGTGTCCTGCTGGGTGCTGTGCAGCTCTACAGAGTACCTGAGACTGCAGAGCTGCAGCAGCTGGGCCTGGCACAGGTGCAACACAGCTGTGTGTGTGAGGGAGCCCTGTGCCCACATTCACAGCATGAAAGCTGCTTTAGAACGTGCTCACGTGGCTGCACAAAGCCTCGGAGGGGTGGCTGTGCAGGCTTGTATTGCTGAGACCATTTTCTTCCTTTGGTCTTTAAACACAGAGAAACAAGTCGAACTTGTTCTTCTCTTTGTTTATTACAGCATTCCTGGGACCTTAAAATGCAGCAGAAGCATCCTGCAGTACATGAAGCCCCATCTCAGACACCTGAAGGGCAGAACCAGCTGCCCCTCATCAGCTTCACCTGCTTTGCCACGAGGACAGAAATGGTTTCCTCACTGCACTTGATGAAATACATGATACTTGATGAAATACAACTTGAGGAAGTGCCCACAGCTGTAGAGATTTTGGAGATATACAGAACAAGGAAGCTGGGAGCTGTTACCTCTTCCCTCCCTGTTCCTGTCTGTATTTCTCCTGTTAGAGAGCACATGGAGAATAATGTACACAACCTATGCGGTCTAGAAGCTTTAAATGGGAGGAGAAAAAAGTAGTCAAGATACTTCCTTCATCCAAGACTTCATTTTTTATTGTTTGATATGAAATTAATTAGCTGTTGTATTCTATACCACCCCATTCTCTAAAAGCTGTGCATTTTTTGGCACAGAACAGCACTATGAGCATCCAGCTCACCAAGCTGCAGGGAGATGGACTCATTTCTGTGTGAAATAAGGCAACAGAAGAGATGTGAGTCACCACTGCTGTAAAGTCCAAAAGCCATCAAAGACCAGATGAAAATGCAACTTGCTTTGTAGTTTTTCCACAGTTCAACCACCTCTTTCTCACCCAACTGCATACTAACAGAGCCCTGGAGTAGCTTACAAAGAACAGCTGGGGGGAAAACACCCTGTCAGACTCAAAATGAATCACTGCAGAACAGGAGTGGTGGGGCATCCTCACAAATTGTCATAATCATCATCGTCCTCGTGCTTCCTTTTCAAGGGATTCGACTCACTCGCTGCGTTCTGTGATGATACCATATTTGTAGTGATAAGAATGTTCTTTGGTCCAATTAACGAAGGATTAATTAGCACATTCTGAACTGTTGGAGTAGTTGGCGTGGCTGTAAAGGTGGAAGAAAGAAGTCAGTAACTGAACATGTGGGAAAATGAGTTTCCTACACTGAAACCCAATTTCCAGTCTGAAGTCAGGGAAGAGAGCAGAACTGTGAGGGATGCAGAAGGGAGTGAAGGGGAAGGGAAACCTGTGCAACAGTGCATGTCTGACTGACATCCCTGTGCTGCAGATGGGAACTAGAAGTAGCAGTTACCAGAACGACTGAAGAGATGAATGTCTGTCTCACATGAGGAGACACAGGAGATTTATCATAGCTAACACTGGAACTGAAATAACTTCCCACACCATGACTGTACATGAATTTCTTTTCTGCTAAAAAGAACACAGGGAAGTTGTGCAGAACAGAGAAATCACTGCTTGGCAGTTTGTCTCTTACCTGTCTTGACTGCTGCCTGAGATGAGGGGATCTGCACAGTGAACCTCTGCCCCGTGAGCGACACCGGGGTGCCCACTTTTGTTGAAACAGACACCGTTTGTGCTGAAGGTGTTCCTAAATTCAGAACCATTCACTCAGAACACACAGCAACACACTGTGATGCACACTTTTACCAAAGGTTACAGCAGTCATTCTAAAATAAACTTAGTTGGTGTCAGGTCAGGTGCCAAATGCCTGCAGCACCCACCGTTACCAGCTCCCTGTGCACGCTTTTAAAACACTTCTCAAGAGTTTTTCCTTCACCAAATCACCTGGAAAACCCCCTGCTTACCCAAGGTGGGTGTGCTGGGCCTGCTGCTCACAGCTCCGACGCTCAGGCGAGGGACTGTGATCCTTCCTGCAGAGGAGGCCACCTGGTGACAGAGAGAGAGAGAGAGAGAGAGAGCTCAGCTCTTCACATGAAGCGGGAAGCAGCTCCTGCCACCAGGCAACACACAGCAACACTTTGTTAGGCTGCAATCTGCGTTCCAGCACTGAAGTTCTCAGACTGTTTGTGGTGTGAAGCCATCAGCTGGAGAGCTCGTGGACAAAGATGTGCACAGAGCTGATCTGCCAGCAGCACGCGGGTCGGTCAAGTTAGC
This sequence comes from Lagopus leucura, assembly GCF_019238085.1. Lineage (NCBI taxonomy): Eukaryota > Metazoa > Chordata > Aves > Galliformes > Phasianidae > Lagopus > Lagopus leucura. The sequence goes on along the minus strand of NW_024962303.1, from coordinate 633,746 downwards.
TTCTACAGGGGAGAACAGCTACAACACTGATCAATGGTGGCCCTTCTACTCCTCATCGAGCACCAAGTCACATCCCTTGTTGATACCAGCAATCGAACCTTAAGCCCAGTGTTTACAGTTCTTTCTTTAAAACCCAGGAAAAAAAAACCACGAACAGAGGCATTCATTACTATTCAGTAAGCAAAAGTGAATCTTCTCCCTCTAAAACAGATTAAAAACTAAAACATAAGTCCAAAACACCTTTTAGCATCTGTACTACCAAACACCTTACTTTATTTTTGCCTTTTCCAAGCAGATTGATAAGGCCTATAAATTTTGCTGTAAGACTAAGAAGACTCACAGATGCTCTTTTTGTGCTATTTGTATTTGAAGTTAATCAGCAGTTAGCATACCTAGAACTCCTCAGAGACAACAAGCACTTACTTCCAGCGTGCACAGGTCAGTACTCTTAGTATTAGTGATATACTCCTATCACAGCCTGAGTTGGAAGGGATCTTAAAGGTCAGGTGCCCAGAGCCCCTCGGCACCTCCAGGGATGGGCAGATGGGCACCCCCAGCTCTGGGCAGCAGCACAGGTCACCGCCCCCTGGGTAAGTGCTTTTCCCCTCACATACGATATAAATCTCCCCCCTTTCGGTTTAAAGCCATTCCCCTCTTGTCCTATCACCATCAGACTGTGTGAAAGTCATCCTCTCTCTGTTTATCAGCTCCCTTGAGGCAGCAGAAGGGCACAGCATCCCCAGGGCTCTCACTCCCCCAGGCCAAACACACCCAGCTCTGTCTGTCTCCAGGGGAGGAGCCGCAGCCATCACACCCCCTTCAGCTGCACTCCCTGCAAACACAGCGTGCTCTCCGTGCAGCCAGCCCCGCCCAGCCCCTCACCTTCTTCTGCAGAGACTTCAGGCGGTAGTTGGGCGCTGTTAGGCAGTATCTGTCAGGAGGCAGCCTGGGCCCGGAGTAAGGTTTGATCAGCGGCAGCGGCGTCTGGTTCTTCTGCCTGGCGATGTCCAAGAGGAACTGAACGCAGAGCGTTACGCGCCCGCCCGCCCCGCCGCCCCCGGCCGTAACTCACATCGCGGGGCGGTGGGGACGTGAAGGACTGATCGGTGCGGCACTGGATCGCCAACCTCACGTCGTCCGCGTCCACGCTGGACTTCTTGGCGTGGCTGGAGTAAATCTTCGCGTCTTCCAGGATCGTGGTCACGTACCCTGGGGAAAGAAGAGGCTGGGCTCAAATCCCCCCCCCCTCCCGGCGAGGCCCCGCCGCCCCGCAGCGCCCCGCAGCGCTCACTGTAGGCGAACTCCAGCATCTGGTTGATGACGCGCGGCTCGTACTCCGTGATGCCCATATCCTTCAGGATCTGCGCCATCACCTGCGGGGAGACGCGCACCGTCACCTCGGCCCGGCCCGGCCCGATTCGGCCCCGCGGTCCCGCTCCGTACCTGCGCGTCTTTGGGAGCGCTCTTGGGGGACGCCATCTTCGCGGGCTCCATCGCTTCCGCCTCCCCGGGGCGCCCACTTCCGGTTACGTCATCAGGGGGCGGGAGCACCGCTGCGGCGGCCGGAAGTGCGGGAGGTGTTGCCATGGAGATGTGGCCACGTTGTTGGGGGGCGGGAGGGAGCGGGAAGCGCGGGCTGCCGCATCGCAGCGTCTGCTGCCTTTCTGTTCAGCACCCAGTGTAGTGGTGCAGGACCGGTGCTTTTAACATAAATACATCGGTGGAGAAAAGTGACGGCCACGGCAGCAGCCCCTCGGGCCCGTGCTGAGCACACACTCCTAGAATCACAAGGCTGGAAAGGGCCTGCAAGATCACCCAGTCACACCGCCCTGCCGCCCCCACCAGCACTGACCCGCATCTCGCAGCCAGGGACGGCGACTGCACCCCCGCCCTGGGCAGCCATTGCAGTGCCTGACCACTCTGAGAGAAAAAGTTCTTCCTCCTGTCCAACCTAAACCTCCTCTGCTCCAACCTGTGGCCGTTTCCTCGGGTCCTGTTTGTTGCCTGGGAGAAGAGGCCAAACCCCTCACCCCAACCTCCCTTCAGGAAGTTGTAGAGTGCAATGAGGTCTCCTCTGAGCCTCCTCCAGGCTAAACAATCCCAGCTCCCTCAGCCGCTCCTCTTAAGCGTTGTGCTCCAGACAGCGACTGATCCCCGCAGCCTGCAGGAGCCCAAGGATTCCCACTGAGCCCCACATCCCAATAGAGACAAACGGCCACTGTGGCCCTGCTGTGATCCCACAGCTCCGCGCTGCCACGCACTGCAAAGCCTTCCTCAGGTTCTCATCCCCACAGAGAACATTTCACAGAACCACAGAACCGTTAAGGCTGGGAAAAGACCTCTGAGGTCACCCCATCCAATGAAGTGCCAACCTGCCCCCTTCGTGCCCACCACACCTGGAAGCAGCAAATGCAACCTACGCAGCGATGCAGGCACAGCTCTCAGCACCGTGCTGCACACAGCAGTGAAACAACCCCAGCTGTGGGGCTGCAGCAGGAGGGGTTCCCCGTCCCGGGGTTGATGCCTGCACTGCAGAGCATTGCAGAGGGCAGAGGTGGCCCCGCGGGGCTCGAGGCGCTGGGAGCAGCACGTGGTGGTGCTGGACGTGCAGACAGCCGAGTGCTGCTGCTGAGCTCTTTGGCTGGAAGTGCTGCAGCGCTTTGGTCCAAGTCATTTGACTTTCATGAGTCATAGAATATTACACAAAAACATCCTGCAAGGAGGGAACGGAGGATGAATTCCAGACACTGACCTTAGACAACAAACAAAACCCACTTTTTCCTCTCGTCTCAGCACAGAGGAGGGGGGGAGCTTTTCCTCTGTGAACAGGACACAGGCTGAGGATTAGGGCGAGACTCGGCCTCAGCAGGCCATCTGCCAACAGCGCCTTTTATAAGAGGCAAGGCACTTCATACTGGTTTACCTCAGAGAGCAGCCGGAGGCCCTTTTGGACCCAGAGGCTCCATCCCTCCGCTTGGCCTCAGAAGCTTCCTCCCCAGCTCCTGGTGTTCAGCTCTGTGAGTGCTCCGCTTGCTGCCCGAATAACAGAGCAGTTGCTTCTCATCTCTGCCCAGGCACTGAGGTTTCTTTCAGAGTTAGAAAGCAGGAAATCAGGTCACAGTGTGGCCAGGCCGAGCGCCGCCTCCTCCGATTGCCTCCCCTGAACCAGTGACATCCATCAGAGGTGACTCCCCAGGCTGGGAGCTACCAGCTTAGACACTGTGCAGCCACAGCACACCCCAGCTCTGCTGTTCAAATCCTCACCAGCACAGCATCAGGTGTTGAGATTTCTAAAGGATTTTGAGAAGTGTTCAGCGCTGACCTTTCAAGCCCAAATCCCACACTATTTGGCTCTGCAAAATGCTGGGTTTTGGACATTCTTTCAGACAGAGGAGCTGTCAAGAGCACAGCTCCAAGGATGGACGAGGTTTCTTTCGTACCAGGCATCCTGATCACTTCACCCAGGGTTAGGGAGGAATTCCTGAAGAGCGTAGCAGGATTCACCCTGCTGCAAGCTGAGCAGTGAGAGCAGCGTCTCGGATGCTGAGCTGAGTGCCATTAACCCACCGCTCCCTGGAGGCTTCCCTTGTTTTCTCTGGCACTGACCCCATTTCCCTTCGCCTCCCCCACCCCGGTGCTTCCAGCTCTCAATCTCTGATCTTTTCTGAAGTGGAAAGTAAATCAGGGCTCAATGTCAGGCTGCCTCATTCTGAAGATTGATGTTCAAATAAAGGCTTTTCTATCCTAACTTTATACAGCCACTAGAAGTTTATCACCCTGTGGCATCTGCTGGGGAAGAGCTCAAGTGGGAAAGGCCCCAAATAAACACAGAAAACTGGTCCAAATGGGCTTGTTAATTTTCTACTATCAAAGGATAAAACAGTTCTATCTGTGACTGCAGGCACTCTTTGCAGGGTAAGGAGGAAAGCAAAGTGATTTAGTCCAGCACCCCCAGCAGCACACAGGGAGGAAAGGATGGATCACTGCACAACGGGCAGCATGGGAGACAGCCACAAAAACCCAGACAGCTCTAGCTGCTGTCCTCAGAAACTGCGCTCACAAATGTGGTCAGCCCTGCCTTCCCCTTATGGGACGGATGTGGGAACGGCCTTCAGGAAGAGTCATCTGCTTACAGAGCCACAGAGCTCCTGCTCTACCCTTCCCAAGGGCCGAGGTGCAGCCCGTCCTCAACCACCCGCTGCTCAGCACCAGCTCTGCTCCATGCCCTGCTCAGCCCTTGAGGGACTGCGAAGTTCTGAACTCATCTGCTGGATGGGACTTACTGCCACAGGGTCACCAGAGCGCTGCTGGCTGCGTCACCTCATGGAGCCCAGAGCCCAGGTTCTGCATCCAGCGCCTCCGCAGCCTGAAGGCGGTCACTGTGAGTCCTGAAGGCAGAACAAAAAGCCACACGTTACTGTGCACCGTGTGTGAGACAAAGCAGTGACAGAAGGGTGAGGGCACAACTCCTTCCCCAGTGGCCCCCTGCGACACCCACCTTCAGCTTTTCTTCCAGAGAGAGCTGCATAAACTCAGTTCAGTGATGCTGAGCACGATGCTACGTCCCTTCAGCTTCAATCACACGCTTCAGAAGCGACTGCTCCCAGATAAGGACAAAGCCCACAAGAAACACACAGCGACCCTGCGGTCAAATCTGAATACATTCGTATTATTTATTGGCTGTATTAAATATATTATCTATTTGATAGTTACAATTTAGTAATACAATGCATGGCGGCTTTAACATAGAGATACCTCAAAATTACAATACAGAGAAAGGAAGATAGCTGGCGCATTGATGCCACGAGGGTGTTTCGTTCTGGAATGGATAAGAGCTGATGCCCGTCTGCACAGAGGGAGGCTCCCCGGTGCATCTGCCAGCACTGAGCACTTCGTGGCAATGACAGAAGAGCTTTTCCTTTTTCGGGAGTCGTCCCTTGTTAGTATTTACTTTGCCATCCTAATTTACCTTTTAAAACCATCAGAAATAGTATTGTGAATGAACCTCTACAAACTTGGTTCTAAGAGTTAAAAGAAATAACCCTTTGGCAACAGAGATTTGCTGAAGGCGGTCGTATTTGCTAAAAGTAGGCTATAAAGAGGAACAGAGACAGACTGTAAACTCTTCTGCAAACTAAAGACACTAAGATCTGTATAAAACTCTTTCCAAAAGCGGAGGGAGAGATTTCTATGATATAATAAATGATTAACTTAAAGTTCTGCTACAAGTAGAACAATACATTCAAACATACATTTTTCCAGGACTTTTAATCAAAATAAATAGAGTACAAAATGAAGAGTACATTTTGAAAAAGATTAATTTCAGATTGCACCATAAATCTACTTTTACGAGTATTAAGCGATACTATGTCATAATTTAGGTTCTCCACATCTGAAATACAACACAATGCCTCGAACTACAACGCAACATTATTCACCAACTGCCATAGGAGAAAGACCCTTGAAGTGAGTAATTACTGGCAATCCTTAGCCTGCAGCACATCCAGCACTCCACGTACAAGTGCCTCGTTCTGGTGGGTACAGCGTGCTACCCCTCACTCGACCTTTCTATGCCACGCTGTCAGCAGACCCATGCTGAAACGCCTCCTGAACTCGCGAGCTCCAGCTCTCAAACCCTTTGGCACAGAGAAGACAGCTGTCAGATTCACCTGCAGGCATTCGCAAGCAGAAGCAACGAGAAGGGCAGATGTAGTGCACAGTGCCCACCCGAAATCCCCCTGACAAACGGGACACGTCTCAGAGAAGCTCATAGCAGGCTGAACATTCCCATCTTGGAAACAACGGAATGTGAAGCTGCTACCACCGGGATAGCAAGTCGGTTAAAACGTCGTACAAAGGTTAGCTAAAAAGAGTTCTTCCACGTACAATTTGATCATTCGGGTTACGTAAGAAGGGCATCCAAAAGCAGTCTGAAGTTTTATTTTTTAGGTTAATAATAGTACAAAAAACATTTGCTCAGTTTGAGCCAAATAGTGTAACATTTATCATAAATGCACTCTTTCTCCTTAAAGACAATACCTGTGCTCTTCTGGAAACGCTGCGAAGATTTCATCCAAAGCACAGGAAATTACTTTTCTCTCAGGCACTGAGAGTGAAATGTGGATTGGGCCAACAGCTGCTCGCCACCGGCAGGAAGCGCTGCGTTCACAAGCGTGCAGTGCAGGGGGGCCTTCCTGCACCACACACCCCAAGGCAGCTGCCCTGCTCACTGTCTGAGCATCTCGATTCAAACCCTACAAACGCTGGCACCCGCGACTTTGAACGCTCGAAATGATTATTACTGAATCCAACGTATTAAAGTAACTGTAAAGTAGTAATATCACTAAGTCAATATTCTGCTTTCCTTCTACAGTATATTAAATGTGGTACGCTCTAGTAATGTTCTGCAATGCAGTACTGCTCTAAGCTTAAGCATCTGTGCTGCTGTATGTCACGTCTACCAAACTGCGACGCCTGGTTACACACTGCTGACGGGCTGCCCTGCTCTAGCTGGACTTGGAAAGGACTTGTTCTACTAACGCCGCCCCTCTCTGACTGCCCAAGGGGCCTCGTGTGAATTCAGAGAGAGCAGAGCGTGCACACACACACCGGTGTGCACGGTAAGGCAGTTTGTGCTGTTTTCTAACAGCTAACCCTGATTACAGAGGACAAAGGATCACCCTTTCTACAAGAAATTCGGTATTTGGAAGGGAGCTGCCGACCCAGCCTCGCTGTCAGCCAGCAGCAGGGCGGACACGCGCATATCCACACATCACCAGCTAGGATTTCAATTAGAACTAACCATAAATACCCGAAAGAGCTTCTGTACAAAGAGCTGAGCACTGAGTAGGTTCCCGTCTACTTGATCACAAAGTACTGAATGACGACAGCAAATAAAATGGCGACCACTGCGAAGCCGCAGAGAAGAACGATGGCGATGAAGCGCTCCTCGTGCAACGTCTTCCTGCTGTCTGCCAGCTCCGTGGGCACGGCGGCACACTGCGGCTCCAGCTCCTGCTTCTGAGATGAGAACACTGCAGTGGGGCTGTAAGGTCCATACAGTTCTTGGGATCCAGCAGCGTCCTGCGACTGACGGCCAGCGCAGACTCGGATCCGGTACTCACAGTTTGTCTGCAGGCCTGTGAGACGGAAGGAAGTCTCTGGTCCCTTGTATACCTGGGCAGCACAAGAAGAAAGAGAACCAATCTAAACACGACTCGTCTTACAAACTGCCTTAGCAGCCATTTGCTCTGACACCACCAGCAAAGTGTCAGCACAGATCTGAAATACTGTGTTTGCTTAACAGATCATTTCCGCATAAGTGCTTCTACTTGAAAGGAAGAGCAGAAGCAGCAGGAATGTGCCTGCTGATGAAAACAACAAGCTGAAGAAAACACAGAGTTGTGCAACCTGTGTTAGGCTTGAGAACAGCACTCCAAAAAGCCTGCCCACCCTTCCCTGCCGGGACACACATCTGTAGGGATGCTCCTTCCATGCAGTGTGACTCACAGCAAACAACCGCTATGAAACATTCCAACTCCTGCTGCTACTTGGAGACCTACTGCTCTCAATGAGCTGAGCAAAGGAGGATGTACTTTGGAATAACTTAAGAATTTAGAATGTTATCAGATTCGTAAAAAAAGCCCAAACAGTTCAAGAGGAGAACGTTGGCAATCCTTTTTATAGGTAAAAAGTTCATTTTGTGAAACAGAAGGTACCTGATCAAACTCTCTCCCAGCAGCAAGCTGGAGGATGTAAACAATGGAATCTCCTTTCATCGGCTGTAAAGGTTCCCACGTGATTTCATAAGTGTTTTCTTCCAGCTGATTTGCTTTGGGTGCTAGAATAGAAGCAATTTGTTGGTAGATTAGAAAACGGTCTGTATGAGCATTCTTGCCTCTTCCACTGGAAGGAAGAAGGCAAAATCACCAGTGACAGACATTCATATTCATAGATTCCTTGCTTAAAATAATCCTTTAGTTTGCACATGTTCCATTTTACTGGGAAAGCGGGCTTTTAGCATCCACCCTACCACATACATGGCTCACTGAGGTCTCTAACCTTTAAGAGAAGCAGGGGGAGACTTGGTTGTAGTGAAAGCGTAAACGTCAGAAAACTCTCCCTCTCCAGCATCGTTGTAGGCCTGGATCTTGAAATAGTACGTGGTGGATTCACTGAGCCGCTGTACTTTGTACGTGTGACACGGACCACTGTAAACTGTAACAAACCTGGAAGAAAAAGCACAACACAAGTCAGAAGCACTCAGGGATCACTAATTGGAACGTGTGCCGTCAGCACAAAAACGCTGACAGTGCGTTCCTTGTGCCCCAGCATCACACACACGTGCTGTGCACAGCAGGCAGCTGAGCCCTGCTGTGTGACCAGCGGTTCCCCATGTGCCCTCCTCAGCAGCACGCAGCATCCATGCTGCTTCCAGACTTCATTTCTATTCCCCAGGCATTCATTAACCTGGCAGGGCACTGAGCTGCAGCACCCCGCAGAAAATACATGGCCAGACTCTGGGTTTCAACAGAGAGAACCACACCTGTGTATGCTGGGTTTGTTTGTAGCTGCAAGTCAAGAACAGCTGTGTGCAAACTGGACTTCATTTCAGGATCTTCATGAAATACAAAAACTGACAAGGTGTCAGACAGTGATGTGCTGTTATCTGAGCAGCAAGTAGGATTCACTTTTTACAAGCACCTCCAGCACAGCAGCTGTTTGCAGCACTTCTACAGTTGAAAGATGGGATGCCAAAATTCAAATCAAGCAGGAACATTTGGGAGGTCCAACCAACTCACTGGTGCAAACATAGGTGAGAACAGTTAAAAGGCCTTAACAAACCTGACACAAAGTTTTAACGCGACAAGAATATCCTCAGTGTTCCACTTATCTTACCTGCCAAACCTGTCCTCCATCTGCAAGTTGAACTGTGTAGGGTTGGTAATTAAAGCTCTGCTAGGACCTTCACCCCATTTAAGTTTAAGGCTCTGGTAGCTGAAGACCACACATTCAAGGTGAGGAGGGTCAGGAGGTAGTGGTTTCGTTTTGGCTTTAATGGAATGACTGAAAGGACCAACTCCAAAGCTGTTTATGGCCTGTATTCTCACCCTAGAAACACAAGAGCAGCCATATGGTTATCATTGGGCCCTGACAAATGCTAGGTAATCAGAATTAACATCTGCAAAGAACACAACTACGAACAATACAGGGATTAAAATGTAGTTAAAAGCTAAAAATAATCTAGTTCAAAACAAGTGAAAATTGTTGCAATTTCAGCCTAATAAAACTTCAGCATTTCTCAGCACTGTTCAGGTTTGCACTGTGAACAAGCACCCAGCTTCTCCAAGGTGATGTTCAGCCAAGAGAGGGGCTCTACCTCTCTGCACACACTACACTGTCTTTTGGTGAGGTGCCAATCATACTAAATAAGCAATGAGGAATTAAAAGAAGCCTAGAGCAAAGCCTTGGCTTTGAGACCGAGCAACAGTCTTAGTGCTGCAACCTTCCTGCTAAACGCCAAGGCTTAAAGTCTTGGTACGATGATTTGATTTGTTGCAGAGTGAACCAAGCAGATACTCTGTAAGCTGAGTGACACTGCTACAGAGTTTAAAAAAACTGCCCTCAAAGCCAGTGAATGAAAGCTGCTACAGATGCAGCTTCGAAAGCAAGCTGGTGATTATTACCTGTAGAGAGTATCAGGCAGCAGATTCTCAAGAATGTGGCTTGTATTCCTTCCAACAGTTACAAGCTGCTTTTCCCCATATTCTATATTATATCCAGTGATCTCTGCCCCATGACAACACGGCTCTTCCCATTGAATTGCAAGGCACGTTGATAAAGGAAGAGAAACTTCCATTTGGTCTTCCTCCAGCAGCTGCAGCACGGCCACGGCCGCAGGCACCGACGCAGGGGTCGTCACCACTCCAGCCTCTCCAAACAGCCCAACCCCAGCCACGTTCACAGCCTGGAAGGGACACCATGCATTGTTAACTGAATCCACACCTTTCCACTCAGTACATTTACTGTGCTTCCGTCTGCACGCCATCACAAACATGGAAGAGCAAGGGAAACTGCCCAAAGTGCAAACATGACAAAACACCTGGTATCTAATGCAACATCTTATTTTTAGACACATGTAGTTAGGAGGGGCTGGGGGGGAGGAGAGCTTTAATAATTGCACTGATCCAGAACTGAGGTTTTTCTTCCACCTGTATCTCCTTGCTCATTTGGTTACTAACACAGAAAAGGCTTTTCGTACCTGTACACGACAATAATACGTGGTTGCAGGCGTGAGACCCTTCACTTCATAGCTCTGGCAAGGGCCTGTGTAAATGACATGCATCGATCCTTCCACCTGTCCCCACTCCAATCTGTATTCACTGATTTCTGCACCATTGCACGCAGGACTCTGCAGGTTTCAAGCAACAAATTACATGTTCATCATACAAGTATGGTCTCTCACTACACTGAACAAAGACATCAAAACAAGCACTGGGGTTGAAAAGCTGAGCTTGAGAGAACTGTCTTCTCAGATACGACACTCTGGCACTCTGCTACTGCTAGTACAGTGCACCAAATCTACAACAATAACATATACCTCTACACAGAGATGTCCAAAATACTGCACCCATACACTTGTCACTTCTTCCATTTCCGTGCCACCTGTATGCCAGCATGATTCTAAGAGCCACACAACAATTTCTGTCTTACTGAACACCCATTAGCACCTACCTCCCAGGAAACTGCAACACAGGTTGCATTTTTACAGGTGATCGCAGGTTTGCAGCACTGATCAGGGGGGCCTGGAGCAGTAGAGATTTCTGCTTTGTCTGAGTGAGGACCAAACTGCAAAAAAAAGTACAGCTTCATGAGAATAGCAAGAGAGTCGAGCAAAAACTGACAGGCAAGTGTGTGAGCTGAAGAAAACAAATCATTTCTAACAGTAAGGAAGCAAATAGAACATTTCCATGCTCATTTTCAGAGCAGTGTTTTCTATTCCTTTCAGGTGGTTTAGAAGCTGGCTCTGTGCCTGCAGGCACCTATTAACCCTCCCACTCCTGCACTTGTGTCACTCCTCCTTTCCCCACGGTCAGAATCTCTCTTCCAGAAGCAGCTGGGTAGTGTTTCAGAAAGGCTTTAACACAACTGACATTTACCCTAACCTCATTCAAACCTTGCATTGTTTGAACACACCCTCTCTGCACAATGCTGTTCCCACTGCACCAATCTGTAAAGTCCACACAACTGTAAAACACGGTGCAGTTTCCTCAGGCACAAACACCAGGCGATTATCAACTGCCAGAAACGTAGAGTTTACTCTTTTTTTTTTCCCCTAATATATATATATATACACACATGAGAAATTCTGCTCTTCTCATGAAAATAGGACAGAACACAAGCTACAGGTTACCACCAGGCTCTGAATCGGAGAGCACCACCACCATCCTTCCTGTAAGACCCAGCCCTGCTCACAGGGCACTTACCCCAACCCTGTTTGCTGCCCGCAGCCAGAAGCAGTACGCCCTGCCAGGGAGCAGGTTGCTCACAGTGCACTCGGGTGCAGCACCCTGGTACACCTGTCTGCGCTCCTCCTGCTCTGAGTTTGCCATCTCCAGAACGTATTCTGTTATGTCAGATCCTCCATCTACAGGTGGTGGGCCTGCAAAATAAAAAGGCATTTTTTTTTCTATTGATTTCACTAAGCACTCTTCTAACTAGTTTCTACCTCTCAAGCCTTCTCAAGCTACAAGTCAAGCTAGATGCATGCTAAAAATCAGGGTGCAGGTGTTCACTGCAGCTGAGCAGAGCAACATCAGGTTTTTCTTCCCCCACAGGAACTGGTATATTAGTTTAAGATAGCCTTTATCAGGCTCTTTCATAAACGTCCTTCAAAAAACAGTCTATCTTCATTGCTGCTCGCTTATCTCCTTTACTGAGATAAAAGTAATAAATAAAAATAAATAAAAGGAGGGTTGGTTCTTAACTTGCCAATAATAGTAATGAATGCATCAGTAACAAGGCAGCCAGAGAGCTCTCCTCAATGGAAGACACTCATTTAAACCACTCCATATCACTGCAGACATGAAGGTCACAGCTGGTTTGCAAGCTTTTTTTTTTTTTTTAATTAAAGTATCACCATGGGCAACATTACTGATATTCCTTTGATATTAAAACCCTTATTTTATTTACATAGATATCTAAGTATTTTAGAAGTGTTAACACATTTTTCAGGAGCTTACCCCACTGCAATGCGATCTCCTTGGGCTTCGCTTTGCCTGCCAGGCACGGAGCAGGACAGGGCCCCGGAGGAACAGCTGATGTTGTAACAGTCAGAACATCAGAAGCCTGGCAGTAACACACAGCATTTCAGAGTGGAAGCAAACATTGCAGTGAAACAGACCAACACGGCTTTCTGAAGCAAATTCGTTCTCCTTGCTCTCACCTGGCTCTCCCCACCTCTGCTGACACAATGAACTCTCATTCTGTACGAAGTACCAGGCTTGAGATGATCACACACATGCTCTCTCTGCGAACCGCTGTAGATGACGTCCCATTTACTCCCTGCAGCAAAAAAAAAAAACCCCAAACATATCCTATACACTGCAAAGCTTTTGCAAAAACCAACCCTGGCAATTCCTGTACAGTTAGTGATGAAGATAAAGCACAACACTCAGTTTGAGGGACGAATCAGACAAAGAACAAAAACCCGTGTGAGAAAAGAACAGCAATCACTCCAGCGACAGTGGTGAACCACAAGTTAGTACCCAAGCTCAAACAGTACTTAATGACACCTGCTTACCAATGACTGCTTCTGAGATCTCCAGAAAGTACTTAACAATGTCTGATCCTCCATTATCTTTGGGCGGTTCTGAAAGAAAACATCACCTTAAAATGACTTCCTAAGATGTAAAGACAATGCTTTGCTTTGTTATCAACTGTCTTCAGATAACATTTTAATCTGTAGAATTAATTCAAGTGAAAAAAAAACAACTCAAAAAGAAAACTGTGCACACACATATAGTCACAGCACATTATACAGAACGATGTTTTTTTGTTATTAATCACGAGGAAGAGGAGCACTGTGCATTTCTCCTGCCACGCCATTCCCTGCAGAGACAAGTGTTCAGCCTACAGGTTTGTCTCTGCGTTTTAACCTGCATCACCAGGTGGCTGCACACACAGTGCAGAGAACAACTCCAACACAGAGCTGACAAACCTACCCCATGCTACTTTCACGCTGTGGGAATGGATCTTCCCCTTTGCAGCTGGTTTACTTGGAGGCCCAGGTTTGTCAGGGTTGGTGCTGTGTTCCACTACCTCACTTGGGCTGCTTTTTCCTTCGCTGTTGTAGGCAAAGAGCTGTTTCGAACAAACAGAACATGGAAGTGACTGGAAGGATGGGTTTAATGATGGGTAATACACTGATGATTTACAAAACTCTTCCGTGCAAAACTGACAACAATTGCAGCTAAATTTCTCTAATCTCCATTGAAAGGATCTCAGCTATAGGAAAATGCTAAAATCCCAGAAATGCACACGGTCTTAATTAAATTAGTAACAAAACATAGTACAAACCCTAAACTTATAGGATGTACTCCTTCTAAGATTTCTTAAAGTGCATGAGAGCTCGTCTCCGTTGTACTGTGGCTGGAAACCATAACCCTACAAAGAAGGAAAAACAAGAACAAAAGAAGTCACTAAAAAGTCACTGATTTTCCATGATAAAATGAAAAAGTGATCGGACAGTGGAGGAAAGACAAGGATAACGTCCTTGCAAAATAAAATCTGGGAAGAACAAAGGAAGGATAGGGCGTCCCTACAAAACAAGATAAAAGAAAAAGCTGAGAAGAGTAGCTTCAGTCCCAAGGATGCGGTTAAACAAACTCATCTTGCAAGTACACGGCAGGAGATGCTGGCTTAGCACCTTGTGTGCACCTTGTTTGTCGGGCAGAATGAAGAGTGCCAGTCAGTTCCAGATGGACAGAAGGACAAACTCTGAATCCGGAGTACAAAGTATGTGCCAACAAAGGAAACGAAGGGGCGAACCACAGGGGGATGGGGAAATGTGAACCTCAATACCTCGGCCAGTGGGGAAAGGGCTCAGTAGTGTCGGGGTACAGGGGCAATATAGGGGCTGTGTCCCCCAGAGATGTGAGAGATCCATAGGGCTGCACCCCAGTGGATTCCCCCTTTATTCAAATTAAGAAGGATGAAGACTGTCCTGCCTCTTTTTTGGGTAAAGATGGTTGAGCAAGCTTACTGGAGCAGACATTTTTCTAACAGACAGTTTGTTTTTCGTTGTTGACGTTGTTGTAGCTGGAACTCCATCTTTGTTTCATAAACGCGTGCAGTGCTTGCCAATTTGGAAGTCAAATACTGGTTGAAATGTTTATTCATGCCCAACCGCGCATCGAGCTTTTGTAGATGTGAAAGAAAGGCGCACTTACGGAACCTTCCTCCTCCACGTCCAACGTGTAAGTGAGGGCGTCCTCTGAGGACACTCCGCTGGGGGGGCTCCACCGCAGGGCCAGCCAGGTCACCCCAGCTTCAACGAGCAGCGGGGGCGGCGGGGCTGGGGGCACCATCCCTGCTGTGCAGTACGTCACCGTCTCGCTGAACCCACTGCAGAAATGGGTTTTTGGGATGTTAACGACGGCGCCGGGGAGCCGGGGAGGAAATGAACGATGGCACGAGCTGCTGCCCTTACCTCATTCCAATATCGTTCTTAGCAGCCAGTCTAAGCGAGTATCTTGTGGAAGGAGAGAGTTTGGTGAGCTTATACTGCTTCAGGTGCCCGTAGTAGCATTCTTTGAAGGGCCCGTTCTTCCCCTTTAAAAAAGCAAGAAGGACATGAGCAACTTCTTGCACTGAGACTGTGCACTCCCTGCTAAGGTCATTTCCTTATCCTCTAACTTTTCCTAATTTAATAAAAACTATAAATATAACAACTGCACTGATTTAATAAAAACTAGATTAAAAAACCAAAAACCACTAAGTCCAAAGAATTAGAAAGCTGCAGTCACCCACTCCACGCTGAGCAATCCTGAGCACTCCAGGTGCCAGAATCACATCTGACCGAGATGAGATGATTTTTTGGTGCTGCATTTGTGACAAAATGGTAATACATCACTGCAACGGAAAATAAACCACAAATGTGAAGTTTTTACCGCTTTGGGATATACTTCTGTTAGAAGTTGAGACCGGAGCAGTATTTGTGACAGGTACTGAAGGGAGAAGCCAAACACTTGGTCAACAAAGGCCAGGAGTTAACGCTGCTCTGACTGACAAGGACCACACGACACTGAGCATGGCTCTCAGAGGACCTGAACAGACAGTCTGCTCCAATGCCTCACTGCTAACAATGGCATTCAAGATCTTTAACTGAGTTTAAGACTGCCCAGGCAGCTGCACTGAAAATAGTGGATGAACCAAAGCTGAAAAGTATTTTTCAAGTACAATCGGTCATTGCATTGTTGGGTATTTTTTCCACTAGAAGAGGGCTTACCTCATCCCATTCTAAAAGAAAATTAGTTATTTTGGAACCGTTGTCATTTGAAGACTGAAAATAAAGAAACAGTGAAAAAAGTTAAAACCAAGCGGTTGAACATTTGCATCTTTTGCATATTAAGACAGCAATTGAGCAATCAAGTATATTTATAAATTCCAACTGCCTTTTAAAATGAAAAGAGCTGAAAAAGTCTGCAGTAAGCACACAAAACAGCTCTCTTCCTTCACAAACACTTGGGATCACCTGCAGCTCTGGGCACGTGCTCTGTGTAAAAGCCAGCAGCTCATTCCATCCCTCACTCATGGTGGCTCTTTGAACTGCTGCATTAATATATTGAACTAATTGTGCTTTCTAGGAAATACAAATTAGGAACTTCCTAAGTGCAGATTATACAGATAATTTAACGGATATTATTCATCTATTAATCATTTTTTCCAGGTGTAAACATAGCTGTTAGAAAAACATGGAACGACAATAAAACACAGCGACTGGATCTTCAGATTGTACTGCATGTATTCAAAAGTCAGATTCAAAGGGTAACGTACAAACTGGAGACAGAAACTCACTATGAGCTGGTACAAGTAATCCAGAATTATGGAATTACAATGTTATCATCCAGAAACCCCACTTAACAACATAAGTGCTCTGTCTCCTTTCTTACAGTGCCATTTCAGAAGAGAACTTTCCCACCAAACAGTCCATACTTCAGAGAGTGCTGCTTCCAACTGCACGTGGCTTTAGCACGAGGGAAGAACTAAGCAGGCAACAAAAGAAGCAGGAAGAAGCGACCGTGATTTCAGCCACCAGCCTTAACTGAGCAACTTAGAAGCTAACACCTAAAACAAAACACTACATTACAGGCAAAGCTAACATAAGCACGCTGTGTATGAATCCATCAGACTGCTTTCTGCTTACCTTCCACTGCAAACTCAGGCTGTTTTTGGTTCTATTAATTAGCTTCGGTGCAGCTGGACAATCTGGCTCGCAACTTTCCGTAGTGAAACTCACTAATTCTGAAACAGATTCCTTTATGGAACTGCTGGTTGCTGAAACTCTAAACAAAAGGACAACAAATTATGTTATCACACTGGCACCTCAGAATTTAAGGAAGGATTTATCAGCTTGAGAAATTGTAAGCTGTCGTAACAGCAGCAGGACCAGAGCCTTTTGATACTACTACAGATCACTGATTGCAAAGCATTGCTCAGGAATGAAGAAACAAAACCTCATTTCGTGATCTCACTCCAGGTTTCAGTAACTGATGTTCACATCACAGACACCAGTATCCAAAAGAATTCTAAAATCATAGAACGGCCTGGGTTGAAAAGGCCCACAGTGCTCATCCAGTTCCAATCCCCTGCTGTGTGCAGGGTCACCAACCAGCAGCCCAGGCTGCCCAGAGCCACATCCAGCCTGGCCTGGAATGCCTCTGGCCAGAAAATAACCCGATGTTTATGTTCTGGAGAAACAAGAGGGGAGAGGAGACAGCAGAATGCTGGAGAAAGAGAGGCGACATTTTTAGGGAGTTAGAAAATAAGTGGAAAGCAGCCACCGTAACGTCCACAGCTGTGATGCTTCACACACAGTATTCCTCAAGTTTTCTGCAACCACACCCTGTGATGAAGCCATGACGACTTTACAATTAGCACATAAACAACAGCATTAACAGCAACATACCTGGCATGGTAATCGGTTGCTGGTCTGAGATCAGGAAGGGTAATTGTTAATTCCTCCCCACTATAAAAAGGGAAAAGAAGAGAAGTTACAGCTCCTCCTTACACTGGCAGGGATAAAAGCTTATTGAAAAGCAAAACCAAGTAGTGCACATTTAACTTTCAAGTTTTCCATTGTCCATGTAAGTCATACTGAAATTACTTAAACTTTATTGCATGTGAAGTAGGTAGGTCTGCAAGTCAACAAACAGCTCCTGATAAAGAGATTGCTGCTCGGTTAATGGTTTTAAACATCAGTATTGTGCTTAAAGGAAGAAACTAAACTTACACATAGACAGATTTAAATTTTCCATTTTTACCACTGTTGGATATTGCTACTTCAAATGTAAATGCTGCTGGACTATGACTATGGCTCTCTCCATTCTGTGAACTAACTGGGAGATTCCAGGACAGAACGGCTGATCTTGCTTGTATATCAGAAACCTATTAAAAGCATAAATAATGCAAGTAAGTTTGCTTTCTGTAATAAAAGGTATGTTAGTCAATAACACGGTGTTGCTAGTTTGCCCTTGAAGTTCCTCACGGGAGGAATTCTTTACCTTTGTAATGGAAATATCAAGTCATTGTTTGAATTTAACATTACTTTGTTTTCACTTCTGAAACCACGTTAAAGGATTTCCCTTACTTATAGGCACACTACACCATCTCAGTGTATGAAGAGGAGGTGTATTTCACCTGCACTGTTTGCATCACTCATTTAGAGCAAATTTTCAGATCTGGAATCTTCAGCACTGGCACCAGGTCTGTGTCTAAGCACAGTCAGACAGCCTCACTTTCTAAAGGCATTGCAACTTCACCACTTAATCTTAACATTCAACCAATAACCAGGGCGACAGCGAGAGGCTCTGATTTTAAGTGCTCAAGACTAAACATCCTCTGTCTATGCAAAATGTCTCTGACAAAATTCAATACAGCCTTCTGAGGACATTAAGTACAGATGTCAGAGGCATCAGTGAAAAAACAACTGTAGGAAAGAACAGCTGCACAGCTAGAGCAGAAAAAGCACAACCCATGCTTAACGTATCGATAGCACAAGGTTCTATGTCCTAGTTCTATGTTCTAGTTCACTGAATGTGCCTGGGACCACAAATCAGTGCAGTTTTAGCCTCTAGCTATTCAAATTCACGTTAGCAGATTCCAGTACCTTGAGCAGGCTGTAAACACTCAAATATCTGCTCCAATCCCTCAACATAAAAAGATGAGCTGTTTCTGTAGCTTCCATTCCCAGTACCTGACATCCTCCTCGCTAAATGAAGGCCACTTCAAAGAGCTAACAGGTGATCACTGCGTTAGCAGGTCTCTGCTCTCCAGGCACTCAGGTCCTCACACACACACAAGACTCCAGCAGTGGGTACAGCCCTGCCTTACAGGCTGGGAAGTGGAGTCACTCAGACTGCTTCAGTAAAAGCAGGTTTCTGTGTCACCATTGCCCTTTCCCAGACATAAACCCTGGCAAGTAAAATCCATTTTCTCTACTCCAGAAATTAACAATGATAGAAAAGGGGATCGATGAGAAAGCTGTGTTATTTAACACCAAGCACGTGCCCAGAAAATGGTATTTTAAAGTATTTTAAAGGTAATACTTACTACTGGCTTGCCAATGCTCAAGTGAGTATCGTACTTCTTGCATTCCGTGTCAGATTCTGAAATTCCAAATACAAAACAGATTACAGAAAACCCCCAGAGTAAAAACCAGTCTGTTACAGAAATGCCACCACAAGATGGAGTGCTTTTCATTAAGAGCTTAACAATAGCACTTATTGTGCAAAGTTAGCTTCTCCTGTTTGTTTTGGCTGCGTGACGGTTAGAAACATGAACTATCCAAAACTAACAGCGTTACAAAAACCCTTTTAGTCCATCCTGCACAAAGGCTATATTTTCCCAATCTGAGCAGAAGCGGGTTTTCTTTGATAACACAAAAACATTCCTCCAAAAACAAAAGGTGTTCAAAAATGACAGCAAGATCTTATCTTGCTATCATATGTGCTGGTCCCTGAATTTCCACTGTAAGCCACTTGCTCTGGGTATAATTTGAAAGAAGCCTGATGATCAAAATTGCATACTGGCACTACCTATGGGTATCGAAAGGTTTACAGCTGCAGAATGAATCCTGACTTGAAAATTGTCCACATTAAACAACTCTGGATATTTTTCTCAAACATTTCTTGGGTGGTTTCTTTTTTTCTTTTCTGAAAGTAAGTTTGCAGTAAGACCAACTCTAATCAGCTATCTCTTCAGTCCCTGAAACAAGCTGGATAAGAACTTCCACCTCTGTTTACTTCCCCAGTCAGTCAGGTATTTGTTTAATTTCCCTATGCAAAGAGCTCAGTCCAGCAGTGACGCAGATGAGGACTGTCCCTTGCTGCCTAAAAAGATCATTTCCTTTAAGATACACACACAGCACTGAAGAGATGCAATTAATTTACAGAACCTTGATAAGAATCCAGGTGCACAGCGGTGACAGTGTTCCAAACCAGCATAAAGGACACTGCCACAAGGCATTTAGTACATGCAAGTAAATAGCCATGAGCTATTAAACAGCTCAAACATTCATTTCAGCAAAATAATGTACTGCTCCGGAACTACAGCTGATCAAACAGCAACCTGTGAAGCCAGTTGCTCAAATCATCCTATTTCTTTGAGTCTCACATAACTCCTGTTTATCCAAAAAGTTAGGAAAGAATGACACCAGAAGTCATTTATGTGAGTACAACAATTCATCCTCACTTGGAACACTGAGCAGGGTCCCAGGTCAGGAAAGGAAGAAGAGCCACGAGGGGCTCAGACTTAAATCTTCCTCAACATCTCATTTGGTAAAACCTCAAACGATCCAAGTCGATACAACTAGTATTTCTACAGGACCACAAATAAATAAATGAACGACTGAAAATCCAATCACAGAAAAGCTACATCAGGCTTCCTTCAACCCCACACAACTGGAGAAAATTTACAAACCCAATTTTTTGCAGAAAGCACTTTGCAGCGCAGGCACAGCAGCTTCTAGTGACCAAAGATGCACAGCGTTGGTTCTCTGTCAACCTTTCGGACTCAACCTACCTCCCAGCTCTGCATCTGGGCTGCCCTTTGTTTTTCCTATCTGCTTCTGCTTTAGCGGCCCTCCTGTCCCTTGCTGTCCCTTTCCATTTCCGTTCTGAACTGCTGCACTGGAAGAATTATTAACTTTATGTGGTGAAGATGGAGGACTGTTAAGCTTATTGTTGGTGTGACCGCTCGCTTGTCTGTCTTTTAGTCTTTTCTTCAGGTGTTCTTGCATTTTGAGACTCCTTTCATCTCGCTGAATAAAGTTTGTCCTTCCATGGGAACGAGGTTCTAGAAAGCAAATGAAACACTGCTTTTGATCCCAAATTCACTTCACATTTGTTGTTGCTTTTTTCTGATTTAATTCAGAAAACCACCTTCTGTTAGTTGCTTGGGATTAGGCCCTAAACTCGCTCTCTTTCCCCTGATACATATTCATATTTCCAAAGAAGTGTAAACAAGCACAGGACCCAAGCTAACTTTTTAAAATGCAGCTGAAGTAAATAGCTGAAAATAGCTTCTATTTTATGCTAGACATTAGCTGAAATAGCTTAATTAATGATTTAAACTTGACAGAAAGAGAATGATCTTCCGCAGTCTGATTTCTTCCTGCATTAAATGCCAGTTCTCAGAAGCAGCTTATAGGCTCTCAGGTCAGCAGGGTTCCTCCCATGAAATACTGCTTCAGTCAGCTATTAAATATAGAGCAGACTTGCATTTCAATCTCCAACATGGGTGACTGCGATTTTTGATGCATGTGTCATTACTTTTTATTTTCTTTGCAGTCCCATCTGGATTCTGTCTAGCAAAAAATACATTCACATATTAACATTAAACGCGTTTTCAAAAGCTGTGTGCCAAGGCTGCAACCAAACACAGCAGCTTTTGAGAGCACAAGTTTAGAGGAAGGCAGAAGCAATCACTGGGGCACAAACAGCAGCAAAAATAAAGATCCATTTAAAAACACATGCAGCAGCATAACATTTCAAAGCTATTGCTTTCACAGTAAAGCCTTACAAACAGAAGTTTCAGCTTTATATGCTGATACTTTGCACACGCAGAGTGCCACAGGCTGGGCTATGGGTTTCAGGGAGGCTGGAAACACGAGCAGGAGCTGCCAGCAGAACTCAGGTGCTCCAGCCCACACACTGAGCAGAAAGACTCCTCGTGTATTTCAGCACTGCCTGCACGCTCACCTTGCTCCTGGAAAACGTGTGGCGGTGGATGCTGGTGGATGAACTGCGGCGGCAGCTCTCCTGTCCCGGGAACAGGGGGGTACACAGGGTGTGGGGGGTGGGGGAGCAGAGCGTGGTGATGATGCATGTAATGGGGCACGTGGGGGGGAGGATGAGGCGGAGGATGCATGGAAGGATGGAATTCAGCCGAGTGTGGCAACACCACCACTTTGCGAACCCCATTTTCTTCCACCACCTGTCAAGCAACGTAAGAAATGGAAAGTCAGTACAGATACAAGCTTTAATAAGGCATCGCCCTGCCTAAGTCTGCACCCAGCAATCTCACATTCAGGGGTATACAAGCAGAAGTGAATCCCAGTGGAAATCCAGCACGTGTTATTATAAGGAACCGGAGTTTCAGGCTGCCAGATTTAAGAAGCTGAGCCTCACACACTGAGGCGTTAAGCAACCTAAAAATCTATGAATTATTTACACTTTTTTGAAGAAAACCAAGCAGTGTGGACTGACCAGGGCGCAGTGCCCCCTGCAGCAGCGACTACAGCCTGCTTTAGACCAGATCCAATCTGACAGCACGAGCCACGTGCAAGTCACTGCACGCCGTGCCATCCCCAGAGCATGGCTGCACACACATCCACAGCCCGCAGCAAGCACACAGCACTGCACGCCAGCTCTGCTGCCTCGTGCTGCGATCCAACCCAGCTCAGACGTCAGGACAGCTCATGTCAGCCATGGGCTCAGGGAGTTCAGACAGGGAAGCTGCCTGCACGGCTCAGCTCTGGGATCAAAAGGTGCCGGTGCTCCAACGCACAGAGAAGAGACTGCATGCGTAGGACAGGTGTGCACACGCTGTGAGCGTGTCCTGAAATGGCAATGTGCCGGATCAGCTGGACTGCATTCAATCCTGTTTAAAGGTAGACAGTAAATGGATTGTCTTCTGTTCTCCCTCGCTCAAAGAATAATCAGGGATGAACGATGCAATTGGAAAAAAAAAAAAAATCACTACTAGAAAAACACTTGATTTTTAGGGCAAATGGACGCTTTCAAATTAATCATCTTGGCAGGAAAACGGGGCATTTTTCTTAAATTGGTTTAAAATTGGTCTGCAGCTTT
Organism: Lagopus leucura; assembly: GCF_019238085.1. Taxonomy (NCBI): domain Eukaryota; kingdom Metazoa; phylum Chordata; class Aves; order Galliformes; family Phasianidae; genus Lagopus; species Lagopus leucura. Next base: position 611,157 of record NW_024962303.1, on the reverse strand, counting down.
ATGCTTCCTTCTCCTGCGAGCTGCATCACAAGCATGGCTCACATCTGTGGGTGGGAAGGGCCTTCAGTGCTGCAGCACGGATGCAGTGGTGGGACCCAGGGCAGCTCTGGGCTGAGGCTGTGGGGAGACACTCCAGCTGCAGGCTGGCAAACAAACCAGAGATGCAAACCCTTTTCTATGCAATCTGTAAAGTAAATTGTATAAACCTGCTCTTAGATAAGTTCAAATCTTCTGGATTGCACTCTGTTACTAAAACATACAAAACTTATATTTTCGGGCATTTATAAAAAGCACTTTCCTCAAAGCAGACCGTATTCTTTATGCTGTTAGTTCCTTCGAGATCCTCTCTTAAAGCATGTTTGGTTTGGCTGTAAGAAATCACTCCAGCATTTCCTAGTTGGCAAAGAAGGCATTACGGATGTTGAAATACTGCTCATGCCAAAAGTACATTTTGAAAAGCTCTTCAGCAAAAGATAGAGCAAACGAAGCACAAGTATTCTGCAGAAGGGAAATAGGATGTGTCCAGTCCCAAACTGCTATGAGAGTTCAGCTGCACAATGACCTCGGAGCCAGCTATGCTACCAGGAATTCTTCACAGACCTCACAAAGAAGAAAAAAATGGTACGAGGTCACTTAAGACCAGGTCTGTGTGACATTGAATGTGGTTTGTTCTGGAAGCAACATGGGGGGCTTTCTGATTTATCAATGGAACTGAACACCCCACTTCACCTACATGACTCTATGCAGCACTGTAACACATGCATTCACACATGCAAACCAATGCTCATAGCAGAGGCTGTGGGTTACTCTACGCATACAGTAACCAAGCAAGCACAAGAAGTCTATGTTCTGGCAGAAGGGATACACTGCTGTAATAAGATTTTCATACGATTTTACAGTTTGAAGCTGCTACATCTCCACTAAGCATTACTGAATCTCTTCATTGCACTTTGGAAGAAAGCAGCATAAATACTTCTGGGTTCCTTCAGACAGCTCTGAGAACAGCAAGTTCAAGTCTCATACACTGATGAGTTTTTACACATGTGGCTACGTGGCTCTCAGTCCTACTTGGAAAACTCCAGGTTCTGAGCATTACCAGAAACCAAAAAACCCAGCTTAGCCCATTGGGGAAAAAAAAGTTTCTCATTACTTTCCTTTAAAAATGCATTAATTCAAAAGTAAATCAAACTGAACTTTGAGTATGTCTGATAGGAGTTCAAGTACCACACACTGCTCTGATCTGCCACGACTTAACAGCGCAGCAGAGTGGAAAATCAGTGGGAATGGAAAAATTAAGGCAGGAGAGAAGCCCAGAGCCCTGCTGTTTTCCTAGGCACGTGTCACCAGCATTAACACTCCTGCTCACACTTCTGCTACAACAGTAGAGTCTTTTGCTGAATGCTAAGCAGATCAGAGCTGGGAGATGAACAGAGTTATGCTATGATAGAAAAATCTGAATTATGAGAAAATGTTAAAAAGAAATAACTAATGCAGTCTTGGAAAAAAAAAGACCTGAGAGATGAAAGAGCTTGATAAAGATCTGTGGTCAATATAACCTCAAGGTAAGAAACTCGAGTCTCATACCCAGAGTGGAGACGAGTTCACCTGCTGCCAGCAGCCGTGCTCCCAGAGGCTGTTCTAACACAGCTCCATTACACCTATCAGCCCTCTGGTACTCTGTGGTCTGCAGTCCATGTAGGTATGCCCTAAGCACTTACTTTCACCCTGAAAACAGGGCTGAAGGAAAATCAGAATGCGCATCGTGTTAGTGGAACTCAATGGCCAATTCAGTCATTCATTGTCTCGCAAAAAGGAACCTTTTTTGGTCACCTAACTATTGAAGAAATAAATAAGAGCCCTGAGAACTGGCTCCAGTTTTACCAAGCAAACAGACAGTGTGAGAGAGCCTGCAGCAAAGTCAGTTAAATATTTGGTAAGTTCAGTGGGAAAAATGAGAAATGCTGTTACCAGTTGTTGCAGATAAACCAATCTTGCTATCTTCCCTGTTCAACAGCCACAAACACACTTCAACACAAGCATAAATTAACGTTTACCTGAGATACGTAACCGGGAGGCACAAAAATCGGTGGCATAGAACCGTTTGGTGACATCATAGGAACATGGGCTGGACCTGGGAAGGAAAGAGGAGCCACTTCACAACAGGGATGGCTCTGGGACACCAGTTTTCAAGAGTGATGAGCACCAACATCATCACAGTGATGCCGATAAACAGTCTACCAACATTTATAAAAAATAAACGTGTATTATTTTTCACGTCAAGCTGTAAGATTGTACTCCCCTCTGGGATGTGATGGAAGCAGAACAGACATTTTTGTGTATCATCTGAGATATTTTTACAATGGAAGCACTGATGAATTCAACTTGACTTACAGGAGATATTTTGAACCAGCAGCAGATTTGCAGCTTGGTCACCTTCCCACAAGCCAAACAGTGGTTTGTAACCACACAGAGGGCAGTGACTCTTCCCTCAGTACTAACACACTGCTAATGCCTCTGCCTTGCATTGCAGCAAGGTCACACAGCACCCATTAAAGTTGTTTAGATGGGACTAAATCTCACAAGTTCATGTGCTGTGAAGCTGAGAAGATGGATGCTTGAGGACCACTGGAAGAGCAGCTCAGATGCTGACCTCCTAGAAGCTATCAGCAAAGCGTGCAGCGCTGCAGGGACGCCTGCCAGTTTCCCAGCGCCGTCCTGTTTGTGCTTTAAGTACAAACTGAAGAAGTCTGGTTTATTGCACTGCAGAGCACATAAAAACACGTCTGATGTAACAGAAACAAACTGCAGTAATTTTATGATATTTATGATATTTTGTTATTTGATTTAGCACTCCAGTCTTTCCCTTACCTTGAATACACTGAATGTGTCCATCTTCAGTTGTAATTGTAAATGTTTCTCCCGGGTTCACCTGCACAAGAATAACCTGTTAAAAAAACAACAACAACAATATAGTTAGTTAGCTTTTTACTTATTTACTTATTTATTTTAAAGATTACTTAATCTTTACACACATATCTTACTTCATGTAATGTTACGCATTCCTGAGAAGTATTCTCCATTGCTCAGAACAGGAAGTTTGCACAGACCTGTTATATTTAAGCAGTGTGTGTAAAACAAGACCCAAAGGAACAGCCTGTTAAATGCTGGCTAATGCCAACTCCGCAGCTTCTGCATTCTGCCATATGCATCTTTTTTAACTTATAACATGGGATGTGGAAGCATAACTGAACACAGACCCCATCCCAGGGAGTTCACAGGACAGGGAACAATTCTGCTCTGGGTAGGTAAGCTGCTTCTGGACATGAGCACAGCATCTGGAGAAGTCAGGCAGCCACTCAGCAATACTTACTGCATTCCAACAAGAGGTCAGACAGCACTGCTCAAAAAGGTGTAACTGGGACACTGAACTGTAACTAAGTCTGTCACTTCAGTACATCAGCAAACGTGTAGCTTTAACTCTGCTACGTTTCTAGTAGTAGAGAAAGTGATGCAATGTTTCTTACTGGTTTGTTAAACAACATACCAAACAGACAATAATAGGCTGGGGATTTGCCAGAGCACAAAGGAAACACAAAGTCTGCAGTGAAGAACAGCTGCTGGGACGGACCCCACGGGCGGGTATTGAAGCTCACAGCTCACTTCCAAGGACAAGAGAAATCAGAGGCAGGAAAGGGATGCTTTAAAAATTCAGAGCCTTTGAACAGGATTGATTTTCAGAAGTTCCAATTAACTGAAGTTCAGGAAACTATTAACTGAACTGAGTGAAAAGGATCCCAAGTGGTGTAAGCACAGGACTGCAGAGCAGCACTGAGACTGGAATGTCAGGAATGCATGGGGCAATGTCTCAGAGGAATGACTCACTATAATTAATGAAGCAAATGCAATTCCATCTACCTTCCATCAAGAAAAACTTCCAGGAAGCCTGAGTGCTCCTCAGGAGTCAGCCTAAGCCTGGTAAGGGGCGGCACGGAGCGCTCACACTAAGGCTCACACCTCCAGGTGCCCCACACAACCATTTTGGAACTAATGGGATCAGCACAGTTTGAGAGCTATTTCAAAGCACTGCTCAGCATTTTGCTGCTATGCACTTTCTATTGCTGAAGTTTTGTTGTTGTTGTTTTTCTGAAACAAGAAACCCTTCCAGAAAACTTCCCAGTTCCTTTCTGTGAAATGGAACTGATGAGCTGGAAGCTGCATCTGACTGACAGGACTTGCCAAACAGCACGCATTTTACTTCTACAAACCACTGTGTAATATCTTATAATTAGCCCATCCTCTCTGGCACTGGCAGCAAAATGATTAAAACTCATCTGCCTTAATAAAGCTTTCAAGTTAATACTCTGCTTAACAGCAAGCTTGCAAATGTGGCTCAGAAGCTTCTACTCCCTGCAAGTGAGAGCAGCAGAGGAGAGCAGAACTTTGTGAGTAATGTGACTGCAGGATGGCAGCACGGCTGTTTATAAACAGTGAGAAATGCTGGCACAGTGACATCAAGTGACATTCTCACCCCATGAAGACAGCCACACCTATTTTCACTAGACAGACTTACTCGTTATTTCCAAAACAACTCAGTTAGCTTAGAGACTCATCCGCTTTCAAGTCTGCTCTTAAAAGGCCATTTTCCTGTGCATCTCCAGTCTCGACTCTTTTAAGCCCTACCCGACTGCAAACAGGCTCCACTTGGCTCCCCAGACTCCAGTGCCAGTCACCTTTTGGTCACTCACCGCACGCTGATATTCTGCACACTGCTCTGCACAAGGACATGTTACACAAACACAGCGACAGAGCCGGCCTCCAGTGAGACCCACTCATCTCTTTTCCTCGTGTAACAAGAAACACCAGCTACTGAATCATCTCACAGCTGGTCAGTGTCTAAAATTACATGTTGCTAATGCTAGAACTGCAGAACAGGCTGAGATATTCTATAGCTTTGTTTATTTCAAGTCACCTTATCTCCAGAGTAAGAGAGAAAAATGCAGAGTGCAATTACTCATCACTTTTTTTATAGTAAGGGCTATCATTGCTACAAGGAAGGGCCCTACGACTGAAATACTGCAGGTCTCTCCTCTTTCCCACCTGTAACGTTTACTAAATAAAAGAGATTCAATTTTAAATCTTCCAGCATACGCTGCTTCCTCAGCAGCTCACAATGCTGCTGTACCCTATTTATTCACCGTGCATTCAAACACACCAAGCTCTTCACAGTCACCCTTCCCCACCGTTGCACAGGAGTTATCCTACAGAAACTCCTATGCAATATTCCCTTCTGAATCAACCCCCGAATTCCTATTTTAATTACTGCCAGATACTCAAAGCTACATGCTGACCAGAATGAAGGAACAGACAACTTTGCTCCTCACTTCAACAAGACAATTATTCGACTCCAGGCACATAATGCCTTCAGATTTATCTTTTGTTATTCCTGCAGTTCAGTTATGTCAACAAACAAAGCACCCTTTTCTTTCCTACAAGGACCAGTTATGTTCGTAGCTTCTTAAATTAAGATCCCAAGTTAAAACAACAGGACATCTGTGAGATTTCAGCGGTTGTTCAGCAATGCATCTCCCAACGATGGCAATTTACAGTGGAAGGCCCTACACTTTTATTGCCAAGTACTAAATTTACTTCAAATTTAGCCACAATCTGTTCAAGCCTGTACTGTTGCCTGTATTTCTACTCATAGTAAGTGCTTCCGAAGGGCTGTGTCCCCCAAAATTCTACAGTTTCAGCTCTACTCAGGTTTCATTAGCATGCTGTAATTATTAATGAAGATTCCTAGCATCAGGGATCCAGAGGTCTTTCCTCTCCTCTACATTTTCCTGCAGTAGGTTTCTCAATTTAAAGCGCTGCAGCTTCTTGCTAATCTGTATCCATTTGTTTTATTATGTAACACGTTTTCTCCTTTACTATTTGATCATTTTTTAAGTTTAATATTAAAGACTCACATGTGCATAAAACACTGCAAATTAAAAGCAATCTTTTCATGTTTCCACTGCAGTAATATTGAATGATTTTATTCCTCTTTATAACTGCACTGACAGTATCAGTGCTGAGAACCACACACTCGCAGAGTCACAGAACAGGATGGAAGGGACCTCACATTCACCCACTTCCAGCCCCCCGCAGCATCACATTGCTCGAGGTCCTATCCAGCCCAGCCCTCAACACTTCCTTGGAGGAAATAACTGCAAACCAGTATCACAGCTGCTTTCTTTGGAGCCTTCTCTCAGCCATCACAAAAGCTGGCCAGCAAATAGTTTGTCTGAATCTGTTCTGTCTTCTACAGTGCACCTGAACGCCAGCCTCCCCGCGAGCCCTGCAGGCACAGTGTGACAGGGACCCGGATGGAAGCACGAGGGACCGACTTGCCTGTTGGATGCTGTCTCCATTAACCATGTGAGGTAGAAGTGGCACTTCGTTCAATAGAGGCGTAGCTTCTAACGGAGGTGGCTGGTCGGCCATCATGTCTGAAAACCATTCATTGACAGCTGCTCTCAGTAATCGCCTGCTGAAACAAAACCACAGCACCGGGATTAGGTTTCAGCCACTCCCCTTTCCAAAATTCTCCACTTTGTTTGCCAAACATGGTACCGGTAATTCAGAAGAAAAACACAGCATTCAGTGCCTTCAGCATTCCACAACTCTGCCCCAAAGATATGCAAATAAATTGACCTTAATTGGAGCCTAAAGCTGGTACGAAGCATTCCCTTCTGCCCTCATTGCACATCGAAGAACTTGTGCAAACGGACAGCACGGAGGGCATCACCTCAGATGTCCGTGCTCTTTCCAGTGGTGCTCTCAAGGAGTACAAGTTATTCTCCTGTTCTCAAGTACTGTGTATCAGCAATACATATCCTCTTCCCAAAAATACATCCTTTAAAATAGCACATGTACCCCACTCAACATACCACAAGGGCTGACATCGCGATGTAAGCGATGCGATCACACAGCAGCATCATGTATGCTCACAAAGCATTTTATTCTTGACATTTGGAGTTTCCTGAGTTTCTGAACTCGCTGTAAATAAAGTCTTACACCAAATAATTCATAGAACATACACACGTTTCAATCTCTGCGGTGACCAAAACCCCTTCATTCTCCCCAGTGTTGCAATGTGCCATTAGTACAGAATTCTGGCACGTTGAAGACAATGTGAGACAGACCAGAGTGCTTTGTATAGGAGTCTTTAAATGAGTACCATGGAGAACTGCAAGTGGAAAAGCACTGCATGGTTGTGAGCTTCCCGTGAACGATCCATAATTACAACGAAGCAAAATGCAGTGCAACTCTTCATGAATTTTTGATGAACAGTTAATTCAGCATCCATAGAACGCACAAGGTAACAGGATACAGGAAATGCTGCTATTTCCTTCTCCTTTCCCATTACCTCCCATAACCCAGACAGAAGAACAAAATGCGTTTAAGACAGACCAATTTATTATATTAAAAAAGCAAAACAGAAACAGAGTGCAAAAACACCAACTCACCTATGCATGAACCAAGCCAGTCTACGTACAACTGCTAAACCAATATGGACACAGCAGCGTTCAGAGAAACATCACAGCTGGACTCTCATAATTCTGACGTTAAGCTCAGGTTGCCCAGAAAGGGCCTGCAATGAAGGCCAACATTACAAGGTCCTCCTGCACTGCTGCTGCCAGACGAGGAGGCTGGGAGAGCACAGAGGCACAAACAGCCTCATTCTTGTTTGCAAGAGCATCTCAAGAGAACCAATACAATCACGCAGCCACAAAACACAGCACAAAGGAACGGCCCACAGTGCCACAGGCAGCCCTGGCTCTGCACACCAGCCACCCCCTGGCCCTGCTCCTGCCACGGGATCTTAGGAGACCAAAGCAGACTGCAGGGGTGCGAGGGCCACGCGGGACTTCAAAGTGCCAATCTGTATCAGGACTGCCCTAAATACACCCAGCTACCTTAGAGTGTTATTTATTTCCTGCATAAAATCACCTTCCCTTCTGTCTGCCAGATTTTGAGTGACTACTGCCAAGGAAACAAGCTCATCTGATTGTGCACAACCATTTCACTTAAAAATAACTGCCAACGCTGCCGGTCCATGGGCTAAAATTACGGCTGCAGTTTCTTCTACTACAACCCTCCTATTTTTAGAGGTTTCTAGCTAAGACTTCAGAGAAACTGCTTCCATAATAGGAATTCAATACACATGAGCAGATTAAAAATACATTGTTTTATACATATAAATAAATACATTAAACACACGTGTCTGCGTGCACAGCCTCATTCATCTAAAGAACCTCAACAACAACAGAAATTAGCAATTAACACAAAGGGGAAAACCACTCACCAAAAAGCACTCAGCAGATCTGTGTTCAGCAGTGCAGCTGAGCACATAGAAACGCTGTGACATTTTGTCATTCTGATTAAAACAGGAGGCTAAAACCTGATGTACAGCAGAGTGCACATCCAGCAAAGCGTTCACATGGCTATCTCAGCATGGGACACGATGAGTGAAAAAAAATAATGACCGTGTGCCTCAGGAATTGAATCTGCCTCAGTACTCTGCAGTGATCTTTGACACACAGTCAGATAAACCTTCTCCATTTATTACACTGATGTTGGTTTCCACATTAGGCTTCCCTGTTCTAACACCCAGAACTAACATTTTTCAGACTTTCATTGATATGACAGTTTACCAACAGTTGTGAAATACGGATTTCAAATTACTCCATCAATGTTAACAGACCCTAAGAGTTAGGTTTTGCTGTATCGGGCTGTGCCAAAATAGGCTATAAAGGATTTTTAGAGCAAAGAAATCAGCTCAGATTCTAGAAGTGCTCTCTGAGAAGCACTGAGGGACCCAAAAGCACACCAACGTGACGCGGTTCATCACGCTAACCATATTAAAAGAGGCAACATTTTCCACTGACAGACTCACACTACAAAGGCTTCTAAGAAAAACAGAAAACCTTAATGACCAGCCTTCCAGAAAACAATGACAGCACACAGCGCCGGGTCTGACCTCACTTCCTGACACAGAAAAACGCACAGCCTGCACCGCCGCAATGTGGGCCTTTCCCTTCCCAGCCGCGATGCTCCTCCAGCAGCACTGCAGTCATCCTGGAGCTGCTCCAGCTCTGAGCTCCCACCGAGCACAGTGCTCATGGATTCCACCCTGCAGCCTGCAGTTGAACTCAGCACCTCTGGGATGGAGCAGGCCTGCTTCGTGCCTCCAGCTCTGCTGTCCGCCAGGGAAACCCCACTGACTTCCATGAGACGTTCTGAAAATGAAATCTCAAATGGTTTCAGCCCAAAAGAGAAAGAAATACGCTATTCCTATGTATGGCTGTACAACAAAAGTTGACTGAAATGAATAGAAGCTGGGTTTGCATGCTGAGCTACATGTCAGTGTGCAGAAGGGAATGAGGTGCCATCTCAACCTCAGCTCACACCAGCACTGCTGTGTGCACAACAGGAAACTTCCAGCCTGTGCCAGCAGTCCCCCTAAGGACAAACCACAGCTGTAAGCACCCTTCTGCACACAGGCACTGCTTCTGCCTCACTCAGAGCTCTGTGTCAGCAGCCAGCAAACAGCAGCATGTCACCACATCTGCAGGCATGCTTTGCTTCAGGCAGTGACCACAATCTGATCGGGTTGGACTGCAATCTCCTGAGGTCCCTTCCACCCTCTGCATTTCCGTGGTTCACAGAATATCCCAAGTTGGAAGGGACCCCTGGCTCCACAGAGGACCACCATGCAGTTATCTATATTCAAGGTGCAAAACAACAGTAAGTTGTGCATTCTTTGTGTTCTACCATACTACACAAAATTAGGAACATTTCACAGACTGAAAGATAGTGTTTTCATTGGAATGATATCCTCATATTAATGGCATGAGATTATTTATTGTGCAAATGTGCAGCAATGTCATACACAAGTTGCAGGCATCCTGCTATTTCATATTGAAGTACTCTCCCAACGTATTGAAAATGTCTCTTCAAAAGGCTTCATATTTATCCTAAGAAGGGGAGAGGCTGTAGGCAGAAATGGATCAGCCTCATTCCACTGCCCAGAACAAAACTGAACCTATCCCCAAACAGTCAATATGCATTTCTAGTCCCACACAGAAGGGGATGTAAACACTTCTCATTACAGTAAGTGCTGGATTTAATCTGAGAAAGCTGCTGTTTTAAGGAGCTTATTATTTAAATGGAGATGCTTTTATTTAAGCAGAGTGAGGCTGAGACAGGGAGAACAACGTGCCCAGAGCCACAGAGGGATTCTGATGGGAAGGTGGGTGCTCAGCTCACGGAGGTGCTTCCATGCCTTCAACTCTTGCAAACCTTGAAATATTTTGATATAAAATCTGCACCAAAGGCTGTTAAACAAGAGCAACGGATGAACAAAATGCCTCCCCGGCATCAGGGTAAGGAACTGCCTCGTCAAAAGATCAGACCTTACTAGGAATTTCAGAAAGCCTTACCCCCCCATCCAAAATGCACACCCCATGTGATTTTGAGGTAGGAAACATTTAGGTTAAAAGACACAAGTTGCCTTCTCCCAGTGTTTTTCAAATAAACAGCCCTAACAAAGTGTTTAAGATATCATCCTGGTCCCAAAATAGTTCCCCTCGGCCACAGGACCACACGTGAGCCATGGAGAGCACTGGTTTACTTTCAGTGAGATTAAGGGAGCGAGAGCCCCAACAGAACCACACTTAACAGAGGCTCAGTTACAATTTTAGCTCTGAAGAGACCACCATCGCTCCATAACAGTCATCTGTTCAAAACTAAATATATGTTTTGATTAAAATGTTGGAAATAATTCATAATGACACCCGAGTGGATTTGGCTGCAGCACCTTGCCCGGAGCCTGGCTCCCAGCCAGGGGGCACCGCAGCCCTGATCCTGAGAACGCTCTTCATGACTTCTCTGACAGCCGTGCTCAGTCACACACTGAACACCTACGGCTGTGAAAAACCCCATACAATGGATCTAGGTGTACCCTGTGTCATTCTGACCTAGGTACTGCTAGATCTTAGAGGTCCCTTCCAACCCAGGCCGTTCCAATCGCTAGCGGTTTGGCTCCAGCTACACTCTGCGATGTTAAACCTGCCAACTTGCATTGCAGAACAGTAAGAAGCCCCAACAAAATGCCTGCTGCACAGACATGCAGCACGTGGTTTTAGCATGCTGCACCAGGTGCTTTCTTTGAGGTACCACAAAGTGAGAACACCTCAACCCCAGCAGTAGTGCAGATGCACCGGTGCAGAACAACTCGTGTCCCTGCTTTGCACCACGATGAAAATAACAGCCACAAAAACAGCAGAGCTGGAAGCCTCCAAAGGGAGGACAGGACAACCTGAAGAGGCTACAGACGTGGCAGCACTACAGAGATGCAAACATTTTCCTGTATTTTCCAGAAAGCCTCACTGTCACTGCAATGTTGATTCCGTCACAGAACACGGAAGCCAGCACCATGCTTTTATCAGCCTGGCTCGTCCTAAGACCCGAAGAAATTCTCCCCAGAGGAAAATTCAGACTGAGATGGGAAGCCCTCATGTCACAGCCCCCAAATTAAAAAATCCCTAAAACCACAGAAGCAGCAGATCAACAAGGTAGGACACACAGGAACTCTGCCACAAGTGATAGCATCACCTTCCAGCCTCCACTACCAATCCGGATCAGGTTCCTGATGTCACCGTGCCAGGAAAGCAATAAAAAGAAATCCTCCACCCGCTAATAAAAACTATACAAGCAATTGCCCTCAGCACTTACAAACTGCTTTGTGTTCTGATATGATGGCCCTTGAGGTCTCAGAGCAACGGGGGGAAAGCAGATGCACCACCTGAAGGGAAGGGATGTAAAATATAAAACAGGCAATTGAAAAACAAACTCGTGATCCAAGAGCCACAAAAACAGAGCATCTTTGAAATGAATAAATTGATTTAAAAAAAGAGAAAGAAAGGAAAATCCTGCAAAGGGAACAAATGCAATGACAGCATCCTTACAGGGACTGCGGTGCAGTCATGTAGCAGTGGTGAAGAACAGCTGGAAAACTAAAGGGGTACTTCCCTGCAAACAAAATACACAGCTGTAGAAAGACAACACTCTGCTCCAAAGACCACAGGCTGTGATGTGCCAGAAAACAGGCATCTGTTCCACACCGTGGTGACAAGCAGCAAGAGCCCCGGAGAAACCATTCCCAGTCATCCCAAAGCAAGCCAGGCTTCACAACTAAGTAACTACTGAGCTCCACAGATGAAGCAAAATGTTTAAATCAGTGCCAAGAATGACAAGATGGGAAGTGCAAGTTTCTACAGGAGCTGCATGTGCTCTGAGGTTCTGAATTTCAGGTTAAGTATCTGGAAAACTAAGTATGATTCTTCCCCATGGGACAAATTTGGTCTTGAGGTGCAGCATAAAGTTGAATCTCTCTTACAGTAACATTTTATTTACCCATCATCTTCACGGGGAAAAAAAGCATTGTTTCACAGAACAGAAAAAAAACCCAAAGCTTTTGTGTGTGCAGACAGCCCCACCACAACAGGAACAGGCATATTCCACAGCATCATCCAAGTCCCCTCTGTGAAGAGAGGCACACCTAGATCACAGAGGGCACGAGCACGCTGCCACTTCCAAGCGCTGTGTTTCTGTCTCCCATGGAGGGCAGGTGGAGGCTGCCCTGTCCTACACACTGCATTTCCAGACACTGAGATGCCCCTGGGTGCCATGCAGCCATGGGTGCCAGCGTGCTGTGCCCACAGCACGACAGCATCAAAGCACAGACCTCTGCAGCACCAGAAGGTAACCGAGCGAGCACTGCGGGATGGCAGACACACACACAGTCAGACAGATGGTGTGATACAAACACCAGCTGATCCAAAAGTTATTTCCCAAACGTTCTGCATTCCTAATCCTGACTTTTTTTTTTTTTTTTTGTTCCCCAGACTGGACTGAGAGGAAGCAATCATTCAGATTACTAAAAACAACAGCCCTACTTCCAGGAAAGGCTCTCTATCACAACGCAGGTCAGAGCAGTCAGTTCTCATCTAATCCAACAAGAAAGAAGCAAAAGCAGGACTTACGTCTTCAAGAACAAGGAGGATGAGAAACACTTTGCCTTTGCTGTACTACAGTTTAAAAGTTTGACACACGAACCAAAAACTTTCTTGCACAACAAGAGAAGTAATTCAGGCTGTAGTGCTTTAGCTGCAGAGCAGATCAGACCAGCCTCGTTTAAACAGGTTATACTTAAACCTAGTGCTAAAACACACCAAGAAATTACTTAAATTACCACATCTGAGCAGTCTCGTGGCAACTGACCACGTGCATTTCTTCAGTCAGTGAAAAATGTGAGGCAAAACGCAAATATGACATCATGCACGTGAGGTTAAAGCGAATGCCCTTCACCCAGCATTTGTGACGGGTCAGCAGCACACAGAAAGCCTCCAGCACAGCTCACCTGATGCATGCTGGCACTGAAATCAGCTGCTCCTGTACCTGAACTTATTGGTAGATCAGTTGAATTGCAACACCTCTACGTAAGAGAATGAGTGGAGCCGAGCACAGTTTTGAAGACTCCAGGAATGACCGTTTACATCTATGCTTATTAAGTTTTTTTTCCAAGAAATCTAGGCACTAAAAATCAAAGTGACAGATTAAAATACACCAAAAGGTTGTCTATGTAATATCTTCCTGAAAACCTGCTTTGTATTTAATTACATCATTTCCCATCACACTCTATTTTCTATAAGTCAGCTGCCATTCAGGTCTTTCCTTGATCTCTTCTGCTGCTTTAGACAACCACGAACCAAACCAGAAAATGGTTAAACTGCTCTTCACAAAACTGAAAATACCCTTCTACAAGCAAATGTAATCCACAGGAATCTTCATTAAAAAAAGAAAGCACAAGTGGTAGAATTCTGGCCTTCAAGACAAAACAAACATCACACTACTGCTAATTTATCGTGCCAAGTCTCTCTCCCCCCCCAAAAAAAGGTCAATCCCATGGCCTGCCAGTTCCATGAGCTCCAACTCAAACCAACACACCTAAGCAGTGCCATCCAGTCGGTCACTCAGTGGTATGCTGCCACTCTCTTGAACTGTTTTCTCTACAGGAAATGCCTTTGCTAAAAACAGCATTTACTTTCTTTATACGAAGGCTGATTATGCAAGTCTCATTAAGACGAAAATTCCAGCTGGGGGAAGGAGAGTGAGATTAATGCCAAAATAAAGATAAGGTTGCTACAGTATAAAACCAATAACGTTTATCTGGAAATACTGAGCTTCCTCCTACTTCAAGAACCCCATCAGTTCTTGCTTCTCTAACCCGTTTCTCATTTGATAGTAAGTTTCAAACAAAACAAAAGCAGAGAAGAGAATCCTAAGCTCAGAAGTATCTCAAATATTTACATATTATTTCACCTTAACACACGAGAGACTTACAAAAGAAACGTCTCAAAAGATCTGGGAGAACAGCAAATTATGGCTAATTACCGTTGACACTCTCCTGACTTGAAGCTGCTCCTGTTGATAGATGCGCACGGTCACTGCCTGCTGCAGTAGGAGCAAAGTGCTGTGCTGTCCCTCAGCCTTCCTTCTGCGGACAAGGAAAAAGAAAGAGTGGTTTTCTTCTTGGAAACTGGCATGCACAGTCTTAAGGGAAAAAAAAAAGTCATGCAGAAAATAGCTTGTATTGAATAAGCTGCTGGAAAACAGCCAGAGAGATAAACTCCACCAGGATCTGCAAATAAGACTCAAGGAAGACTCCAGTGTCAAAATACCTTACACAGCCTTCTTGCATCCATTCAGCACATACAGAATGCAAAGGCTGACAACTGTGTAAACATACTGCACATACATTTATTGCAGTATCAGCCATAGCTATGATCTCATTAGTGAAAAGGAACTTGAATGCAGTAAAGACAGCTCTCGTACACGGTATGTTCTCTGCAGTAAGTACAAAGTTGTCTGCCCACTGCTCTATTCTTCCATATGACAGTAATGAGGGGAAAAGCAATTTCCTAACAGTACATAAATATATCCAGGTTGAAATTACCAGGAACGTACTTGTCCTCTGGTAAGGAACACTGAAAGCAGAGCAGTTACGCAGCCTGGGGAAGGTGGTCATAGCTCTGTGTGATGGGACAGCACGGCTTCGTTCCAGGAACTGTCCCACCAAAGCTGCTCCACCCGAAGATGCTGAGAACACCTTCAGCATGCACCAAAGCCATTCAAGAAATCACATTTAACAATGTGAAAGCCATCACCTTTCTCAAGGCGCTGGATTGAGTACCAAATTCCAGTCCTGTCTGCACACTGATGAATAAGAATTGCCCTGTTTTGGCTCTCCAAAATTACAACAACCCCAAAACATTGACCAGTTCCCAATATGCTTTTCCCAAAGCCAGGGCATAGGCCCCCGCTTTCTGGCTAGCTTTGCAGGAGGCAGACAGAAGCCCCTCCTGCAGACACAGCAGCTCCTTTGTTGCTCCCACCAGAAAGGTGATCTTGGCTCGAAGCCGCAGACGTCGCTGAGGTCGCAGCCTCATCATGTCCTCCTGAACTACTTTTCGTGAGATATGAGCATAAAAGCACAAAGCGCCAGGCCTCAGTGCTGGAAAAGCCTATCTTGAGCAAACTGAGGCATTTTTCCACATCAATCAGATATTGGGAACAATAGCAGATTTACATTAAGATTGAAACGGACGAAGG
The DNA here is from genome assembly GCF_019238085.1 of Lagopus leucura. Taxonomy (NCBI): domain Eukaryota; kingdom Metazoa; phylum Chordata; class Aves; order Galliformes; family Phasianidae; genus Lagopus; species Lagopus leucura. The sequence continues at coordinate 595,440 of NW_024962303.1, read as the reverse complement.
GCGCTGCGCCAGCGGTCTGTCCCTGCCGGTCGATACACAGAAAGGATTGTGTTAGCACCACTGAAAGAATAAATTATCGCTGCTTTTACAATAAGCTCTTCAAGAATGCAATAAAGAGTTCAGTGTGTGCTCCTCACTCAGGAATCCAAAACTTTTCAGTGAAGGTCTGGCGTGCAGCAAAGATAACAGCTGAAAACCAACCATCTTGACCTTGGTAAGCTTCATGACAACTTGCTAAAAACAGGTGAAAAAAATTAAAAGGTTACTTCTGTGATATTCATCAGCCTTGAAACGGGAGCAGCGAGCAGCCACGGTTCTGAATGCCAGCAGCTCAGAGTGGATCGTTCTGAGATGCAGCACAGTTAGAAGTGAGAGACGCCGCTTTCACTTCAGCTCTCCTGACTGTTGCAGTATTACTAATATTGAGGCTTTCTCATCTGCTTTCAGAGGTAAACTTAAAATTTTTCTGTGTTTTAATGAAATTGCGATAGGAAAATAAGAGAATGTACAACTAAGGCATTCTTACAATGCTCGGCATCAAAGTCACGAGCCAGTATGATGCCCTGTAGAGTCACAGCATCACTCAGTTTGGAGAAGTCCTCTCAGATCCCAATTCCAGCCCACCCCACCATGCCCATCCCCACAGTTCTGGGACACCTCAGGGAGCGACCCACTGCTCCCTGTGCAGCTGTGCTGTGCACCACTGCTGTAGGAATGCCTTCCCTGCTGTCTGTTTTCTTAAAAGCAACAAGTGTACGTCTGGAGTTTGATGAGAGGCCTTTGAAGTTGGGCAAATCACAGGTCATCAAACACGAGCACCGGCTCCAGCCTCCCAACTTTGAACACGTATTTCAATTTGCACCCAACTCACCCGGAGGGATTTCCAAAAGGCTTTCCACCACAGGTGTACAAACATACACACAAACGCAGTGCTGGTGCAGCAGTCCTGGGGCTCACCAACATCAGGTACACATTGTGAGCAGAGAGCTACAACTTCTACTGGCCACGCAATACAAGTGAAGTCTTATTTTAAGGACCAAACCTTTTCTAAAATTAAATATAAAAGAGCCTTGGCAAGGGTGTGACAACCCACACAAGTCAACAAGATGCAAACACTGGCCTCCAAAAACACCCAAACGAAGAACCATCTAAATGTTACATGGAACATTTGTGTTCAACTTGGTTGCAAACTTGGTTTCTGCACAGCATCAAAGCAGGATGCACTTTGTGACAGAGGGCTGTGGCAGGAAGCAGATTTGTGCAGATCCATTATCGTTATTCTCTGAAGGTGAACACACCAGGAATGATGGTTTTACACCATTCTAACAATTGAGTCTTCAAAGCTGCCAGCAGCTGTAACGCTCTAGTAATGTTGACTACTGTGTTTTATGAACAAAAGTGACCTACCCCAGAACAGCAGCGTGCATCTGTGTGGGCACCTGAGAAGCTGAAATGATTCCATTCCGCTGCCTGTGTGATGTTTAATTAGAGGTAAGGCCAAGTTTATCCAAAATCTGCAGCAGCTCTCCTGAGCCTATCAGTGATCAATATGCACCTTGCTCCAGGAGATTCCCGAGACAGACAGCACAAGTCCTGTTTGCTCACAGACTGCTGTGTTAAAAATCACAAACTGAGACCCAACAAACAGCAGGTTGCTTTCAACTCAGCTGCATGGAACACGAGATTTATTTGATCCTGGCTAACAATAAATTATTCCCAGACAACAGCAGCATTCTGAAACTTTCAGGAGTTCGGAGCACAGTGAAGTAACCAGACCTAAAAGAGAGGACAGCGTAACAGCTGGCTGCTTTTCAGCACGCATCATTACACACTGAGCCTTGAGAAAGTCAACGTCTTTCCCACTTTACCACCTTATCCTTTTTCACATATCAGCTACATAAGAGAGGAAAAAAGAACACAAGCGTGAGGTTTTCCTTTCTCCTCACAAGGATCCTGACCAAAATGCAGAGTGCTCTCTTCTATGCTGGATGCTAACTCCAAGGACAGCTTATTGGCTTAAAACACAGAGAGGATGCTTCCCTGGTTAAAATGCTAATCTGAGTCTCAGGAAATCTAGATTCAATTCCCTGCCTGACCACACACTTCCTGCGTGACCTTGGGCCATAAATACTTCTGTGCCTCAGTCCTTCCATCTGGAACTGGGGTAGGATTTCCCTATCCAACTAAATTTTGTAATGATAAATATATTAAAAGGGCACAAGGAACTGGACGATACAGAGACACGTACCGGGCTGTTATCTGCAGAAGCACTGTGGTGATGCTCACAAGGAGATATTTGGTGAAGCACAGAAGGACCGACAGCATTATAAACCAGCACAGGACAGCAGAGATACAAAACATTCAAGGAATGGACAGAAACTGAAGCAGTAGGCTTAGAGCACTCCAGGTAGGAAAATAACTTTGTGGAAAGTTTCCACCATTCTAACACAAGGTCTGAGCAGCAAGCTTTAAACACGAGACTCGAAAAGCAGCACGGACGGAGCAGATCCACCTGCCAGCTTCTGTGAAGAGGTTACAGCAGAGCAGGGCTGCGGGGCCACGCGGACCATCCCGTGTGCTTCCAAACAGCTCGCACAGCCCTCGGGAGGCACTCAGCGGGACGGCGTCGATCACAGAAGGGTCCGCACTTCACCGCCGCCCCCAGAGCCGAGAGGGGCAAAACGGGACGGGGGGAGGGAGAGGGACGGGCACCGGCACGGAGCGGTGACAGCGCTGACCTCCCACTGCCCCGACCCCGCCGCGCTGGGGGAGGTGTCTGAGCCGGAGCGGCGAAGGGGAACAGGCAGAAGGCGACGTGGCATTCGCAGGCAGCGGCTCCGCTGCGGGGAGGGAGCACGGGCCCCCCCCCCCGGGGGGGGCGCACCGAGTGAGGAGGGGAGAACGGCTTCAGCGCTGCCCCGAGGAAATAATAGGGAAGAAATAAATAAAAAATAGAGAGAGGGAAAAGGAAGGGGGGGGAAAGGGAGGATTTGAGGCGGGAGGGGGGAAGAGAAAGTGCGGGGAGCGCGTTGGCAACGGCACCATCCGGGGGGCACCGCGGGGCGAGCCGACAGACACAAAGCCGGCACTGCGGGGCACAGCCGGGCTCTGCCGGGCACTGCGGGGCGTTGCGGGGCACTGCGGGCACTGCTGGGCTCCACCGCCCCTGCCCCTCCAGGCGCCCCCCGCTACCCTCCGCCCGCCCCACACCTGCCCAAACCCCCCCCCCCCCCGGTCTCCAACCCCACACCGTGCTCCCCACCCCCCAGTATCACCACAGACAGACAGACAGACAGACGGGCACCGACCCCCCTCCTACGCTCCCCCTGCCTGTCCCGCACGGCCGCCGCCGGCCCTGGCACTGCCCACCGCGCCCTGGCTGGGAAGCGCCGCTCGACCCGTCCCGGCCCCGCCGGCCTCGCCCAACCTCCAGCCCCGCGGAGCGCGAAGGGAGCCCTCGGGAGCGGAGCCCGACCCGCGCCGCCGTGGCACTGACCGTCAGCGGCGCCGCTGCCCCCACCTCAGACTCGGCGCTGCCGACCGCCAACGGACCGCTCCGCCATGATGGAATGCGGGCACTGCGCCTGCGCCGCAGCCGGCCGGCCAGGGGCGGGCGGGCGCGCGAAACGAAGGCCGGGCCGAGCGCGGGGCAGATCTTGGGCCGCGGCCGCCCGCGAAAAGCGGCGCGGGGGGGCGGCGGGGAGCCGGCGGGTGGCGGCCGGGCCCGGCTCGGCGCGGGGCCGGGAGGTGACGGAGCCCTGCGCGAAGCGACGGCGGGAAAAGCTGGCCGGGCAGTCGCCGTCCCGCCGTAAGCAGGCCCGGGCCGCGGCGCGAGCCCCGTGGGCTGAGGGGAGGCGCCACGCCATCTTGGCCCCCGGCCGCTGACCTCGGGGTTCCTCGCTCGCACCTCCCGGCCCCGCGCTGCTGGCACGACGTGCGACGGCAAAAGCCCCGCAGTTTTAATGCAGTTTGGCGTTTTTCAGCCGCGGTTCAAGGGAGGCGCGGAGCCCATCTCTATGTAGGGGCAAAGAGAGGTGTGGGTTGCGCTGTGGGCCAGCCCTGTGTGTGAGCGCAGGTCTGAGGGAAAGGGGAAATGCTGCGCGCACTGCTTTGCAGGGATACAAAGAAAAGCCTTCCAAGCAAACCACAAAGCGCACAACACAAAGTAACCCTGAAAAACCAGCTGACAGTGGCTGCCCCCCCACCCCCAGATGTCAGAAGTGGTGAACTGGGCTGAAATAAAGTCCCTTCCTAATTTTAAATAAACTGTATTAAGGAAGGCCTGGGAGAGGAGCTGCTGGGCTTCTGGATCCTCATAAGCTGTCCCGTTAATTAATGCCACCCAACTATCAACAGGGGCTTCACTCCATCATTGGAGGCATTCAAGGCCAGGCTGGATGTGGCTCTGGGCAGCCTGGTCTGCTGGTTGGCGACCCTGCACACAGCAAGGGGTTGGAACTGGATGAGCACTGTGGTCCTTTTCAACCCAAGCCGTTCTTTGATTCTATGATTCGCAATATTTTTTCTTAGACTGGCCAGTTCAAATATACTCTCAGCGTACCACCAAAGAACAGATCACTTCATCCTCGGGGTGTGTCTCTATGCGGTGGGCACTCAATAAAGAGTTATCCCTTCTTTTTTATTGCGTTTGATCTTCGACAGGACTGATGGTGTATAACAAAGCCTTTTTAAATTTGTTTTGGGGAGAAAACAGGCAAGCGCTACTGTTCTGCTTAAGCATAATTCCACTGAAAACATCCATATGGTGAGAGCAGCACCATGGGTGCAGTAAAAGATCACAGAATCACAGAATTGTAGATGTAAAAGATGGCTCTTGCAAGGAGCCCACTACCTTCTCATTGTGCTCTTTGCTGTCACCTCCATTTATCCAAGCTCCAAAGGAGGCATGAGAGCTTCTTCATCTAAGCAGCTCATTGTACTGTTGCACTATCCTTTGTGATCTGGCAGCTGGCTCAGTGGCCGGTTCCAGGTGGAGAAGACACAGGCGTCCTTTTCCTCCTGGAGAGCAAAAGCTCTGTCGTGGTCCCTGCCCTGAATTCTCCTGTTCTTTCTACCTCTTCCAAAAATGTTACTGCACACATGACTCTTGCCCTGATTCTGGTACAGAAAAGGAATAGTGCTTTTGCTCTGTGGAATAGCGTGGATCAGCATATCAGAAAAAGAAATTAATAATTCTTTATGCCTATGAAGTAGATTGAAATCTCCAGAAGGGGACTGAGAGAGAAAAAATAAGCTGCTGCTCAAAGTCATATCTTGCTGTTGTCACTAATATTTAGTTCTTTACTTCTCTGATAATTCTGAAATGAGATTCTTTAATTCCAGCTCAGACTTAGGGCTTGTGAACATTTCAGATGTGGTACGAAAGAAGGCCAGCACAGGAGGCAGTGAATGCAGACCTGCTCCCTGCATTGTTGTGCTCCAGGAACAAAAGGTTGGTTAATCATTTCACCTTTGAGAGAATTCCTGGAATCTTCAGCACTCCATCTCAGGAATCTTATAACTCCACAGGCTCTGGCTAATCTGCAGTGAAGCGTATCCAGTGCCCTGGGGATTTCATTTCTGAAGTGAAATATTTGTACTTACTTTTGGGGAGATCTCTGAAAGAGACACATCAGGATGTAATTTGGAAATCTGAATTCAAGGCAGTATTTCAAGGACTGTTTTGAACTTGCAGGCTCAATATTTATTCATTGTCAGCTAAACCCTTAAAGTTATGGCTAGTGGTACTGCGTGATATACAGAGGTCTGATGCCCTCCCATCATGAGCATACTGTGTCTGATATCCCAAGTAAAGAAGGTCTTTAGGGGTGAATGCTGAGCATTCTTTGCACTGACAGCTATTGGACCTCCCAGCTTTGATTATTACAAGAATTCCTTTGTAGGTAATAAAGCAGTATTTTAGCATTCAGGGAAAAAAAAAATGCTTTCCCTTTCCCTCCTGCCTTTCATTAAATCATTTTTCTCCCTTAATTTACCCTTCTAAATATATTTTGTGTCAGAGCAAGGTATTCACTGGCAATTCCTGCAAATAGGATGTCTGGTGGAAAAGCCTTCAGAAACCGTAGCCAGTCGGTAGTGAGTCTGAGGATGAAAGATCTAAGAACTGCCCGCATTCCACGAGCTCCAGGGCTCCTTTAAAACTGAAATTGCTTTGAGTACGAGAACTATTCCCACACCGCAGAAAATAAATGACTGAATGTTTGCTGCCTACATCCGACATTCAGATTGCTATGGGATGACAGCAAAGGAAAATTCTTTTCAGCTGAAACTGGAAACTATATGGCCAGTCGGTGAGGCTGAAGGCATACAGGCTGTTCCAGATGGCAAAACTGCACAGAAGAAATATTTGGCATGAGTAGTACAGTGACCAAACTGCCTGGAAAGAAGGCCATGGTTAGATGGGTCAGAAATTACAGAACAGAATGGAACAAGACAAGGGGAGGGAGCTTTAACTAGATTTTGAAATTCCTGGAGAGCCTAAGGACTGTGCAAGGATATTGGTGATGGCAGAGGTCGCACACAAAGGCAAACAGTGCTCCTCTCAAGTCTCAGGGTTAGAAGAGGCCGGGTTTTGAGGAGACTGCTGCCCAGGCAGTGCTTTCAGTCCAGAGCAGAGAGGCACACAGGCTAAGGATAGAGAAAGAATCTAAAATAGCAGAATAAGGTTCAGAGGATGTTAGGAAGAAGGAAAAGGAAAGAGAAAAGAAATAGCCAAAATGAGAAGTGGAAATGAGTCAGGAGGGAGGGAAGAGAGAGCACAAGTGGGAAGAAATCTGGATTTAGAAAGGAAGGGCAGTCACCAGGATGGAAAAGGAGAGTTAAGGAGAGTCTGTCTTAGCGAAACAATGGGGAGAAGAAGTGCCAAAAACATGCCCATTCCTCCATTAGAAAACATAGAGTTACAGATCGTTTTCTTCTTTGCTAATTTGACAGCTCTAGGTGAGCTAAGAAAAAAAAATAGGGAGGGGAATAGTAAAATGGAAAAGAAATAGAAAAGGAAAGCCTTCAATGGGAAAGGGGTGAAAAAATAGGTAGGAGACACAGCGTGTTCTGTACTGCACATCAGGAACGACTGGGGGCTGCTGGGAGCTTACTGAGCTCTTGGCTAACCAACACCTCTGCCTGCAGTTGGGTGCAGTAAATACCTGAACACACAAAGCCCCTGCAAACCAACAGCTCGCTTATCATGATGATTAGCAGCTGCCCTGACCTTCTGCTGCCAGCCCATAATAAAAACCTTTTCTCTTCTGTACTTACATGATAATAATAAATATGATTATGGTTATTTTAACAAGTGTCTAGCAAACCTGCCCATCTCTGGAGTTTGTTAGGACCTGCAAGTGAGGTCTTAGAACACATTTGCTTCATTTTCTCTTGTTATGTACAAATACTGCTGTGTACACTTTCAGGAGGGACCGAGGCAATGCAACCTGGCAAACAAACTTTTATCAAGCAGAACTTCGTTTGAAGCGAGCGTGCTTAGGTCCTCAAGAGCAAACACTGGACACTGGAGCAGGTTTCCAACCAGTGTGCACTGGCACAGCTCCATCCACCCCGATGGGATCAGGAGTGTTTTCTCCAGGTGAAGATCTGGTCCATCAAGAGCAAACCAGCACTCTGTGCTGTGTATTTGGAAAAGAGCACAAGGGGAGAAGCCTGTGGGGCAGGAGTTTCCCTTAAAGGTGGGTGAAGCCTTTCTGCTGTTCTCCATGCGTGGGTGCAGCCATATCTCTTCCAGAGAATTTCATTTCTTTGCCATTCAACCCCAGAAGTAAGTCATTAGTAGCAGAGTTAATTAACACTGTCTAAACAAATGGGAGTTACCATTGGAGGTACCGGAGTGTTTTGGCACCCCGTTCCACAGTATCCTTACAAAACAATGCTGCGTTCAGTGAAGAAATTAAGTTAAGCGTGGAGACTTTGAGTCCATCCTCCGTTTCAGCGGGCACAGTGCTGTGTGCTCCTGGTACAACTGGAACTGATGGTCTTAGGAAAAGGAGAGATCAGAAGAAGCAAGAGGACAGCCAGGCAAGTGGTGCAGATGCATGCTGCATTTGGCTGTCTGTGCTGATTTCTCCAAGCAGGGCACAGAAACCTGTGGCACCACTGCTTCAGACCAGCGACGTGTTGCAGAGAAGTTATCCAGCAAACTCACACGCAGAATCCTGGAACATCGTTATTCTATCAACACTGCTATTGTTATAAAGCCACGATAAAGGTGCACAACAAAACCCGAACCCCTTTGTAACCCACAATAAACGTACCATGCACTTACAGCTGTTAAAAGTGGAAAGGAATGAGGTTCAGTGCCTGGCTAATTTGCACTTTGCACAGAACATCTGTTTTATGATTCCTTCTCTCACTTATTATATGGAGCAGGCTGTGTGTAAACACTGTGTGTCCTGGCCCCAGGCTACAGCCTGTATCTCCAATTGTCCCAGCCTTCAGATTTGAGCGAGTTCCTTGGAAATCCAGCAGCACCTGCAGGGAAAAGTGATTGATTCTGTGGTTCAACACAGGCTCTGTGCTGCACCCCTATGCTGACATCTCTGCCTGCAAGCTGCTGAGACATGGGGGCAGTGGCTCCTCTACAGCAAAATGGACTTCCAACCATGGGCAGCTCGGTGCATCCCAGCAGCTTATGAAAGAAAAGGGGAAGGCAGCTGGCAGCACCTCTCTGAAGGCTGAAGATGCAGAGAGGTGTTTGTTTTTGGAAGCCTGGGGACTGGCTGTGTGCATTTAGCAGCAGCTCAACTCAGCCCTGTAATTAACACCTTCGCTCCTGCTCTTTGCTGAAGGGAGAAGCCAAGGGAAAAGTGCAGCCCCTTGGCCCAGGGTTTGCTGCAGCTGTGATGATCATATCAGGGTTAATCATATCCTGTGGTAGAAGAAACAAGCGTGGGGTGCCCGTCTATCTCCCCCTCCTGCAAGGTCTCCCTGCTCAGTTTCTCCTCAAATTATCCAACCAGGGCCCAGGTAGCTATGAAACATCCCAATTTAGTCTAATTCCAGACACTGTCTGAGTTTACCCTTCATTTTACAATTCTCCCCCAAGCCAAGAGCCAAAACAAAAAAGCCCCAAGGAGTCTGCAGTGCTCCGCAGAGCGCAGGCAGTAGGCAAGCCCAAGTAAACACTGGGTAAGGGCATGTTAACGTGGCACTGTTACCTTTTGCTTTGCAGGAAAAGCACCCAGCTGAGCAAATAAAGCTGGCTGTGCCTGCAGGAGGGAGCTCCATGGCACAGGGCATGTGGGGATGCTGCAGGCATTGCAGGGGGGAGGTCCAGACCCCAAGGGGATGGACTGCAGTCACCCCCCTGGGTGAACACACGGACACGGAGCTAAATAAGGTCTGCTTGCCTGGCTCGGCACAAATGTGGTCATAGTTCTAAGAAATCTGAGTAGCTGGATCCTCAGAAAGGCTCCAAACACCCATAATTTAAACATGTTTGAGCTGGAGGATGCTTGTCCATGTGCTAGCGAGGGAAGGAGCAAGCCAAAATGAGTTCACCACTGGTTTTTATAAACTAGGCTGGAAAATGTTTTAAAAAAACACCTCTGGAACATGCTTTGCTGCTGCTGTGGTGCAGTCTGAAAGCACTGGGCGTCCTGCATTTTCACCCCACTTTATGGGCTTAGGGAGGGCAGGTTTGCTCTGCAAACAGAGCCCCAGTTCTGCTGCATGGAGCTGAAGAGGGGCTTCAGAGCCAGAGCATCAGAGCCAACTGCTGGAGAGCACAGAGGGGAAAGGACAAAAAGGGAAGAAATCGAGCAGAATAAATCTGAGTGCAAGAAAATTACAGTCTGCATTGAAATTTCAACATTTGGAATTGATTTCTTCCATCAGACAAAAGGCTGTGAGTTCAGCTGTTGAAATGCTGCTCTCCTTTTTAACCCGTGCTCAGTGCCGTGCTGGGAGGAGCTGCAGGTGAGACGTGGGGAAGAAAGGACTGATGCAATCTGCGAATATTTTACTGGCAGGAGTAATGCGATGTCCTTGCTTTGTCTGCTTTGTTTTCTCCTCTCGTGCCCTGCAGTTAGTTTGGGTTTCCCACCACCCCTCGGCTGCCTCAGGCTTGCAGTTTTCCTGGCTGATCCTGTTTCCTACCTCTCTCTTCACTTCTAGGGATTTACAACTGTATGCCCTCATGACATTGGGTCAGCATCACATTTTCAGCTCAGTGACATACATGGGGGTAAAGAATTTTATTTGCAGCCCATAAATATATATGGAACTGGAGATGAGTGAAGCAGCTGGTGAGGAGCAGCTCACCGTGCTCAGAGCTATGACGTGGGGCTTCCGCTGCCCTGCTCTTATTCTCCTTGCTCCATTGTCTTTCCTCAGAGCACTATTGCTTTCCTATCTGGCATTCCCCTCGCTGTCCCCACACAACCTCTTTTACTTGCTCTCTCCTACAGTAACCCCATTTCTCGTTATTGTTTCCATTCCCCTTTTTGTTCTCTCACTCTGCGGAGGCCTGGGGGCCCCTCAGTGCTGGGAGTCCCTGCCAGCCCCACACCCAGGGCCGTGCAAGGTGTGCACTGCAGGGCTGGCACTGTGTGTCTGCTTTGCAGGAGCATCCACAAGCTATCAAGTTGCAGAGCAGCACCGAATCTGGCCCTACATGCAAATAAGAAGCAGCCACGTGGCACAAAGCATTTGGGAGCACTTCAGGCTAAAAAGGGAAAAAAAGGAAGAAGATAAATCAGGAAAAGAAGAAAACGCAGCTGTGAAGAATACAAGTATTGGCTCCTCAAGGAAACCTCCGTATTGGATCCATTATTACAATCTACTTATTTGTTCGGGGCTAATGCTCCATTTTGAAGCTGTCCCATATCTGGTTTCCTGTGTGCAGAGAAGGGCCGTGCACAGCGCCTGCAGCAGGAGCCCTTCTGCAGCGCCCACCTGGCACAGCTGAGTGCCGTGTGAGAGAACCTGCTATTAAAATGAATAAGGACCCTTTTGTGTATGAGAAAGAAGAAAAAAAGTACTTGGCATGTTCCCACCTTCCCCATCTTCTCTTGCTACGAAACAAACATGAGCCGCCTGCTCGGTGCGGCTGTGTCAGTGCCCCGTGATGGAGCCTGCGGAGTCGCAGGTGCTTTTACCAACTGTGGGAAGGCTTCGTAGGATCATAGAATCATTACGGTTGGAAAAGACCTCTGTGGTCACCCAGTCCAACCAACCTCCTCTGCCGGAACGCTGCATGCTCACCCTGCTCCACTCCCTGCGTGTGGTGCTCTGCCTGTTGGCCACGTCCCATGCAGATGCCTTTTTGGTGCCTTCCCTGGATAAGTAGGAATGTATTTATATAGAGAGTTCTGCAGCAAAAACGGCCATAAAAACCATCATTACTTAAATATAGATCCCTTCATCCAGAAAGAACCTAAGCTGTGTTTATGCAAGCTGGGGTTGTGCAGGCGGCTCAGTTCTGCGCTAAAGAAGAGCTCCCAAAGTTTAACATAAACTAAAAAGAAAAAAGCAAATCCTTCAATTTACTGTTCTCTCAAACAGCCCCAAATCCCAGCAACCCTGGAGGCTGCAGGCTGGATGGTTGATATTGACGAGAGCAGTGCACTTTGTGCTGGGGATCTGGTAACCTGCACAGCATTCAGTCTTCTTGGGAAACCAGGAGCTGAAGTGTTTGAGGGCATTTTGTATAGCTGAATTAAATTCAGGGTTGAACCTTCAGCTGCTGAGCACATGGTTAATTCTCAGCTTTAGCTTTTCATTATCACCATTCCCATTTTTGGGGGGGTACACTGCTCCAGTTGTTTTCTAGGAGCAAGCTGTAGAAATACAAGCAGAAAACCAAGACATACAACATGCTGCAGGTACAGCCTGCATGGGAGAGGCTGCAAAGCCTGGATCCCATTGCTGGAAACTGGAGAAGATGAGATCATTGACTTTATATTTGTGTAAATTCTTTGAGACATTGAGTGTGTGCAAGGAGCTGGGGTTATTCCATTGGGAGAACTTCCCACTGTTGGGAAGAGTTACTGCACTTAGGAATTGAATCTGGGAGGATGCCACCTCTGAGCAGTCAGGGCCACGCTCTGTCCCTGCTGCTTCTGCTCCACACTGACTCCTGCAGTCTCCTCTGCTATGGACAGAGATACCCCAGCAGGTCTGAACCTCAGAGCTCAAGACTGCAATGATTTGGTTCAGTTTTAATTGCAATGACATCAACCCCTGTGGCCAGCGTGGTGTCAGCAGTGCCATTCTGATCTGCACAGGTTCCTGGGAAGCCAGGAGAATAAAGCCCCCAGGATGTCAGGGCATGCAGAAATGTCCCTCAGGGCTTTGGCAACTGTTCTGCAGTACTTCTGCTTTATTAGTTCACGTCCTCGAGGCTTGTTTCTCCTACACAGGATATGATTAACCCTGAGTGCATCGTCATGCCACATCCTGAAGCTGTGCCACATCTCAAGGCTGTGCTGCATCCCAAAGCTGTGCCGCATCCAAAGGCTGTCCCATGCAGGGTGAGGATGCTGCTGGTGCAGATCAGCACCCCACTAACAACCAGAAAATGGTCTGGAGAAATGGGAGCCGTCTGGGAAGGCCTGGGAACCTCTGGCACAGTGAGTCAAGCATTGAAGGACACAGGGGCATGTGGGAGGATGTGTTGCTGACAGTAAGCAGAGGCTCAAGGCCAGCCATGGGGAGCTTCTCATTCCATTTTCCTTGAAAAAGGGTGGTGAAAGGGCACTGCAGCTTTTCTCAGCCCTCACTCACGTAAGCAGCGTGCGCTCACCATTCCGACAGCTTCCTGTTGTGAGTAACATGGAAAAGGTCAGAAAGCAGGGACTGTCTCACTGCAGATCATTACTCATAAAGGAAATAAAAGCCAGGTTGGCTCATGGGATACATGTGGGTCTTGCATAGCCGTGGGGCTGGATGGTGTGAAAGGAGCACAGATTCCTTGCAGGCGTGGTGTGATGCCCCCTTGGGCCCCAGAGAGAAACCCCAACTGAGGAGCTGCATTTTGGCATCTCCAAGATGCTGCTGGCACACCTGGCACACCTGCTGGAACCAAGCACTTCTGCATGCTGTGCCTCCTGCCCTCTCCACACTGCACCCGATCACAAGAGCATGGGATGGCAATGGGCAGTGCATGGCAGCCCTGCCCAGGGGATGCCGTACAGATTTGCGGGGTCAGATTCCAGGCTCACAATTTGCAAGAACTGCTGCTGAATGAAGTAAGCAGCTGCAGAATGAGCAGCGTGCAGCATGCACAGCACTGCTAGACAAAACACGTGTGTGCACTGCTTTGCACTGCAAGCCTGTCCCAAAACATTCAACAGTATGACACGGAGCCTCCTGCCCTTGATCCCACAGGGCTCTACCTGGATGCCTGCGTTGAGGTTAAAGGTGCATAGGCCAAAACCCATGCAGAGCATCATGGAGACATACTCATCCCGAATGAAAGAGATTTCAATGGGCTGAACCAAAAACAAGCTCTGTTTAGTCTTCAGCATCGCCATTGGGGACGCACAACAGTGTTCCTGGAAGCAGAGTTTACATTAATGACCAAAAGAGGGCATTTTTGCTACCTCCTTCCCTCCTCCCCCCAACAAACCTGGTGCACATCCATCTGGAATATATTTCTTAAACTAACATAGGGTCCTCCTCGTTTTGCTCTGCTAGCAGCCTCGCTTCCTCTGAAGCATAAGAAGCAGCATTGACAGGAAAGAAATGGGCACGTTTCCCCCCGCAGTAAGATTTGCAAATGCTCGCAATATTTGTTTGTGCATGTGGCCACTTGCAGAGCCAGAATTCATCATCTTGGAGAAGTGGGGCTCGGTTCCCAAACTCGCTGACCTGTAAATCAGGGGATGGATTTGCACTGCTCAGCCCACAGTTTGCTGCCTGTAGCTCTGAAAAAATGTGTAAGTAAGTGCTGTGATCACTTTATTCAAAGTGCACTCCTGGCAAAATTGCTTACACGAATGGTGTGTTAATATCTGACACACTGTCCTGCATTTTTCCTATCATTTTTTCCCCAGTGATCAGCTCATCCCCTCTGCTGCCATGAGCAGGGGATAAAATCCACAGTGTTCTCCCTCCTGCTGCATGGGAGAAGTCCCTCTGCTGCTGTTGAGCTGCAGCGGAGCTGGGGAAAATGCCACATGAGGGTTCACCAGGGGCTCCTGGCACCAACTGGAGCCACAGCCTGCACCGTGCAGCACAGGGACTGTCCCTGTTTGCAAGGGCTTGGAGCTTTTTGCTTGTTGAGCTCAGGGCTTGCTCACTTCTCGCATCCATCAAGTGCTGTGTAAAGTCAGAGTGAGGATGGTAGCCTTCTGGATTTCCCAGCCTTTGGCACTGGAATGTGACCCTATTTCAGGCAAGAAGGATTTGGTGTTAAAGCACATGACTGACAGCTCACTGGGGTATTGCAGCATCAGAAAAGGAAATGTTACCAGACACAGCCGGAGGAATGGAAGACCTCTGAAGTCTTGCAAGAAAGATAGAAGTGCCACTGAGGATCAGCAAAACGAATTCATCTTCTGTGGCTGATGCATACTGGAGCTCCCTGGCACATGTCCAGGGGTCAGCAGCAGCCCTGCGGTCACCACACGGGTTGGGTGCATGCTGATGTCACTCCATGCCTACTGCTCACCGCTCCCAGCACTTTGACACAAAGAAAAACTGAGACACAACAATTCCCCCCCTCACAAACCCTCTGCGCAAACCCTGCCCTGACCAACGTGTTCTGAGGGAACCGAAGGGCTGGGATGTGCCTGCCCTGCAGCTCCGTGCAGCTCAGAGCTGCTCCAACGGGAGCACACTGCAACATGCTGCAAGGCCAGGATTTACCAGGAACTGAGATTTGTGCTGTTTTCTTGGAAACAGAAAGACGGCTTTATTTTTGCAAACAGAAATCTCGCTTGTGGTCAGCTGCTGGCAGCAGGTGGCTGTTTGGATCCTCTCTGAAAAGGAACACAAGTGAAACTCATTTCAGGTCGCTCCGAAAACAGAGCGGCGTCCGTATGATCTCCAGCAGCAGTTCATCCCCAAATGTTCCTCCAGGAAAAGGGGAGAGGCTTTGCTCTGGGAGGCACCACGTCCTGTGCATCTGCTAGAGCCACATTTCTCATCCCCCAGTAAGGAGTTTGCCTGCTGTCTGCTGTGTTGGCCACAGAAGCTCTCCACCTCCATCGGTGCACAGTGCAGATCTTTCTCTTGTATCTGATGGCTTTGTTCCATTTTAAGAAGCTGTGGGTGGTAGGGGAAGCATTTCCACCCCCAGGGGGAAGCAGTGATTTTGGAGGGCCTGGTGCCCATCGCAGGCTCTTCTCACACTGCAAGAGGGATGTGCCTGTTCACCCCACCAGGAGCAGGGCTGCACCCCCTGCTTTTTCAGAAGCAACAACAACGTCAGCTTTGCATTCTTGTCTGTGTGCTGAAACTGAAAGGGGAATGAGATGTCAGTGCCTCCTTCCTTCCAGCTCAGCCCTGGTGTGTGCTCACACCTGCAGGCTGTGCTTGCTGCTCTTGCTCTTGCTCAGCTTCAGCTGAGAGCTGCCTTTTTGTTTTGTTTTTAATATATTTTTTCTTTATTCCCCTCTTTTTCTCTGCTGCGGGCTCAGCTCTGTCTCACCTGGAGAGCACTGTGTGCTCTGCACAGTGCAGCATTGCTCTGCGTGCTGAGATCTGGGTTTGTAGAAACCCGAAGAGTGGGAGGAACACCTGAGCACCCAATGATTTGTCTCACAGTGATCATACTGTGAATCTGATCACACTCCAGTGAGTGAAGCACCTTCACCACGCTGCCTAAATGCACACGCATGGCTCTGAGCACTCTGAGCTGGCTGACTTGAGAGCTCTACAGCAGACATCCCCACCAATGCAGATGTTGGCAGCAGGTTTTACCATTGCTCACTCAGCCTAAATCTCTGCTTTGGCCTTTTTACAGAAGGTCTCTATGTTTACTTTCCCATTGTGCATCTCAGCCAGAGAAACGTGCTACTTTCTCACACCAGCCAGGCTCCAGGTCTCTGCACAGCGGTGCTGATGCGACCAATTCATGGGAATCCAAACCCAGTGCCTTCCCTTTGAGCTTCCTCCACCTCTAAGTTCCTACAGGAGTTGTTTAGAGCGACAGTCTTATGTCACCTAAGGAAAACGAAACAAAACCGAACACAGGACAAAGCCCATTCCCAGCTGCGATGGTTGGAGCCTGAGGACGCCGCCAGCTCACACCCTGCAGCTCGGAGCAGCACAGGCTGCGCCACCGGCAGCTGGAAGCACGGGGCGAGCCGCCGGGCGCTCAGCGCGCAGCCTGAAGTGCCGGCACGGCGCCGTGCGATGCCGCCCTTCTGTTTCTGCCCTTACAAACAGCAGCGGCACAACGCCGCGCGGTCCCGCTGAGCAGCCTGCGCTCAGGGAATATCGCAGCGTGCCAAAGCAGCGCCTCGCGTGAGCGCCTTGAGGCTGCGGTGCTCAGCCGCCACCTCCCTGCCCGCGGTGAGCGCGCTGCGTGCGGCACGGCCGCCTCCGTGCGAGGGCAGCGAGCAGCGAGCAGCGAGAAGGAATCTCGCGGCCGGGACGGCACCGTCAGCACCGAGCCGGGGCTGCCCCCAGCGGTGTGAGCGGGGCTCGGCTGCCAGGCATGGCCCGAACGAGCGGCGGCTCAAGCGCTCGCTAGGGGACGGCATCGCACCGCGAACGGAACGAGCGCAGCTCCGCGCTGCGTCCTGCCTCATCCTACAGCGCTTACTGGGGGAACGAAGCCGAAAAGAACCCGAAAAACCCCAAGAACGCATTTGCAGAGGCTTTGAAATAAGGCACGGCGAGCACAAGTTGAGCTTGCAACATTTCCATTTAATTTTGCCTTCTTTTTTTTTTAAACAGCCTTTCCCCTTACGCAAAACAAAACCCACTGCTCTTTCTCTTGCTGTACACATTGCCTCATAAAAAAGTGAAACGATGGGAAAAAAATAATTCTAGAACAAAAATGCTTTGCAACATATACATATATATCTACTTCTACCATACAGTGCACAGTATTTTAAAATTTGGGAAAGTAGATGTTATTTTCTACATATTCCAAAGCTTGCTTCCAAATCACATTTTCACAGCGATTTCTGCCTAGGTATAACATCATTCCTTTCCTTAAGATGACACCAAATAACCTCTTAAATACTGCCCCATCGCAGTTCATTAGCAACTGCTCTTTCTCAACTACAGAATTCCTGTAGGATTAAGGCCATTTCTGTCTGATGCTGTGTTCTAATTTTGGACATCACTCCACCAAAACAACGCAGCACTGATTAATTTACAGTGGGTTTAACTGGGGAACCACAGGAATGGCTCCTTAGGCCCAGGATCTGGAGGTTTCTCTTTCCAGTCTGTGTTTCCATCATCCTGAGCTCAGAATGACATCAGTCACATCTCCCTGTCAGCTCTCTGGCTCTCAATGGCCAGGTCAATCCAGGTCCCTGCAGAGCCTTGGGTTGCAGCTTTTCTGCAAGGTGTTAACAAGAGCACTTCTGAACAGGACCAGGCGTGCATCACAGTTGGCTATTTTTTAAAACTATGTCTAGCACTGTATTTATGCTTCAAACTTAATCAGTGCTTCAGAAAGACCTGATCATGCCCTGGGCTCTGGGCACCCAGAGCTCTACTTGTAGGCAAAACTCATGAAGAACTGGAATGATAACCCAAATTCCACAGCCATCATTACAAGACCAGTAATACATTTCAAATGCGTGCTGGGCTACCATAACTTCAAAGGTGCTTCCACAAAGAACATTTCTTTAGGAATTCATAGAATCAGAGGATCACAGAGTGGCCTGGGTTGCAAAGGAGCACAGTGCTCATCCTGTTCCAACCCCCTGCTGTGTGCAGGTCACCAACCAGCAGACCAGGCTGCCCAGAGCCACATCCAGCCTGGCCTTGAATGCCTGCAGGGATGGGGCATCCACAACCTCCTTGGATAAAGAAGGAACCGCATCCAATCCTTACCCCTCTCAGCAGCAGCAAGGCACCACTGTGCCTCTGGAGATGCATCCAGGCTGCAATCATGGACAGTTCCCCTGAAGCTGCTGCTGCTCGGCCGCTGCAGACACGCTGCCCCAGCACTCAGGGCTGTTTCTTGCAGGGTGGATGAGGGGGATGAGGCCTGACCCGGGATTTCCAGATACAGGCACTGATCCTGCGAGCCCCACATGCACACTGCATTTTGAAACTGAAGTCCAAAGCAAAAGCATCTGGGAGCGGGGCAGGAATCGTCTTGACCTCTGCCGCGTAAATAAAACTTTGTGTCTCTTTTGGAATTCAGTGAAGGCTCCCATCTATTAGAAGAGATTAGAGATCTCCATTCTCATCTGAGATCCCACAGGAAGGTCGCACCATGTTACTATGCGACTGCAGGGACGTTCCCATTCTCCTTATTGCTTTCCCCAAAAGGTTCATCGTCTCTCTCTTTCAGGGAGAACTTTTTCCTGAAGGCTTGCGTGACGCTGGAGGACGAAGCCTTCCTGAAGGTGGTCAACCTCTTCCGAAAGTTGCCCCCCGAGAAGAAGTAGAGCAATGGGTCGAAGCAGCAGTTGGCGGCGGCCAAAGGCAGCGTCACCACCACCGACTTCTGCAGGTAGGCCGTGTCCTCGCAGCTGGAGCGCCGCAGCCGCAGCACGTGCAGGTGAACGGTGCGCAGCACGTGGTAAGGGGTGAAGCTCACCAGGAAGGTGGCCGTCACGATGACGATCATCCAGATGGCCTTCTTGCGGTTGGCCTGGTTCTTCTTCAGAGAGTTCTTCAGGAGGGTCCTTATGATCATGGTGTAGCAGATGGTTATGATGATAAAGGGGATAATGAAACCCAAAACGAGAGCGATAAAATCCAGGATCACGATCATGTTGGTCTTCTGGGTGTCTTCTGGGGGTTCGAAGCACTTGGTCTTGTTGCCGTGTTGGTAAGTCCCATTCATCAGAAAAGGAGCACTCGTCAGGGTAACAAAAACCCAGATCCCAACGCACACAAATTTAGCCTTCCTCTCCGTGACCAAATTGATGTTCTGAACCGGAAAAACGATGGCTATGCAGCGGAAGAAGCTCATGGCAGTCATGAAGAAAATGCTGCAGTAGAGGTTGACGTACAAAGCGTAGGAGCTGAGCCTGCACAGGATGTCACTGAAGATCCAATGCCCTTGGTGGACGTAGTAGACCACGCGCAGGGGGAGGGTGCACACGCAGAGGAAGTCAGACATGGCCAGGTTGAGCATGTACACCTGGAAGGCCGTCCGCTGCCGGAACGTCCTGATGAGCACAAAGAGCACAACGCCGTTGCCAGCAAAGCCCATGATGCTGATCATGGAGTACAGCGTGGAGTAGACGTGGTTTCGGAAGTCATCGATGGCGTGTTGGCACAGTGAGCTGTTGAGGAGCGTGGTCATCTCTTGTTGGAGGCACCAGGTGGCTGGAGAGGGATCCCGGGTCTAAGGGTGGAAAACTCGGTTATACGGCTGTTACAGTAGGGCTGTCGTCTTTCAGCTGTTGTGTTACAGTTGGGGAAAGCAGCACAAGAACATAAAATACAATTATTAAATAGGAGAAAAACCCATTGACTCTCTCTTAGAAGAGAGAACGGCCAGGAAGGGATGTGGTCCTGCAAAGAGTGATGCATTAGCGACATGTCATTAGAACCATCTAGCTCAGCCACCACTCCTACCCTGGCACCTGGTGCAGCAGGGTCACATCTTCATACATCTTCATACATCCCCAGTACTGCATCCCTCTTCCACTGCTAAACCAGAGAGCTCCAACTCCCTGCAAACTGAAGTAGCTTGTCCTTCAAAGGGGCAACGAAAGCAGCCACAGCACGATGGGATTTAAAGTGCTGAGACCTAATCGAGTCCCTAAGAGCCGTTCAGCTCTGCATTCCTCCTGGTCACTGCAGGAGGAAGGCTGCAGCACAGCTTCCAGTGAGGGATAAGAAGTGCTCCAACAAGCACTTCTTCACTTAGAGACATAAACAAGTGCTGTGCACAGGAGGTGGAAGGTTGGGCCGTGTGCTGCAAGAACACTTTGAGATTGCTACCTCCATCAGCTCATGAAAACTCACACAGATAGCATCTGTGTACTTGCTGAGGTGTCACGTATCAGTTCGTTCTCAGACATGAAGAGCAATACGAGATGCTTGAGATTAAGAGGCTGGAATGATCTCTCTGCACATCGCAGGCAGTGAAGGTAGTTACAGAGTCTGAGCAGAAATCGGGGCAAACCAGGCTGTGTGTGGGGAAGCTGAGCTGTTCTGCAGTGTCACGCAGCGCTCAGGAAAGGAAGGAGCCCCACTGGGAAATGCAAAGGAACCCCAGGGGATCCCAGCAGCACATTTGGGGTCAGACTTCCTTCTGCCTTTGGGGAACCCACAGAAGTTCCTGCTCACAGCAGCCGCCTTTCTGTGGCCGGGGCTGGGCCGGCTATGAGAAAACCTGGGTATCTCAGCCATCGTCTGCCTGGGAGATAAACCGTCTTATGTAATCTCCGTGCCACATTTGTGTGCACTTCTTCAGCGGCACGGAGATAGATTACAAACTTTTACCCCTGCTGGGGACTGAATTTCAGTCTTTCTGATGCTGTTCTGCAAGTCACCCGCAGACAGCGAGCAACCACACAAGGCGTTTGCCTGTAAGACTTCTGGGACCCGCTGCTGCCCTTATTTCTAAGTGCAGTCTGAAGTGCCTTTGTAAGCAGGACAGCTGATGGTTACAGCACCGACGCGACCGCGAAAGCAGGGGACTGCTCTGCGCCTGGAAATGGAAAAGCAGAACCTCGCTTCCCAGCTGAGCTTTTAATTCAGGTTTGCATCACGGCATGAAGACGAGAATCCCTTCAGCCGCTCGATGTTTACCCAGCAGCAGCTCGCAGAGCCGTTTATTTACACGCCGCTTAGGAACGAGCAGAAGCGCGGAGCTGCGGGGCGGACGGAGCGCAGCGCCCCAAACGGAGAGTCCGGCGGCCGCGGCGGCACACAGCGACCGCTTCGTTACTGCGAGGAATTACGCGGCCGGCAAAGAAGATCGCACCGTCTGCTCCAAGCTGAGACGCGAAGCAGCGTCGATCCTCGGCAAGAAACGGAGGAACCGCCTCAAAAAGACAGAGCGACCCAACCCAAACAAACCCTTCTGTAAGCGCAGCGCAACGAAAAAACAGCCGCTGGGACCCCCCCGTGCTTACCGAGCCGTGCCGATCCGAGCCGCTTCGAGCCACCCGGCCCCGCTCCGCCGCCCTTATAGCGGGCGGACCCCCCGCCCCCCGCACGGGGAGGGACAGCCGGGAGCAGCCCTCGTTCCGCAGCTCCGCCACCCCGTAGTGCTGAGCTCCGCTATGGTGGGCAGAACTCCCCGCCCCGGGGCAGGGGGAGATGCCCAGAACGCCGTCTGGGATCGACATCACCACCGGAAAGGTGATTTTTCTTCCCTCCCATCCCAAAGGACCTCTGGTATTAATGTCAAGGTCTAATATTAAGCTTGAGCTCCTCATGGGGAATGAAGTATTCAGCAGACGTTTTTCTCCAGAATTTGGGGTTCACTTCTATAGCCGCGGGCAGGAAAAAGCAGCTGAGCCCATGGGGTTCCATGTGCTGCTCCCTGCTTGCAGGACGTGCTACTCTCCACATCCTCCCGCTCCCGTGGGACCTCTGTGCCTGGCACGGGTGGCAGCTGACCCCAGTGTGATGGGGGGTGGGAAGCAACGCCTGGGATCGGGACTCGTTGGGTTGCAGGCTGTCAGGCAGTGATGCCTGGCTCCAGGGCTTCCCAACCCTTTCCTTGGCTCATTAACAGCAAGGAAGGTCCCAGACCTGTCCCAGCAGGGTGCACACCTCTTAAATAAATGGTTCAGCGTCAAAAAACCGCCACCATGCTGGATGCTGCTACTGTCTGGGAATGAAGCACAAAAAATGATCAGCAATAACCTGGACACACAGCCCCACTGCCCTGCACACACCGGGCAGAGCCCAGCCCTGCAGCTGAGCCGTGCCAGCCCTTCCTTCCATCTTCCTGCTTACACCTCTTTCTCCCTGCACAGTTTGCAGCAGGTCTTTGGCTGCACAACCCCAGGCTGGTCTGCCCAGGGCTGCATCCCTCTGGGTGCTGAAGCCTCCCACCACAGAGGTCCCAATCCACTGCCTGCTACCTCCCACAGCACAGAGCTGGTGCTGCAGCTCCTTTTTGCTGTGTGTTTTGGTGTTACTCCATTCTGCCATTTCTTCTGCTTCCCCCCCCCCCCCGTTCTGCCATTTCTTTTTACTATTCCTTCTGCTTTTTTAACTACGGTTTTGTTATTCCTTCTCCTTTCTATTTTTATTCTTTCCCCATTCTTTCTCCATTTCTTCTCTTTTACCCCACACTTCCAATAATGAGATTTCCAGTCCAAGGTCAGAGCAAGGTTGGGGGGGCAGGACTTACCTCCTCTCCTCCGAGCAGTGGGGCTTCAAAGCTGTCGTGGGCAGGTCTACAGGGCAGGTGTTAGGAGGATGAGGAGAAAAGGAGATAAACTGCAAGTTTGGTGGAACAGAAAGCGGAGGAGGATGAGGGAGTGGTAGGCAACGGGTTTTTGTTTCTAAAGATGACAAGAGGTGAGAAACCTCGGTGTCAAAAAGCACACATGAGAGGAGAGATGGGGGAAAAAAAGATGTGAAATCTTGCACAGTGGGGGTGAGGAAGGAAAGAGCTGTGGGGTGCTTTGGGAGAGGGACGGAGGCCAGGAGGCTGGCTGTGGGCTTTGGGGTGAGCCAGGGCGGCTCTCACCCAGCAGCTCATCGCCAACATGACATTAAGCAGTTCCTCTGCTCTCCTCCAAAGTCTGCAGACTTTCTGGTCTGCTTTTGGAGGACAACCAGCTTCGCAAGGAGCCCAGTGGCCCCACTCAGCCCTGACTGCCCCTGCCCCCAAGCTCTCCTTCCCAGCACTGTGACAAAGATGCTCAGCTCTCACTTACTTGACATAAGCATCGCATCAATCCGGTGCACTGCTCTGCTTCTCTCTTTACAGATAGAATTTCAGGCAATTTTCCTAAAAGCCTAAAGGGTTTGCAGCCTGTGTGAAAAAGCTCTTCGGCTTCGGAAGCAGCTTTCCCTCTGCCTATTTAAGGAGAAAGCAAGAAGGCAGCATTTAATGATAAAGCAAAAACCATTTCTGCATGCTGCAACTTCTTTCCTCTTCCAGAATCAGTAAATTTGGCTGCTTCTCATTGAAACCCCCTGCAAGGAGGGCAGCAAGCTCTGCTCTGCCTGAAGTTGATGGGGCAGGCTGGGCCGTGCTGTGATGGAGGAGGATGGGCTGCTGCAGCATCACTCACTGCTGGATGCAGCTTCCAGAGAAAAGCATGACCTGAAAACTGGGTTCATCTCAGGCACATCTTCCCCTTTGGTGAGGGTGAAATAATGCTCCTGATGAGAGGAGCTGGAGGAGAGTAGGGAAAAGCAACCAAATGTTTTGGTGAGGAGTAATGAGCAGAGTGCTGGGACACTGACAGCAGAGCATGGAAAGAGACAAAGAAAAATCTCATCTAGGAATCAATTTCTGTGCCCTGGCAGCTGAAACCGCAGAGTCATTCCAAAACACACAACTTCTGCTTTGCACCCACGCAGGAGCTGCAAAATTTTAATTAATTGTTCAGAGAATGAGGGTGGAGTGGTGACATAAAGCCAGCTGGGATGGCAGGATGGCATCAGCACTGCCTGCTTAGCAGCTGTGTGCAATAATGCATCTGCTCAGAGGTCCTCAGGGCCTTAAATGCATTACCCCCAGCAACAACCACAGGGCAGAACTCAGAGAATCCGTCATCCTTACCCTAAGTATTCAGAGCATCCTACAGCTGCTTCACACTCAGTGATCTCCTTTCCTGAGAGGTACAATGGAAGGAAATGGGTTGGGGTGGCATCTCTAGAGCTGTGCCCCCTGCCTGCCTTCTGCACATCGGGGGCTTGGGGCAGGGAGCGGAGATTGCAGGGGATCCCACCTGGGAGAGGCTGCAGGGACCCTCTAACCATCTCCATCCCATCTCATGCAGAAGGAAAGGATGGGGAGCTGTGGCCAGGACTCCAGACAAGCACCCAGAGATGCTTGGTTTGAAGCACACCCAGGGTGCTCCAAACAAGAGCGCTGCAGGAGCGTTTGTCAAAAGGAGGAAGCTTGAGACTCCTGCTGACATTATGGGATTGGTTTTACCAGGCAGCAAACGGCTTTGGAGTCCTGCACAAAAAAGTCCCCATATCAGGAGGTGCTGCCCCCAAAGAGCCACCTGCTGCCTCCCCTCCCTGCTGTGCACACAGCAAGGGCACATCTTTGAGCTGCACCTCCATCAGCCCACAGGAATCACTCACAATATGAGAAATACGAGCAGCATTCAGTGCCTGGGTTAGATGCCCACTTACCTGGGCAGGCTCCCACCGACCCAGACTGCAAAGCCTACCTGGTTACTTTGCTCTTAGACAAAGCCATGCTTTGATTTTCCAGCTTTGTTCCCCGCTGAGACATTGCATTTCTTGTTTCTTATATGCAAACTCAGAAGGACAGCAGTCACCCATTGCTTGTTATCGTTCCTCTCACCTGCAGTACCGCAGCAGCACACAGATCCTCTGATGTTTACTTCCCAGTGCAATCACCCCCATTCTGCGAGCTGCGTGCCTCTGAAAGATGGGAAAACCCACCCCCAGAAAACACAGCCATACACAGGAAAGCATCTCTCAGCTCTGGAGCTTCTGCTTTACCTTTTCTCTGGAAAATAGCCCCAGAAGCCTGGAGCAGTAAGCTGGGAGTGCAGGCTGCCCTTCTCTTCTTGGAAAAGGGCATTGGATAAACATGGTTAAAAATCCATGGATTTTTGGCATTAAGATTTGGGGATGGCTGCACATTTCTTCAGGTCCGAAAGGTGGATTTATGAGCATTGCCACATCTCAGTGTTGGTAACAAAGACACTCTGTGTGAAGCAAGAGCTGCGTTTATCAGGTGCTACTGCTGAGATACGTCCCATACTTGAAGATGGGCAGATAACCATCTGTGACACAATGCATGTCAGGCCTGTGGCCACAGCATAGCAAAAGTTGTGCTCCTCCTCACATCTCAGGACAGCCCTGCAACAGCCCACCAGCTGGCTCTGGCTGCCTCTCATCAGAGGCTTTTCTTAGGAAATACCCATCAGAAACCCAAAATTCTGCCTTTCAGAAGAGCAGCCCTTAAAATACAGCTCTCCTTTCAGCAGCACCGGCTGCAATGGGTCTGCTTCAGGTGACTTATTGCCACACAGCCTTCAAAAGGCCATTATTTTCTCCCCCAGCTCTCCCCCCTAGAGGAGTGGGTCCCACAGAAGAGCCACATGCAAAGCCAACCAGGGGGAGCACCCCCAGCCCAGGGCCCATTGCTGTGCACCAGTGCTACTCTGCCCTGCTGCAGGTGCCAGCAAGGAGAGCAGTGCTCATCTGGATACGGATTCCATCAACACCAAATCGAGTTACGCATTGCTCTTCAATGGAAGCACAGCAACAGATGAACACAGAGCTCCTTCCCACAAGCAGTGTGTGTGTGTGTGTGTGTGTGTGTGTGTGTGTGGCGGGGGGGGGGGTAGGGGGTTCACGATGAGATTTAAGTGAACAAACTTGAGTCATGAGAAAGATGAGAACAGATAAACAGATATGCAAAGTAATCCGGTTGAAGTCAGCGGGGGAAATGCTATTAGAAACGTCCCATCCTTTGAGCATTCAGCTGCTCAGAATTTTCTCTTGTTTAAAAGGAAAAACTTAAAGAGGAAAGCCCCAGATAGACAGTGACACAGTTCTGGAGGCTGTTGGTTTGGATCTGAGGTTCAGATAAGGGACCAGCATCGCAGAAATCAATTGGAAATGCTCTTGCAGCAGCTGTTACCCACCTACAGCAATCCCACATTCGGCTGCTAGAGCACACATTTAATCATCGATCATGGAGGATACGGCAAGGAACTTTTCTGACAGAGAAGCTTGGCCCTTAGTAGTCGCATCCTTATTTCATGGGCCCCACCAGTGGGCAACAACTCACTGCATCACACCCTGCTGTCAGTTGCTGCCCCAGTGCTTGCCACACACCGCCCCATGCTCTCCCCACAGCCATAGCCCAGCAATGCTGCATTGCAGCTCATCCCTGCTTGAGCACCACCCGTCCCGCCCTGCCTTGGAAGCCAGGAGATCACAGAATCACAGAATTGGAGGGGTTGGAAGGGACCTCCAGAGCTCATCGAATCCAACCCCCTGCCAAAGCAGTTCCCTACAGCAGGTCACACAGGTCGGCATCCAGGCAGGTCTTGAACATCTCCAGAGCAGGAGACTCCACCACCTCCCTGGGCAGCCTGTTCCAGTGCTCCGTCACCTCAGTGTAAAGAAGTTCTGCTACCACAGGGCCAAATATCACCCCTGGGTGCACCATGAGTTCCCAGCGGGGCACCAACCCTACTTTAACACAGCAAATCACAGAGCGGTGCTGTTTCATGATGAACAACTTCTTGTCAGACCGCTGTTGCAATATCTTTCCAAGAACCAACTGTGGGTTTTTTTTCTTATTCTCCATTAAGGACCTTCTGCAATACTCAGGGTTTTGCAATGCCCTTTCGGTTCTTCGTATTTTCACTTCACTCAGTGCAACAAAGCACAGCCAGCAAGCAGCTCCCTCAGTTGGCGCACCTGCCCAAGTCAAGCTGTGCAAGAAGCAGTGCTCTGACCCAACGGTGCTGCCCTGGGAGCAGGGCTGGAGCTGAGCCCTGAGCCCTCTGCCCCATGTGTGCCATGGAAGGTGCAGGTTTGCTGGGGGGCGTTTGTTTCCCAGCAGCACAGCAGCTCTGGTTGTGCTTCTGTTCACAAGGCAAAATTTTTTTGGCAAGTGCAGACTGTGAATCTGACTGCAAAGCAATCAAAACTGATCTCAGAGACGTTGCTCTGCTTCTTGAGAATCGAGTTGACATTCGGAGCTCAACAGTGGGAACTGCTTTCCTCCATAGATAACTCCCTTATGTACAAAGAAAGCAGCAGTCCTGGGAAAAGAGATTTCCCCCTTACAACAGGGTATTTCAGATTTCACCACCAGCTCCAGCTAAGCACATACACAGGTTATTTATAAATATATACACACATGGACACACACTCATGATGCCGATCGAATTCCTGGAAAACCACATCCCACCTGGGACTCTTGCTTTCATCAGGAAGCTATTCCAGTGTTTACTCTCAAGTGAGCTCTTTATTCTATATTTCCTATTCATTTATTTCTATTATTTCCAGTTCCAACCTGAAGCATCACTTCCAGTAACCGTCCCCTCTTTATGCTGTTAATTACTGCAGACTGTTGCCTCATTCTCTCCCTTGCTTGGCAGTCTCTAAGTCACACTGCAAACCTCTGGCTGCTGGCTTCAGCGAGTTGTGCCCATACCGAGTGCACAGTGTGCTTTCAAATGCCTTCAGCTATTTAATTGCTTGTAAGATCACAGCTCGCTGCCTTCATCCTTTGAGTCAACCCGGTGGCTGGTCTCACCTCTTACAGCACAGGCTGCACTATGAAGCAAAGCCACGGCACAAACGATGGACCTTTTGCAGAGTGATGGCTCTTGACCCTCTTTTGCACCAAAGCTTCTAAGCCCCATCTTGATAAAGCTGGGTGCTTCCTGCCCATCCATTTAATGACCTTGGGTGGTGCCAAGCTAGGAAAGGTGTTCTGCAATGAACAAAAATTGCATGTCTGACATTTAAAGTCACTCATGCGATGTTACTGATGAGATGTGACAGCATCCCCAGGTGTGTGTGCCCCATCTCTGGCAGCAGCACCAGAAACACAAAGATGCATTTGTTTCTGTGGGTCTGAACATCGCTGAAGATGCAAAGACTTTGCTGAAAGAGGAAAACTTTCCTGAGGAAGGGATGAAAAATAGCATACCCTGCTTTGATCTGAAGTGCTTTTTGTCCAGCAGATACCAATGGAGGTTTTACTCCTGCAAAACCAAAGCGCCCTGATGTTTTGGTTAAAGACTGCAGGGAGCTTCCAGTTTTTGTTTTGAATTTGCAATATGTGGCACATGTAGACAGATAGAAGTGTGCTGCTGTAGTCTGTACTCACTTCTGTGGCTGTTGGTGCAGCAGAACAGGAGCAGCTCTATGGGACCGGGCCACAGAGGGATGCTGTGGTCTGGGATGAACACAGGGCTGCAGCCACTGCCAGCCTCTCAAGAGGTTCAGCTTCCCCAGCCAACTGTCCACACAGCCAAGATTTATGGCTGACTTTCCCCTAAAGATCATCCAACATCACAAAAACTGCCCTTTTTTGGGCAATCTGAGCACTGCAAGATGAATCAGCCACGGTTCTGTTTAACTTACATGCCGAGACTGAGGAGGATTGATATTAATGGCTATTTATTCAGACACTTGCACTTAATTGGGGTTACGAAGGAAGGTCTGACACCTTCTCAGCTCTTGCTGGGCTCCCAGCACCTGTCCTCAACCACACAGATGACTCCTGTCCCATCAGCTGTGTCCCAGGTGCCAAATTCAGCTCTATAAGAAGTTTTCATCCCTTTTTTTCCCCTGGGGTTCCTTGTTTCACCTTGGTTCAAGCAAATACCAAGAGGACTCCAATAGTGAGATGCAGAGCCTGCCTTCCCTTACCAAGCATTTCACACATTCCTGTCCCCTCTTCCAGACAGGAGGAAAGCGAGTGGTAATTAAAGGCTGAGAGCTCTCTGCTTCCCCCCACAGCCCTCAGTGCCACCCCCAGCACCAGCGATGCCCACACTGGGTTACGTTGATGGGCAGGCAGCACCTCTCCATAACATCTGGGCTGGCAGAAAAAGCCATTTTCCTCTGCAAACCACTGATGTGGCCTTAAAAACCAGAAGCCTGGTAATTCCCTGACTTAACAGATAAGTTACTCCATCCCCCGGACTCTCTCCAGTTCTTTTATCAACTTTGATAGGCAGATGATCTGCTCAGTGACAACCCCAGAAACCCAACACGAACTTTCTCTGATCTCACGGCCTGAATTACCCTGAGCAGACAAAACCTACAGTCACAAAAGCTGCACAGCAGCCCCATCCCAAATGAAACCCTTCCCCACCTGCTGGCACTCCCTGTTCTCCCCTCTGCTCCAGGCTGCTGCACAGGGGTGGCACAGGGAAGGTCACAGAGAAACCCCCGACACCAAAATGACTTCTGTGGGTTTGGATTGTAAACTCAGATGAGATCTGCAAGTAACCCAAGGGATCCATGCACAGATCAGAAACAAGCCGAGGTAAGGATGAGCAAAGGAGAAGCTGCAGAGCAAGACCTGCAGACCAAGTCTACCTTCTTCATCCCAACCACAGCTTCCCTAGCCGTTTACCCCCTGAGCTCTGCCTTTGCCATACAGGACACTATTTATTACTGTGAACTGGGGATGTTGATGGGAATCAAAGCATTGAGTCCTCCCAGGGATGGGCTTGCCTACAGAAATGAGGGCTGCAGGCACTTTGTGGGGGAACCCTGATTCTGGGGAGGAGGTTGCAATGTTGCAGGTGGCCGAGAGCGCAGCAGGGAATTTCCTGGCTGCACAGCTCTACATCAGCAAAACATTATCTTAGTTGATACAAGTTTCTCAGCCTTCCCAACACATTACATAGCAAGTGCAGAGTAGTTCACATCTCAGTCAGCCCCAGCCATGCAATGGACGCCCCCCAGCACAGCTCTGACATCCATGGAAAAATCCCTTACCTGTCTCCTTCCTTCCACGTACCTGAGTACCTCCAGATTCAGCTCTGGTGGAGGAAGGTCTCTGCAGCCTTTTAGCCACTCCAGAAAGGCTCCAGATGAGGGGTTCCCCTCCTCCAACCCGCAGCTGAGGCAATCAGACACAGCTTCTCTCCCCATTGCAAATCACCTCACTCCACAAGAGCAAACCATACCCACCGTTTCCTGATGAGGGGAAGTGCAGAACCTCATGATTGCTCAGAAGGAGCAGCTGTGCTCCATGTGGGAGCTGTGTCCAATGGCTGACGTGAAAAACAACGCATTGGGGCTGCTTTTGAGAGGAAAGCCCAGTGACACCTGACGTGGGGCAGATCCAGCCACAGATCCATCCATGACTGCACTGTTTGTGCGGCCATTTGTCCACAGTTGGCTTTGGGATTTCTCCCCTCTCCATGCCCACAGGTGGCTGTGTGCTGCCAGGTTAAACCTGCCTGCTCATAATTACATCACCAACATCAAAATATTAAGTAAGATCACAAAGAAATCATGACAATGAGGGACAACGGCCAATTTTTCAATGTTTCAACAAGCTGAGCCTTAAATAGGCCTAAATATCTCCCTTAGGACAGCGAGGCTTCCCATGTATATTTCTGGGCTTTGCAGTGAGTTTGACACTAGTGCAATTACGCTGTTCTCTTGGTTAACTAAGTTCCTTTTGCCCATCTGTGCGGTCTCTGTAGGAAACAATTCACTAATGCCTGTCATCTGTCCAAATAAAACACATCCACTAAGATGGGAATTGCACGGAGGAGCACACAATCATTTCCTCCTCTCATTCTTCCAGGCAAGAACAACACTGTAAATAGCCCTTCAGATCTTTTGTTAGAAGCATAATAAATGTTTATTTCTGTCAACCAACTTTCCCCCGCCACGGCTGAGGACGAGCAAAGCGGATTTCTGGTGAGCAATGAGAGCAGGGCCAGGAATTCCTTTTGCTCCTTTCTCAGCTTCCCGCAGGAAAGCAGCTCTGCCTGATGGCCGTAGGCACAGGGATCGGGATGGGGACAAATCCTGGCAGTGCTGCTGGTGGCTCTGGACTCCAGGTCAATCAATGTGCGTTTGGTGGGACGTTTCCCTTAGAGAAATACGTGAGATGCCTCTGTTGAATGGGACAGATGTGGCAGGAGGGACGGGGTCACCAGATGTGTCCACGTGTTTATGGCGAAGAGGATTTCTTCCTTCTGATCCCACGGGATTGTCCTGTGCCTTGCAGGCTGTCTGCCTTCTTTAGAGCGTTTTTTAGAAGGGAAATATTAATGCTTGCATAGGAAATCTCAGGGCACATTTTTAGATCTAATTCAATTAAAACTCGACAAGACCTGAGCAAATTTTCCATTTCCTGGAGCTGGAAACAGGAATGTCATTCTGCTGAGCTCACCTACCTGCATCATGCTTCCAGTGAAGAACTGAATTGCCAGTTCCAAGGAATCGTCACTCCTACTCAATGATCATTTCCCATTCCAGTTGATGAGACTCAACAAAACTCAATTTTCTCAAAAAAAGAAAGGAAGAAAGAAAGGAAAACAAGCCCCAAATGTCAGAAAGCAAAGCCAACCAGCCAAAGAGAAAACAAAGAGAAAAAATCTCAATCTCAGACCATCACGGCCCTGGAAAATGCCCAACGCCAAGTCGACAAACACAGTTGAAAATATTTTTTCTCCTACAGTAGCTTTGATGTGACCTCTCCATTGCCTCGAGGGAAAAATAGCAATTGCAGTCATACTCAGGAAAAGCATCACAAGCGTTTGTGGAAGAACTGTTTCCCAAAGGAAGTCTGGAGGAGCAGCAGGGTGTCCTGCAGGCACGGAGGGGGAGCAGAGACACTTTTTGGGAAATCAGTGCTGATCCTTTGCCAGAACTGCAGTCACTTCATAGGGCGGGAGGGAGAAGTGTGTGTGCTGCACACTGAGCAGCAGACGCAGTGCTGCACCGGATCTCTCTCTATAAGCACAGCAATGCTATTTTTTTCACGCTCGGAAGAAAAGAGTTAATGCAAAACACCACCAAACATGGCTGGAAATAGAGCTGCTTTGCCTCGCAGGGGAAAGGACCCGGAGGCTGTGGGCACGCAAAGCCGTTCCTTTTAGTGCACTATGATGGGGTGCCAGGATGCCTCAGACGAAGCAGGGATTGCACAGACCCACTGCTCCCAGTGGTATGGCTAAATCCCAGCTCGTATCTCCCTGAAGCGTTGGGTGAATGGAAGTTCTGTGGCCGTTACCACTTCCAAGAGGCGCTCACACTGCCCTGGTCTGCTGCTAGAAGTAATGACAACGTGGAAGGGACAGAGGGTGCTGCTCCAGAGCTCAGCACCATTCCTCCTGAGACTGCAGAAGTGAGCTCAGCCTCTGTGTTGCCGCACATCTGGGGGATGTGGATGTGGTTTGTCTGCCTTTGTCACATGCTTCACACTGGGTGAGGAACTCAGGTGTAAGGAACGAAGGGTTTCAACGCCAGCTGGACAGCCCTTGGTGTTCTGCAGAAAGCAAACCCAACAGCCTGCAAAACAACGAGCTCTCAGTGCCTCACCTGATTTGATCTCTATGGGAAATGGAATGTCAGAACCATCTGAGATGAAACTGAAAGTCTCAAAAGACTTTTCATTGAGCTGTTTATGAAATGCAGAAGAGAGGAGGAAAGTAACTTTTGGCGTATCTCGGCCTGACTTTGAGACTCCTTTAATCAGGGAGATCATACGGGATAACATCTTGCAGATGGTGATGGCTTTGGCTCTCATTTTCCTGGAAAATCTGGTAAAAAATCACCATGGATTCCTCCTGGTTGTCCCACGCATCCCATCCCAGAGAACAAAGCCAAAACCCTTCACCCATTTTATGACACAAGTTGGACTGGGTGACTCAATCTGCAAATCCTTCAGTATGTGAGTACGAAATGCCACCAAGAAAGTTAGAAGTAAGGAGAAAACACAGAATAAACGATAACTGAAGTAAGTGAAGGAGGGTAACAAGGGGATGCTTATCAGAAAGCCATCTGCAGGATGAATTGTAGAATGGCCTGGGTTGCAAAGGAGCACAGTGCTCATCAGTTCCAACCCCCTGCTGTGTGCAGGTCACCAAACAGCAGCCCAGGCTGCCCAGAGCCACATCCAGCCTGGCCTCGAATGCCTGCAGGGATGAGGCATCAACAGCCTCCTTGGGCAATGTGTTCCAGTGTGTCAGCACTCTCAAGATCTCCCAGATTGGGCCTTGGATGAGGGAGAAAACTCATTACAAGGAGACACTGAAATGGAATTGAGACAAAGCACTGGACAAATAACTGCAGCAAATAACTCTGCTCTGTTTCTCTGGGCCCCACAGAGCAGTGAGAGTGTGCAGAAAACCACATGATGAACGGGAAGAAATGGGTGTGAGTGCTGAGGAGGGGTTTGCACAGAGCATAGAGCAGAGCCCAGGGCTGTGATCCCAGCATTGCAGGGCTGCTGCATCTTCACTTGGAAAAGGTATCAGCTGAAAACATGCAGCTTCAAGCAGGAGATTCCCAAAGCTGCAGGGATGAAGGGGAATCTCCTCTCCTGCTGCCTGTGCCCTGGGGGAGGCATTTCCCAACGCTCTGCTCTTGTTTCAGAATTAGAAATGCTGGTTAGGCAGAAAGGAAGGAAGCAAGTAAGCCAAAACCAAGTGAGATTTGCATTAACCTTCATGCATCTCAGTTCTTCCTCCACTTCCGTGCTTTACCACCATTTTTGTCCCTTTGACCTCCTATCTTGATCCATTCAATTCCTTAGGCAGAAGAGACGAGGCCATAAATCTTTTCACTGTTCCCCCATAGAGAAACCTGTCCTATCAGCTGTGCAAAAAGGAGCCAATAATTCATTTGAGATACGTGCAACCCTAGAACTTACTGCAAAAATGGAGAACAGAGGCAAGAAAGCAGAGAAAACAACCATTCCTTATCCTCCATGTTTTCCTTTACCCAGGCACAGACATAATGCTGCTCCTCAGGGTGTGTGGGGGGAGGAGGTGTGCACATCCCATGGGGGCAAGGAAGATGTATGGAGAGTGGTGGTGTTGGCATGACCTGAGGAAGGGTTAACCACCAAAGAACAGAAATTTGGACTCATTTCACAGAACGGAGCTGCAGCGTTATTGGAAACAAAAACTGCTTTCTGACAGCTTCCTCAAAACCTTCAAGAATGTTGGGAAAAAACCTCAGCAACACCCAAGCAATGCAGGTGCTGTTATTCCACCGGATTGCTTCAAAAATGAACTCTGCATGGAAGGAAGGGGAAGAAACCAGGAATGGAATTGTTTGGGATGGACAGAACCCCTGGGGGGGGGGGATCACGAAGAAGGGGAGAGGGTCAGCAGTGAGAGAGGAGAAGGAGCAGGCAGCAGAACAGAGCTGGAAATGCTTTGGTTCAAAAAGCAAAGAGGAGAACTTTGGGCAGAGAAATTTATGCTTTCTTACCTCCTGTTGAATTCTAATGAAATCTAATTGTATTCCAGACTCCAAGGGAAAAAAAAAAGAAAGAAAGGAGAAGAACAGTGTTAACCAGTGTACAGAGCTGGCCAAGCACTCAAACAAGGGTTCAGCACAAAGCAAACAGGGTATGGAAAAGCACGGGAAATCATGTCGTGCTGGCACGCAGGTCGGTGCAAGGCAGCCTATTGGGGCTTCTTTGGGGTGCAGGAGGGGACACTGAGTGGATCCAGGGGGTGGGAGGTGAGTGGGGCTGCAGGTTGGGGGAGGCACTGCGGTGCTGGGAGGAGCAGAGCGGTTTGCTTTTCTTTCCAGCAACGGGCAGAGGTTGTGAACAGGGAGGGTGCTGGGGAAGAGTGTGACTCACTGCAGGATTCGTGGTCTCACAGCTGAAAATTCTGTTCTGTCATCCTGACAAGCAAAATGCTCACATGTAATGGGGATGGTTGCTGCGAAGAGTAACAACCCCTGCAGCACAATGAACTCGTTCTTATCGAAACCAAACACAAAACCAAACAGCATTCAAAGCACAATACTGGGTTTGCGTGGCACAAGGCAGCACAGCCTTCATCAGCACCTTTAATTCCCCACTTTGATGCAGGAGCTCTGAGCGTGAGCCTGGTGTTTGGGAGCAATGCTGTGTGCTCGTAGGATCATTCCAGTTGGAAAAGCCCTCTCAGACCCCCAGCCCACATCTCTCAGTGCCACATCCCCTCTGTTCCGGAGCACCTCCAGGTTCTCCCCCCTCCCTGGGCAGGCTGTGTTGGTGCATCACCAGCTCTTTCAGAGAAGGAATTGTAGTGAGATTTGCTATTACCTGTGGTGTCTGAGGGACACCTCTCTCCTCCCCCTCCACACCGAGCCCTGTGACAGGACTCACCCACATCAATACCCTCTGCTCAACCCGTGTCACCCCCAGAGAACAACAGGTGGAGGCTGATGTCAGCGTCACCGCATCACACCCAGGTAACCCCAGCAACACCAACACAAACACACACCGGGATGCCGGTCAGGCTGGCTGCTGTGCTGCACCAGCTACACTGCAGTGCTCAAAAGAAACTCATATTCACAGCCAGCGTGTGGAAGCTCACACACCGTGAGCCCACGCTCCCCCGTAATCCGCTCCAGCTGTGGCCGTGTGTTTGAGGAAGCGTCTGGGACTCCTCTGCCACACGGGGCATCAGTTTTTCCAGACGGCTGAAAGTGCTGAGGCTCCTCATAGTGCCGTGATTCAGGCGACGTCTCTTGTGAAATCACCCTGGGATGGTGCCTGGCAAGGCAAACCCCGCTCTGACGTGGTGCGAGCACGGCGATATCTATAAAAGCCAGGGAGTGAGCCAAGGGAACGGCACACTGCTGCGGAGCACACACAGCACACGGTGATGGGGAAAGCCAGCACGGGCTGCTTTGTTCAGCAAATGTAAGTATTTTGGCTTTTAAATGGAGTGGAAGTGGAGCGGAGCCCATGGCAGTCAGGGCGGTCGGTGGTGCTTTGGGTGTTCTGTGTGTTCTCAGGCATGATTCCAAGAGGAGTTTTGGAACAAGTCTTTGCCTGAGAGCAGTGGCTATTTTTTACGTGCCTCGCAGGTTACAGCAACATAGAAAGGACAGAACAAGGACTGTGGAAGTCACTGTTCACTGGAATTTGTGAAGCACCCCAGGAGGACAATTTCAGTATGGATAAAAGACCAGTGCGGATGGAGATGTGCCATGGGCCAAGGCTTTGTCTGAAACAGTGCAAACAGAACCTACCCAAACAGCACTGCCCCCAAACAGCACTGGGTGATGTGGGACAGAACCATGAGGAGCTGTTGGAGAGCCCTGAGCTCACAGCTGGCAGGGTTTGGGCCGCACTGTGCCAGCGATGTCACCTGGCTCTGCTCCATTTACTGGAGCAGTGCATCCTGGCAGCACTTGGAGCAAGCACTGGGAGCTCTCCCAGCCCCAGGACTGCCTGATTTCTGCCAGGTTCTTCGGTTAGAAGGAGAAGCATTCCCACCCACAGCCAGCTGCTGAGAGATAAACACCCCAATGCCCAAGGCAAGGGAGGAAACGGAACCTTGTTCTGCTGCATTCTGGGTGGGAGCTGAAAGCACCAAATCACAGCACGTAAGGAGTAGACAGAGACAACCACAACAGCCCCATCTCCCAGGGCAGGAGGGATACCTTGGGCACATCTCAGATGGACAGTGGGAAGGCATCACCCTTTGGGAAACCGCAACTCTTTTCCAAAGCCCATTGCGACCCTATGTGGAATGCAGCATTAAGTAAAGCTTTCAGGAAGAGAAGATGTGAAAAACACTCCGAGTTCCTGAGCATCTGGTCTGGCTGCTTCTGAGCACAGCCCCCGGCTGCACCGGCTGCTCAGCATCCCTGGGCAGCACCCATCATTGGGAGGGGCCGTGGCTCATCACCGGACCCCAGGGTGAAGGACAGAACCCAGTGCTCAGGAGCTCAGTGTTGAAATGCTTCACCTGGCCGTGATGAAGATCTGCTGTAAATCCAGTCTGGAGGTCACTTTCCTTCAAACTTACATGGAGAAAAAAAAAAAAAAAGAAAAAAGATGGAGGAAATTCCTGAATGGACAGACAGATCAAAGCAGCCTGGTTTTATGACAAGCCTTCCTTCTGGTTCAGTTTATTTTCCTGTTAATGTTTATCTCCACATTCTCCAGAGGAGATGTAAAACCCCAGGTCAAGGAGCTGCACACTTCCCTCGCTCATTGAACCGCCCAAACCAGTTCTGATTTGTTTGCTGCCTTCCTTCTGGGAACCACGGCCTTGAATTCAGCCAAAGACCTCTGGCCAAACACATTGATCTCCTGCACGCAGCAGCCAGGTCACAGGGACTTTGCATCACGCAAGAATTTATGGTCAGAAAAGCATCCTTAACGTACCTGATGATCTTAGAGGTCTTTCCCAACCTTAATGATTCCAGCAGCCAGCCCAACAAGGAGGAACTTCCTTGAGTAACAGAACAAAGCAGAGCTCAGCTACATGTAACACAGTTTGGTTTTCCTCCACCACCAGCCAGAAGGACAAGCTTCCACACTGCAGGTTGGGAGGGCTTGTTCCAACAGCAGATCCTCATTCCAGCAATGCTTTTTATCCAAGTGGTCAAACCAACGCTCAGTGACCAACCCTCCTCTTCACCTTCCATCAGCAGTGAGGCAATGCCACATCTTGGCAGGTTAGTGGACTGTAAAGGACTGAGCTGGCAGAGACCCTTGTGTTAATGGAAAGAGCCCTGAACTACAGAGAAATGTTGCTTTTGACAGAAAACACAGATTTTTTTTCTAGTTAAATGTGGAAAATGAGGGTAAGATGAACCCATCCCAATTCAGCCACAGTACAGCTGAGTTTTTCCTACCTCTTCACAAAGGATTCCCCCAGGTTGGCTCAGGTACATAAAAGAGGAGAAAAGGTGCTCATGGATCTTGGATGAGTCAACCTGGATGAGCAACTGAGCCTCAAGAAGCAACAGGAATCCCATCCTTACAGATGCTGGCTCATGTAGTGCCTTTCTCAGGAATTGCACAGAATTATCACTTTGGCATTGTCTCATGCAAACTAAAATCAGGCAGGAACCACAGCAGCCACCCAGTCCTGCTGGGTAACTGCAGGAAAAGCCTTGCATGCAGTCCAAGCCCCAGGGCGCTCCTGCCAGGGGGAGCAGCAATGCCATTTCCTTCGTCTGTGATCTTAATTGACATCAGGGCAGTTTGACAAATGAGCATCTCTTCTAATCCAGGCTGTGCAATGCTGACTCCTTCCACTCTGAACCACATTTTAGCTTTCTTTCATCGCCTTCAATCCACATCAAACACTGCCAGCAGTCGATACCTTTCTCAAACTGCTGGCCTCACAAATGGTTACAGCATTCTTGCTCATGTGTTACAGCAGACTTCATAAGCTAACTCAATAAGCGTGAGCTCTGTTCCTTATTCTGCAGATCCTCCTCTGATACATCATTCCTACAATTTCTGATAATTAGCCTCTCATTTTTCCACCCCTCTAGGCATGACTTAATTGTAGCTCTTCCTAGCCTGCACTGCCTAGCTTACTCCTTTGTATGATGCCTCATAAACAATGTTGGAAGTCTTAACAAAATCCAAGATGAATATATCTTGAATTTTATATAGGTACTTAAATAGAAGACTCTTGCTGACTGCTTTCTCCCCCCAGGCTCTATCACCCTGCTAGAGGAGGGAGCTCAGCCAACTCAGTATGCTTCACCTGTGAGGAATCCCCCTTGTGTTTCCTTGTCTCCACTCCATCACTCAGATGACGTTTGGTTACTTCAGCAGTTTGCTGGGAAGGAGCCCCTCTTGCTCCTCTCTCAGGGCAGGGCCTGCTTCTCTTCTCCAAGTTTTCTGGAGCTTTTCCCGTTTGTCTTTAAGGACTTCTCAGTGATAACCATGAATATCTCTGAAATTGCTTCATCCAGTTTCAAAGGCAATGGATTCTTCACTGCCAGACTGTTGGCTCACTATGGCAAGCTAGAAAAAAAAAAAAAACTTGCATAATGGAAGTAGCACCATTCTGACCTTGGTTTCCCAGTATTTGCCTGGAGTCATTACAGTTCCTTGCATTAATTACGAGAAGATGCTAGGATCCCCTGGGTTTGCAGGCCATTTCTTTCATAATTGATGCACTTTGAGGATTTCATGTACTGAATGACTGCAATTCTGGGTAACAACCAATGCCACAGCAGTGCTGCAGTGAGCACGGAGTCTGTACAAGCACGTAACATTTGTCTGGAACGTATCCCACCAGTCTTACACGTAACCACCTTCTTTATATGCATTCCAGGTGTTCTTCCCTAGCTGGCATTTCCAGGGAGAGAGACCACATGAAGGATTTCAGAAGATACCTGGTGCTTAAGTACATCCAGTACCTCGTCCTGTCATCTTCCAACGCCATCAGCACCCTGCTGGGTGTGCTGGGCAGTGGGTACGTGATGCTCATCCTGCAGTCCTCCAGAGTTTCCTCCAAATCCACTGCAGTTTTCATCTCCAGCCTAGCAAAAGCAGACCTCCTCATTTCTGTGAGTGCTGTTGCTGAGCTGTTCCTGTGGACCTCCAGCATTGCTGTCCCACGCACAGCATTCACACCAGCACTGCTGCAGAACCTCCTGGTGGCCAACACACACATCAGCGCCCTGCTGCTCAGCTGCGTGGCCGTGGAGGCATACCTCATCACCTTCTTCCCCATGGAGTCCCGCAGCCTGCGGACAGTGAGAAATGCCAGGCTGACCTCCAGGGCCATCTGGCTGCTGGTTGCTGCCGAGTGCATCCTGCTGCAGGTTGATGATGTCCTGAAGGCCAGCAGCACTTCTCCATCCTACAGCCCCACTCTCTGGTTGCTCCCCCTCTCCAGCGGGGCTGCAGCCCTCCTCAGAGCCCTCAGCTACCTCCTAGGCATCCTTCTCAGGATTGTCAATGTCTACATCTACTACAAAATTTTCTTCAGCGTGTCCAACAGATCTGCAACGAGAACAAAGTAGTGGGCACGTCAATACCAGGCAGAAGACCCTCCAACACAAATGGTTTGAAAGCCTTCCAACAACCAGGAAGCCAGGGCTCATGTTTGGAAGCACAAATCTGTCCTGTTTCGTGATGCTGTTGGCTTGGTGATGATCGTGGGGGCCTGAGGAGACCTGGAACCCATAGGTTGTCCTATGGAGTAACACCATCCCACAGCGGGTGTTCTCAGTCTGGAGTCTGTTTGCTCTGCAGGTAAAACAAATGACATTTCATGAAGGACAGTGAGAAGTGAAGCAATCAAAATATATTTATATAAAAAAAAAATGATGCTTAGAGGCTTACTCAGGGATGCATTGAGCCAAGAGCTGTATAATTGGATACTAAATCCATTATTTATGTCCTGCAATCTCTAACTCAGGTTAAGCATGAGGCTCAGCAGTAGGATCAGGAGACAAGGGGAGTTTGAGAGAGGAAACTACCTTGGTGTGTTCTGCAATCTGTGTTCATTCACAGCCCTTGCTACCTCCCCAGATCTCTGCTTCCACATCAGAAACCAAGCAGAGGTGATGCCAATGGCGTGGCTGGGTCTAAGCAATGAAAGCACCAAGCTCTTACCTCAGCTGCTACAATCCTTTACAACAATCCAATCCTTTGGCTGCAGTGATAGACTTAAAACAAACAAACAAACAATGGATATGGTTATGATAAAAAGAAAATCACAGAGGCTTCAGCCTAAGTGCCATTACAACCAATACCAGTGGTGTCAGAGGCACTGCATGCAGGGATGGGGACAAGAGAGGGCCAGAAGCACACAGAGGGTTCATGGCAAAACAGGGCAGCCCCAAACCACATTGCTTACTGAGCTTTGCTGCGATGCCATCGGTTCGGATGTTGCCTAACAAAGCTGATCCCTTCCGCAGGGAGGAGGAAATAACCTGCTGTACTGTGGTGTGCCCTAGTTTTGGGAGCTTAAACAGAAACGAAACCTAAAGTGCTGTAATCAATAAACCTTTGTTAAAGCACACACGCTGTTAGAAATGTGCATTCTTTCTGAGGATCCTCCACCGCTGTGCTTTCAGCAGCTCCTCCCTCAGCCCATGCCCCACTGCAAGCAGATCAGAGCTTTGCTACAAAAGGCCCACAGAACTTTAAGTCCCAAACCCTCCACCTGGCAGCAGCATTATGAGCCTGATTTCTGTGACAGGTGCTCTGCCCTCAGACCAACCATCTTTTCCTTAAGAAAGTGGTGAAAACAACTACTGAGCACAATGGGGCTTAGACAGCACCCAAAAGCAGGCAGCCTGTAGCAAAACACAGCAGGAATTCACTTACAGCTGGAAGCTGGGCTCTTAAGACCAAACTACGTGTGCAACTTCTTGTGCTCTTGCCCAGGAAACACAGAGCTGTAGCAGCACTATTCCTGCAGCAGCTGTAGAGCAGCATGGCTTTCTTCCCAGGAAACCACACTGCCTGCTTTGCTTTCCCACCAGCTCAGTTCTGTGGCTCTTGGAGTCTGCGTGCTTCATTTCTTGCTTTATCTTAAAGGCTTTAAGCCTGGATGTAATTATTAATAAAATGATTACCATGGGTTCATCCTCTGGGTGTCTACCCAGTGTCTGACAAACTGAGTGCCAGTCGTGGCAGCATTTCAATGAAACCCAAAAGGCTGCGGCAACAAAAAACAAGGAAGCAGCACAAGAGGATGTTGTTGCATTTTGGAGATGGAGACTTCATAATTGTGCTGAGACGCCAGCAAGTCCACGCTGCTCAAAGGCTGCCCTGGGCATCCGCTGCTCTCTGCTGTGGCAGGGACAGGTTGGCACCTGGTAGCCTTAGAAAACAGAACTAAATGGAAATACAGTGGGGTCTTCGGCTCAGTACAGGGCACTTAATGCTCCTGAACACAGTGAGATTCAGGGCTGCCCACCACTGGCATCCCTTGCTGCATTTCAGACCCTCTGCTGGACTGCACACTGCTCAGTATTCCAATGTTCTCATAGATTTTGTTACACCATCATTTTGTAATGGGAAATTTGGACAGCAACCTCCCTTCGGGGGCAGGATGCTTCCCATGCCTCTTCTCATGCTTCTTCCTTTTGCATGCGAGGCACCCGGCTGTGAGCTTAGCCCTACGCCTCACACAGTGCACCTCCACCAGCACAGCACAGCCTGCTTGTCCCAAGAATTGACATTCTGACATTCAGAAACACCAAGGATACACATGCTTTGGAAAAGCAAAGCGTCAAACAAGACCTCCCTCCAAAGAGCACGCAGAGAGCTGAGGATCTCAGCACAGTTCTCCTCCCTCCCGAGTTACTCATTCCCATGTTGTGAATGATCCAGAGACTGTCAGCATGGATGTTAGGCGATGCTAACGCTGCTGCTCTTCCCTGCAGGATCAAAGGGCTCAGTGGTGGTTTCTGTCACAGCTCCAGCATGACTGAGCATGGTGTGTACCCCAGAATATCACCTTGGGTGCTCCTTCAGGGAGGCTTTCGGTCACTGAGCAGTTACTCCTGGACACTTGTCTGAAAATAAGCATAACACCAGGTTATCTCTGCCAGAGCCAAAGCGATGCCGCCCTGCTGCCTGCTCTTGTGCACTTTAGCAAGCAATGAACTCTTCTGTGATGTTTCCTGTCTGAGACCTGAGCATATACACACAGAAACAAGTCATCCCATGGCTCCGAAATCTCCTTGCGCTGTCTGCTAATGACACATTTCCCTGAAAGGCAAATTAATCTCTCAAAGAGGCTCCAACAGATGAAATACAAACCAAAGTAAAATGCAAAAGCTGAGGGACCATCATCCCTCTGCAGAAGTAACCACAGCCCCATAAGAGCGGCTGCTGCCGGCGCTCTGATTGCGATGGCTCTGCCCTGATGGGTTTGCAGGAAGAGCCACCATCACAGCCCGTGGGCTTTTCTGAAGTCAGAGAATTGATCAGCTCTCATTTCAGCGCCTGCAGGACACACTGGGAGCAGAGCATGCCACAGATGTGCATCTCCTGCCCTACATTCGCACAGCAGAGGGTAAATCCACGCCGCCGCAGCCCCCATCTCCTCCACCACTGATCACCTCCTCGAGCACAGAGGAAACAAACCTTACACAGGATGATAGAACTGATAATATAAAGTGTTTCCTTTCCCCTGTCAGCAGAGAGCCCCCAGGGGGCTCAGCAATCCCAGGGCCTTACACAGGGTCAGCACAATTTGGCAGCTTGGGGAGAGGAGCCCCTTTTCCTACTATGGAAGGCTGTTTTCCTGCACTCCCACAGATACTGGGCTGAAGCAGAGGGGGATGCTCCACAGGAAAGCTCTGTCCCTGGGGCAGCACCTTAAGCCCCAGAGCAAATCAGCAGGAACTGCATTTGGGAATCATCAGGCAGCTCTCTGGTTGATGACAGCTGCAGCACTGCCTGTGTTTGCATCCTGACATGAGATTTCAAAACCATTGCAGGAAAGGGGATTTCTCCACGGCCTTGCCAATATATGTGGTTTTTTTTGGTTTGTTTTTCTTTTGTGCTTGAAGAGTGACTCCCTTCATGGTGTGGGCTGACGAGCTGCTCATTCACAGGGCTGTGGCCACGAGGTCAGGCTGATCTTTGCACCAGCTCTGTGTTTGTCAAGAGCTCAGGGCTATTTCTGCAGTGAAATCAGCACACAGCCTTGCGTTCATTGGCACTGCAGTCGCCATAGAATCACAGAATGGTTTGACTTAGAAAGGACATTTAAGGGCCACCTGGTCCCATTCCTTACAACCAACAGGGACCCCCCCCCCCCCCCAGCTCCATCAGGTGCTCAGAGCTCCTCCAGCCTGAGCTCAGGTGTCCCCACCTGTGTGGGACAATGTGTGCCCCTGCCTCACCGCCCTATGGAAGGGTGGTAGGGACAAAGGGCAGAACACAGCCCAGCACCTTGCTGGCAGCTGCAGGCAGGCACTGAGACAGCCACCAGAACTTCCATTTGCATTTGGTGTGCTTTGGCACCAAATACTCGAAGCCAGCACCTTGGCACCCAACCTAGAATCCTCCCACAGCTCTAAAAAGAATTAGCATTGCAGTGCTTTTAAGGGTTTTCCAAGCTCTCATTTTTGAGCACCTGCCAAGCAGCAAAGCACACATCAGCCCCACTACAGGGTAGGGTTGTGAAATCCCTGGGGAGCCCATAGCTGTCTGCTGCTGAAGTTGGGAGGCCTGGAGCCAGCAGTAGATAAGCAACTCCAGCATACAGCTCCAAGAGAGCAAGGGAGGATCCAGCAGGGCAGGGAGCACAGCTGCACTGAGGAGCACAGGGACAGCAGCTGACAGATGTGGGCAATTTGGGGCTCTAAGCGCAGGCTGAGTGGGAACTGCATTGCTGTGATCACACTGTGCCAAGCAGCAAGTCAGAATGAAAGGAAATTTGGAATAGACACAGAATGGTGCACAGAGGGAGATTTCCAGGTCGTGGGAAGGGCTGAAACAGCGCTGCTAAAATACACTGCCACAGATAAGGAGAGTGTATTCCTCACTTAGTAATTATAGCAGCAACTCAGCCTCTCTCATGCCTTCACCCTTGCAAAGGAAGTTTTGCTGGCAGCCTGAGGAGCCATTTCTGAGAAGGAGTCAGACAGGGAAGTGCTGCACCACACAGAGGTCATCCATCAGAGATCTGATTTCTCAAGCACTGATGACACAAGCGAAGGACTTGAATTCAGGCCTCGCATGACCCACAGCATCGAATCAAACCC
The DNA here is from genome assembly GCF_019238085.1 of Lagopus leucura. Classification (NCBI taxonomy): domain Eukaryota; kingdom Metazoa; phylum Chordata; class Aves; order Galliformes; family Phasianidae; genus Lagopus; species Lagopus leucura. Next base: position 551,022 of record NW_024962303.1, on the reverse strand, counting down.
AAAGGCTTTTGCTCCCTGTAGTAAATTATGTTGCCAGGAAACATGGAGTTATCTTGGCACATTTTGACACCAGTGCTTAAAAACCTCTAGAAAATGATCGCTTATCTTCCTTGTAATGGATGCTGGCTCAATCTCCTTTAATTCACAGAATTCCTCCCAAATCACATTAAAAATAGCCTGATGGTGCTAGCAGTGAGAGCCCACCGTGCCTACCTCTGCCTGTCCTGCACTGTGCATCTCTTCAAGTGCTGTTCCTCTCAGTATCTGGTGCTCTCTGCTGGAAAAGCAAAGCTTGGGGCAGAGGGGAGAAAACAGCCCTGCTTTGCTGCTGTGCAGCCACAGCCTGGAACTCAGCAAGGAGAGCAGAGTAACAAAAGTCCAAGGTTATGGTGAGCGAGGGTGTGCTCAATGTGGGCACAAAAACAAAGGAAAAAAATAAAGCTACTTACCCTTAGAAGGCCTCAGGTATGCAGGGATCTCCAGCAAAATATCCTCATTGCCACTGCCAACCCTTAAATGAGGGCTGGGAAGGGGTGGATGCACCTGAGCTCACCCTGCCTTCCCACCAGGTGTTCCATCACTGCTTCAGGCCCTGACTTAGCATTTCTGCTTCTTGGATTTGCATTCTGATTTTTACTTCCAATTCCCCGATAAGAAAAGCAGAAGTAGGGAAGCACTGCATCCATCTGGGTTGCACACTGACCAGTCCTGGCTGTGCCCAAAGCACTCTGCTGCTGCTCCAGGGCTTTGCGCAGCTCTGAGAAACCACAGCTGTCACATCCCACACACTGAGGGCTTCTCTGCAATGCCAGGATGAACTGCCTGCCCTGTGCTCAGCTGGGGGGTGCCTGGCCTGACTGGTGGTAAGAAATCACTGGGACAAGTGAGCATGGCACAGCGGTGGCTGTGGTGGAAGCAGTGCGGATGTGTGTACCCAAAAACCCCACCTAAATGCAGGGCAGAGAAAGCCCTCCCAGGTAGCACTGGGATGGAAAGAACCGAATGCTTCTCCCCAAACCCTGCAAGCAGTAAAGCACTGCTACTCATTGCATTTAAACCCAAGAATCACACAGGGAACAGAGGAGGGGCACAGCAGCACAGAAAACATCTGGAGAAGCAAGTTTTTTTTTTAGTAAAGCCATGAAAAACATGCTTTTTGGAAGAGCTGCGTCACATACATCTCCATAATGCAGCAGTGTTTGGTGAGAGCATTGCAAAAGCAGAAGAGGGTCAGTTTGTACCCTGCAAAGGGCTCCTAAATGCAACAGGTTGTTCCTTCTGGTTGCTCCTGAGGGGCAGCAGGAAGGCTCTGCTTGGCAATAGCTGTGCCTGACAGCAGCAGCCAGGCACTGAGGGCATCACTTTGGGGGATGGTGGGGTGACACAGCCCCCAGGTGTCACTGCTTGTTGGCTGGGGGCTGCCTGCACGCCTCCCGAGGGAGGGGAGGTTGGGATGAGCCACCTACGGAGCGGCTTAGAGCTTGGAAAGTGTGAATACGTCTGGAAATGAGAAGCAGAAGTTGCATCCTTAAAAAAAAAAAATAAAAATCACACACACACACAAAAACAACCCCAGACTGCAGCTGCCGACAGCTCTGAGTGAACACAGCCGGGGACAGAGTGCCCTCTGCTGCTGCGCTTCGTGGCGCTCAGCTCGGTGCCATAGGAAACACAGAGCTTCAGTGGGGAGAAAGGAAGGAAAGCCTCCCTTTGCCTTGCCCCAGACTAATACCTCCTGTTTCACGTGGGTCGCTCCCAAAGTAATGCCTCCTGCTTACTGCCATGGAAGCTGGTCATACAGAGAGCTTTATGACACTTTTTTTATAGACGGAGGATATCCTTGGCTATGAAACACTGACTTCCAACGCGGTCACTGCCATCAGCTCTGCATTTTCACCAGCCATGAGCAAAGGCTTGCATGGCATGCACGTACAGATCTGCACCGGCAGAGGTGACCACTGTTCCATGGCTGCTGTGGTGGTGTCATTGCCAGGGAGACGATGCCCACATCACCCACCTTTCATTGGCCCCAGCAGATGGAAGTCTGAATGCACCAAACCCGGGCTGTGCAGTGGGAGTGCTTGGACAGTCCAACCAGGACAGGCAAGACTCTTCACGTGAGTTGTTACGTGACCTTAATCACTTTGGTGCAGGATTAGCAGCTGCAGCAGAGGCTGCATGGTATTTAGGGGAGGAAGGACAGCCAGCCATCACACCTCCCTCCACCCTACTTTTCAGACCCTCTTTCTCCAGGCATTTCTCAGTCAGACAGCCAGAATCTCTGCTTAATGCCTCGCTCCACTTTTACCTTCCCTGACCATAAAGCCAACGCCAGGGGCCCTCTGCTGGGCAACGCTATTTCCTCAGCCCACGGTGCTCCCTGACGGCTGGCATCTGCCACAGCCACACACCCAGGATTTACAACACCCAACACCAGAGATGTGACGGACTGCACAGCTCAATTCTTACTTTATTTCCTCCCCTAAAATCAGGCCGGACAGACAGCCAGACCAGAAGCATCTGTTTCTCTTTTCGATGTCAGCAGCGCCAATAAGAAGCATCTGCAATGTTTTGATTTCACACACACATTGTTTTTGGCTTTCCCTCGAGGATGGAGCTCAGTGTGGCTGTGACCCAACGCCGGGCACAAAGCACTCTGTTTGCAGGGCCGTAGGGAAGTGCTTGCTTTGCAGGAGGCACAATTCACCCCATGCAGCTCCTGCAGGGTGAGGGCTGGGTGCTGCACCCCACTGCCATCCATCGCACCCCAGCTGGGATGCGCCACACACAGCAGTAAGCTCACACTCGTTGCCACAGTGGGGAGCCAGCATCCTTCACAAGAGCTGCCTGCCTGCCTGTTCTGCAGCTCCTTTTTCTTTTCTTTCTTTCTTGAAGGAGAAGAAGAGGAATATCTGACAGCTTTGGCAGGGCAGCGGGGCTGGCTCGCCTTCTTTTCCCAAAGAACATTGTTAATGAGACAAGCTGTGGCCCTGAGAATGCAGAAAACATGCATTTTTCTTGTAAACACAGCAGCACAGTGGTTAGCTGGAATTCACCCCAGAGCAGAGAGCAAGCCTCGGGTTCAGAGGTCATGCTATAAGCAAATACTTCAGTGCAGTTTACATTTTCAGACCTGCAAACATGCAGCAACAAATTAGATTTTCCTGTGTCTACTGAAGCAAAGCACAGATGCGGCCCTGGCAGACCCCAGCCCTGGGATTGGGACGTCTGGTGCTGCCCCACAGACCCCACCCAGCCCACACTCTGCATTTTCCTCCTTGTAAAGCCATTTTGAATCATACAATCCTAGAACCCTTCATGGAGGTTGGAAAAGACCACTGAAGATCATCTGTGGGGCATCTGGGATCTCTGGTGGGGCTGGAAGGGTGGGGGATGCTTTGGGATACCCCCAGCTGTGGGGCTCAGTGTTGTTATTTTATATGAGAAAGCACAGATGTGCTGTTAGGTGGCTGAAACAAGATGCAAGAGAGGTTCAGACACAGCAATATGGAAACACTGCACCAGGGAGAGATGTTATCCTAAGGGCAAGCTCTGTCCAAGATATAAATAACATGGAATAGGAAAAATGTCACATGGATTGAGACATTTGGAGAAGAAAAAGGGCTTTTCTCTGAGGAGGCTGCAGGGATATCAGAGGCAGGAGGCAGTGCCGTGCAGATCGTGGAGCTGCTGACCTCCAGCTCAGGCAAAACGCTGCTCCTTGCTGAGGTCAGAAGTTGTTTTTGCTTTTTCAGCAATGCCTCAGAGCTGCAGCCTCTGTTATCCAAAAGCAGCAAGCCTGTGCTTATGGGGGAGGAGAGAAGCGAGGGCGGCTGCAGGCAGAGCTGGAGCACAAAACGGAGAGTTTTTGTGCCAACAGATGACACAAGTCAAAGAATCAGACACAGCTGACATTGGGACAGCTGTGACATTCAGAACAGCCTCTTACCAGGAGCTGCTGTCACCTGGATGCCCGCTGGGCACAGATCCTGGGCTGTGATGCTGAGCCCCAGGTCGGGTCCTGAGCATCCTGCACAGAACCTGAGACTGGGAAAGTTGCTAAAGCTGCTTGGTAGAAAGGAGAGAGAAGCTCTCAGTTCAACTTGCAGGACAAGCTCAGCTTAGCTCTGGACTCCTGAGCAGTTTCAGGCTTGCCTGGCTGTTTTTCCCCATGTTTCATGACAAGGAAGCTGAATTGAATTACTTGTGGGTAAAATATGCAATAGCCACTTTGACAATTATTTTTTAATTCAGTTAGCTGCGAGTTTTGTTGACAAGACAAGAGACACATCAAGCAGCTGAAAGAAGAAAGGCATTTCTGAATGCATCCACAGCCAGAGAGCAGAGACGAGAAGCAGATGTTGGAGGCAACTGTGTCAAGAAAATAGTGAGTGGGCCAGAAAAGAGATGGTAACAAAATAACAGCACCTCTGCTGATGGCAGCTGGGTTTCAGGGCTGGGGATGCCACCATCCTGGGGCTGTGTGTAGCCATGCACAGGGTGACGAGCAGGTGATGCTCTAAGGATGGCCCCGAGTGAGTTTTACTGTGACTGCAAACCTCACCATCCACTCCGCATTACTTGCACACAAAGGTTCAAGCAACCCCACTCTGCCAGAGCTCTTCCCCCCTCCATGGGCTGGGCTTGTTCCCATTGCAGCTTGCTTGGATTTTCATTAGGAATAGAGAAGGGAATGCACAAACAAACCACAGTGCTGGCAGTGGGAGATCGTGGAGGGTCCCAAGGTGGAAGGGAGCCGTGGGGATGGGAGAGAGGAGAGGAGATGCACAGCTCCACCCCACAGTGCCCTGCAGGCACCGCGTGTCAGCATCGCCCCAGGGCAGGACTGAAAGTTGTGGTCTGGAAGGAAATGAAAATGAACACACTTTGAGCACAGGTTTGTTCACACAGAAGGAAGTAATGTCTTCCTTGGGGCAAATAAAGCTCAGGGTGAGGCAAACAACACAGCGGTCATTGGGTGTCTTTGGAGAGCATCACAGACAGAGCTTCACTGGTTTGTTCTGCTGTGAAATTCCAAAAACATACCACCAAATGGCAAAGTCAACTCTTTGGAAGGGTAGATACCTGCAGGACAAGGAGAAATGGTTTGGAGTTGGGGGAGGGAAGATTGAGGTTGGATGTCAGGGGGAAGTTCTGTACTATGAGAGCAGTGAGGTGCTGGAACAGCTGCCCAGAGAGGCTGTGATGCCCCGTCCATCCCTGGAGGTGTTCAAGGCCAGGTTGGATGGGGCCCTGGGCAGCCTGGGCTGCTATGAAATGTGGAGGTTGGTGGCCCTGCGTGTGGCAGGGGGCTGAGATTCAGATCCTTGAGGTCCCTTCCAGCCCAGGCCGTTCTGTGATTCTATGACTCTGTGATACAGGAAGGTGGGGGCCCATTCAGATGCTCGATCCAAACCACCAAGCAGCCAACCAATTCCTGCAGTGGGCTCCACTGTGCCATGTGTGACAATTCCTTACAGAGCCCCGAAATGGGACCTCTGCGACACTGCAGCCAGAGTTTTGGCAATCAAACACACCATGAAACTCTTTGTCCCACTCAAGGCAGTACAAAACTCAAGCCAAGGTCCAGGTTACACAACTGCTTGCCTTGGGGGGGGTCCTCCCCGACACAAATGTAGAAGAAGCCACATTTCATTGTCTGCAATAATTCTCCAAGGAGAGAAACGCCAGCAATGAAAATACTTTGGCATCCGACCAACTATTCCAAATATTCAACAGTGACCTTGAGATTTAGAGGAGGATCCATTTAAAGTTTAAGGAAAAAAAAAAGAGAGAAGCAACGGAACACAAAGGACAAAAAGACGTTTCCTGGCTGAATGTGGTGCTGTGCGTGTTGACAGTGAAACGCTTTATCCCAGATAAGCTCTGCACACAATGAGAACGGGTTTAAATGTAAAAGAAAGGGAAACCAGCTTGACCCTTTGCCTTCAAATCATTTTGTGGTACCTCGTATGTGTGACAATTAATTAAATTGACCAGTTACTTCACTCCATAGCACTGAGTGCTGCTTGGAGCAAGGAGGGTGCCCAGGTCCTGCACTGCTGCTGGGCAGGGTTTGGATTCATGAGATGCAATGCTTCCATGCACAGATGTGCTGCTGCAGCACTGCAGCTCCTCTCCCTGGAAGCTCCAGGTGTTGTGCTGTGTCTCAAGCATGGGTTTTGTGGTCCAACAGACAGGAAGAGCTGCTTTCTGGTTGGAGAGACCCTATTTGTCCCTACAGCCCCAAGGGGTGCCCTGGGATGCTGAGATGCTCCATGGCTCCTTTTTCCCATGCAATGCCCCATTGCCCCATGTCTCCCAGCGGATGTGAACTCACACAGCAGCTGCAGGGAAGTGGCACACAGATGTGCTTTGGGTCAAACTGCAGAGAAATGAGGTTCCTGGGAGAGCTCAGAGCAGGGGGAGATGACAGAGGCCAGCCAGAGATAACAGGGCCCTCTGTGTTTTAACCTCTGTTAGAGCTTATCTGCTTTTTTATGGCCTATGAGCTGATTACTCATGTCCTAGAAGCAGGGACATCAGAAACACAGCCACAAGCATCCTGGCTCTGCCAGCACAGGGCTGCTCAGCTCAGCCCATGCACGCAGCCCTGGCCGTGGCTTTTCCCATTCCCAGCAGACCTTCCCTGGTTCCCAAGAGGGGCTCCTACCCCGCTTATCAGAGGCATTTAGGAAATGCCAAAACACTTCCAGACTCCCAGTCCCAAGCCACAAACAAAGATAAACCAAATAGCTCAAATCGTGGTGCGTCTTCCTCTACCTGCCCTCACACACGATGGCATTTCTGCTCCATCTGCAGGAGCTCCAGCAGGATCAATATTATCCTCACTGCTACTGCAGCACAGCATCACCCCTCTTCTTGCGGACAGCATAAACCTGCTTTTATTTCTCCACCTCCCCCAGACTGCATGGAAAATAATCCCAGGCATGAAGCAGAGAGCAGCTCATCCACAACCTGTGTAACCAGCCAAGCTGTAAATCCCAATGCCCATTGCTCTGCATTACTTGTGTTGTTCTTTAACTTGTTGGGTGTGGTACATAGTTCACAATGTCAGTAATGTGCCTTCAAAACAGTTGGGCTCCTTTAGGAACTGCTTCCCAGCTGGAGCAAATGGGGCACCAAGACCCAACTATTGAATGGTTAATAAGTATTTTCTGAGATTGTAGTTCATTTTTCCCTCTAACCTCAGCTTTGGCATCTGGCATTGCTCCACCCAGACAAGGGCAAAGATGTGGGGGTCAGAAGAACGGGATGGAGACAGGACCTGTCCAGACAGCCCACAGCTGCCCAACATCTCTGTTAGCAACGAAGAAGGGAACAGAGGACTTGAAACCACATAGCACAGGTAAAGTAAACAACTACCTTGAAAATTAAATGATTAAATTTAAAAAGCGTTTTTGATCAAAATAAAGTAAGTGATCCTCTCTGGGTGTGGGGAGCATGGGGGGCTGCTATAGGGGCTGCTATAGAGGCTGCTCAGCGTCCCAGAGGGATGGCAAAGCTGCTCTGTGAGAAGTGCCAAATGCTTTCACTTGGTGCCCAGAAGATAAAGCACATGTTGAGGATTGCACAAACACTAGGGAAGTCACACAAGGTTACGTTAATCGCTTACATGTGCCTATTATTAGCTGAAAAAGCTGAAAGGAAGGGAGAGACTGAACAAGGCAAGGTTTCATTTTGTGCTTTTCAACAAACACGAGCAAAGATATTCTTTAAATTCCAACATGAGCACGTGATCAGCCCTCAGTGCCAACCTGCTGATGGGGGAATGGGAGAAGGATGTTGTTCCCTCTCCAGGCTTGGGCTCTCCGTCCCTCCCCAGCACCAGCAGTGGACCTGCTCCCATCTGCACTGTGACTGCATGGCTGGGCTGCGTGTCCCAGGGCTGCAGACGGGGCGAGGGCAGCCCTCAGGAAGCCTGCAGGAAGACCTCGAGTGCTGCACCCAGAGCTGCCCATTGTCCCACTGAACAGGGCTCCAGCATGGCTCCGACCGCCCTCACATGGAGCAACCCTGCAATGCCATCACTGAGATGGGGGAACCAAGGGCACGTCCCCATCATTGGGCACAACCCTCCCCAGTGCCAGCGCAGGGATGGCGGCGGTGTCCTGAGATCGCACCAACACTGAGTGTAACGCTGCTCCCCCAGCACCCAGCTCTGCACCAGCCGTGGCCGTGCTCACTTTGAGCTATCCCAGCAACTTAGCCCTTATGACAAATCCATCACCCAGAAAGCAAACAGCATTTGGCATGAGCTGCAGCTGCGTGGTCGGCTGTGGGAAGCGTTTTCCAGCTCTGCCCAAACATTTGTGTTTCTGCTCTCTTGCACGTTTCCATCCGCCTTCCAGTCACCCTGTGAAAATATGAATTCCTCTTCTAAGCAGATAATTAACTAACCCTGAGCAGCTGCAAGGTATCAAGCATGGCAACAGACACCCAACCCAGCAGTTCTTACAGCCAGATGAATAACATTACTGCTTCCTACCGAAGCCTTTCCTCAACACTGAGCTAAAAAAAAAAAAACACCAGGCAAACAAAAATAAACCTGGCAGTGTCCATTTGCTCTTTTCCTATATGGTTTTATTGTGCAGTGTAACTTGACAGAGCAGAGCCAGGCGATGGCTGAGGCCATTATGGGAGCCTGATTTGATGCCCAGAACCCGTTCAATGGGGTTTGGACTTCACCTCGTGATCCATCAGGACTTCATTCTGTGTTGCTACAGTGCGCACTGTCTTGTGTGTGCCCTACAGCCAGGGCCCAAAAATGGGCAGAGAGAGCATCTTTGCTCTAGCTGCATCTCCTCTGCTCTGACACACAGAGTGCTGAGGCAGTGGCCACCCCAGCCAGGTAGCAGGCAGTGCACAGATTAATTATTATTAGTATGGAAAACCTATGGTGTCAGAGATGAATCTGAGCCACCCACAGGCACTGCTGTGCCTATTGCTGTGCTGAAGCCCCAGCCTGTGCCTCACACCTTGCTGTTCACTCTGTGCAGTTCCAGGTCCGTGTGAGATAGAACACTGCAAGCATCCCCAGGCTGCCTCTACAGTCATCTCAGGGCCATAAAACAATGTTGAGTGTCCTCCAAGCTTACAGCATTGCATGCCACACTCAGGCTATGTCTCTAATTCTTTTCATTTCTACCTGCCTGCTCGTGGCTCCAGCTGCCCTTCCAGAAGCCCAGTTTGCTCAGCTTTAGGAAAAATCTCTCTCAGCTTTCCACCAGGTTCACGGAGAGGCAGCAGCTCAGCCCCACAGCCAGCAGCTTAATTGGCTCCCCTGGAAAATGGAAAAAGTCAATATAATTGTCCTGACCTAACAGGACGCCTGCCCGCTAATTAGAACCTCCCTAAAGAACTGCTCAGACACCAGAGCAGTGCTGCTGCCCTTCTGGCAGAGCTGAGCATCCCAGTGCTGAGCTGTGGGTGCTGGGGTCTGGGAAACCCAATGGGCAGAGAAGTGCCCTGCAGCTCTCACACCAGACTTCTGTTCTGTACAAAACCCCCCTTGTGAATGACATCTCCCTGCCGTCCATGGCAGAGGGGCTGCCTCTATGGCACACTGCAGCTGTGGGTTATTTCCCCCCCAGTGACCCACAGAGCTGCTGGGGGCTGACATGCTGATAGGGGACTTTAAAGCTGTGCCAAGCTCTCTGCTTTCTCTAATATGGAGAGCCAGCAAAAAGGAGAAAAAACTGGTGAGAAGGGCTGAGTGTACCTGAAAATCCAGCTCAGCGAGTTCTCTTCCCCCCTCTGTGCTCCGTAATGGAGTTTGAATCTGGAGGTATCAAATTCACAGCAGCTTCCACGTTCAATGAGGACCGAAGAAGCAGAGCCTGAACAAGATCTCATTGACGGCACAGCCTCAGCGCCTGTGTGAGCAGCACGTCCGCCTCCACAAGCAGCACATTCATGGTGGCATTGGCCACCAGGTCCCTGTGCTCCACTGCAATGCTTTGTGGATGTGCTGTGGGCTCCTTTCATCCCCGGGGTCGGGGCTATTTTGGAGCCTGGGGGCTGACACAGGGCTCGCTGTGCTCAGGTCCTGCTGAGACACCTCAGTGCTGCGGCTCAGAGGGCTCAGAATAGATGCAGCTCAGGAAATCCTCCCAGGTACATTAGCAACAAGAACCCCAAATGAATCAGAGCAGTGCTGAGCGCTCCGTGGACCTAACAAAACCCTCAGGACGTGGCAGGCAGAGCCAGGTTCCTGCCTGTCCCTAGCTGAGCAAAGCTCACACACAGGTCACAGCCCTGGGAGCTGTGCTGAGCAGATTTCACTGTCTCTGTGTCCCTTTGATGATGGGTTTTTTGCATTATCTGTGCTGGTGTGGGGCAGCAGTGCTGCTGGAGAGCCGGATGGTGATCCCTGCAGCAATCCCTGTTTCCTCCTGCTCCTTCCCTGCAAGCTGCTCCCTGGGGCAGGAGGGAGCAGACACTTTCCTTCCTTCCTGACCTCACACCTCCCTGCAGAGGGGGGATGCAGACTGAGCACAGAGCAGCCTGCATCCCACTGCCTGTGCCACTCAGAGCACCGAGCTTTGCTCTCTGGATGCATTTCTGCTGAGCTCCAGCCCTGGCAGGCTCTGTGCCTGCTGCTGCTCCACCTGTGGCTCCAGCAGCAAAGGATGGCTGCATGCAAGCCCTGCCAGGAGCACAGGTGGAGGTTTTCCAGCCAAGCTGATGCCATCCTTCAGGGCCCGGCTCCAGGGAGAAAAGAGATCCTGCAGTGCTTCGTGCACACAAACAGCTCCAGGACCAAAACAAATGGGTGTTTAATGCAGCCTGCTATCAGCTAGCCCCCACGTTTCAAATCTCTTTTGCTCTGTGCTATAAAGGCACATTATGATGGATAGCTTCCAAATCCCATTCTGATATTTTCTCCCAACCATACCCAGGAATCCATTTGGCACTGAAGAATCCTTTGAAAGCAGGCAATAAGTAAAGCCCCTGAGATAGATAAACTCTTTACAAAGACGCAAGCCCTGCAACCTGCTGCTTATCATTCTGTGCCCTATGCAGAGCAGCATCTTATGGGGAAAGTGCTGTTCTTCCTGGTGCAAAAATTGTGCAGACAACCAAAACAGTGTGTTTCCTCACTCCTTGTGCAGTCTGGATTGACTCTACTGCTCTATTCACACCTACCTATGTTTAAACCACAAGATAAGAGGTAAATCCTAAGTGCCAAAGAGTGCAAAATGAAATTTCTTTGCAAAAGCAGCTTGTGCAAACCAACAAAACGGTCCCAAAATGCTGCCTGTGCCCACGCAGCCATGACAGCAGCTTTAAAGGGATACCTTGACTCATTACTTACTGAAGAGCTCCTGTTGTACCTGATATTCTTTCTGCAAGGACCTGATGATGGAAATTGCAATAGCCATGGCTCACTGTGCTTTGCAGGGCTCCCAGGTCCCCTCCCAGTGATGGCTCAGTGCAGCCATGGGGGTGTGCTCAGCAAAAACACCCACCAGTGTTGGAGACGTGCAGCTGGCTAATCTATACATAGGAAAACAAATAACCCCGAGCTTTGATTGTTCAAGTTCACAGCAGAGATTACTTACCTTGGCAGATACATATTCAAGACATACGGCTTGTAATTCCTCAGCCAGTGCTAAGCAAAACCATGTGTTCTGCTAAAATAAGGGGAAAGTTTAACTCTGACATTGCAAAGACAGAGTGACTGTCATACACGTGTTCATGGCACAACTAAAACAAGGAGGGTCACCAACAGGAGAGCAAAGCTTCTGCAGTGGTGAGAAGCTGGGGTGCTTTCCACAGCTCCACGTTCTCCAGCGTTCTCCAAATGCAGCCAGCGCCATTTGGGCTCCTTATCCCTTCTCTCTCCAGGAGGTGAGCTGCAGGGGTTGCATACCTCCCTCCTGCACAGCTTGAAGCACACAGCCAACACACAGAGAGCTCTGCTGCCCCTGAGGGCTCAGAGGATGAGGAAAGCAGAACCTTGAAGTTCACTCTCACTCCACCCTCATGCAACCCAACCCAGCCCAACCCCAGCGGTCACCCCATGCACTGGATAAGTTTTCTCCCGTCATCAGGAGGAGAATCTTTCTCTCCTTCTCCAAACAAAGGACCATTACTGTAAACAGTTGTAGAGCTGCTGCAGTCACCGCTTTCCACCCAGAAGGGCCTCTCCTCTGGCTCATTTCCCATGCCTGGCACTTTTTTGGTGCTGCAGAAAGCTTAGATTGAACGGCCATTTGCCAACACAGCCCTCATTGAAAGACAGCATAGTTAAAAGAATAACTAAAATCACATTAGAAAGAGATTGGGAAGCAAAAGGCTGGGCTGGCCTCACTCAGTTGGGGCAGCTTGAAAGCACTCCTGGGCTCAGAGGTGCAGCCATCAGCATGACAAATTAGCAGGAGCTGAGTCTGAGTGCAAAGAACCAAGGTGATGGAAACAAAAGAAAGGAGGCAATGGTTTTCTATCCCTCACATTGCAAACAGATGTCCCAGCAGTGCTGGAGCAGGGCACCCTAGCCAAAAAGGTGAGGTCATGCTTCTCAGGGGATGGCTGGAAATCAGGCACTGATCCGAGGTGAGGCAGCGAGGGCAGCTTGAACCAGCAGGCTGCAATGAGAATGGAGATGAGCAACTTGAGGGCAGCTCAGAAGGATCCGGGAGATGGGAGGAGGTGGTTTGGGAAGGGAAGAGAAAGAAAAAAAAAAGGAAAGGAAAAATGCTTACAGAATAGGTATAACAAAAACTCAACAGAAAGGGAGCGACTGGCAATGATTCCTGTTCAGAACAGCATTGGTGGGATTAAAGCGGTGCTCAAGGAGGCTCTGCTCCTTTTCAGATGGCTCTGGAAGAGCTGCACTCAGTGAAAGCGATGGTGGTGAGCCCTTTAAATGGGGAACTTGGAGTGTAACCTCTGCTATTTAAAGATGTGTCAGCACCAGGACAAATATAGCACCCACTGGTCACTGTGCGAGAAATCACTGTGAATTCCCACGAGAATACTGTGTCACAAGGCCACCAGAGCCCTGCTGTGGCACAAAGCAATACACAGCAGCACCCAGCACTGGATGCTCAGTCCCACTCTGTCGCCCTGCTGGGATGGGGCATCTGCAAGCTGTGTGCCACGTGCAGCTGTCAGCGTGCTGCATGAGTTGGGATGACAGCCTCAAGATCCTGAGCAGATTCCATGGATTCTAAGCTCATTTTGTCTCCCTGAATTGCTCCAGTGCTTCCCTCTGGGCATGTTGTAATGCAGAACAGAGCCAGGCCCTGCAGAGGAGTTTGGAAGCTGGGCCATTTGGAATCACGAGGTTAATAAAAGCCATTTACAAGAAGTACCAAAAGTACCGAGCAAGCTGGTGGGCTGTGAGCGCATCATTTGCTACCTGGATTCCCTGAAAACTCACCCTGGCTTTCCTTTTGCTGAACACCACACCTGCAGCCCTGAACAAGGAAGGGTATGCACTAAACCAGGAGCTGATTGAACTCAGAGCACCCACAGAGATGGGTGAAGTGGCAGGGAATGCTCAGCCTGAATGGCCATGCTGGTGTCAACAGAGTCAACAGAGAACAAGCTAAAGAAAAAAAGTCATTGCTCTGTTGGTGCTGCTTTCCCCTGGGAAAAACAATGTTTTTAAGTGTTTCTTTCCCTCTGATAACAAAGGGAAGTGTTACACTGGGATTTCCATCCTTATCAGGGTGCTCCTTGGCAGGGTGGCCATTCCCAGCCATGGCCAGCTGCCTCTCACACTCCTCCTCCCAGCAGCACACACACTATAGGATAAGAAGAATTTTTTCAGTCTGTTCTCTTTCTTTTTTTCCCCCTAGATGCTCTTTCTTCAACCCAACAGCACCACAGGAATGCCTATGCCCTCCAAAGCACATCTGCTCACCTCATCAAGGGCACACGGCGATTGAGGAACTGCAAATTATTACAGAAAGTCATCACCCATGGAATGATGCTGAAGTGCCCCACAGCAGCCACGCTCCCAGGGCTGAACGTTCATCACCTCTGAACGTGCTCCCCATGCAGTGCTGTGCCCTCCAACCCTGTGCACGGCACGGTGACACCTGCATTCTCCATCCCATGGCCCGTTGGCAGCAGCAGAGCAGTGCCCAGGTGTCTCACACAGCCAGCCCACAACTCAGGCACCCCAAGGAAGCCCTCCAAAACCATCTGCCGTTATCTGCTGGCAGCACCCGGCTTTGTTCTGAACCACAGCGCCGGTTATGAAGTCTGGCAAGGAGACCACGCTGAGATGCGCGCCCTGAGCTGCCCGTATCTGCAGGAAGTGGTGGTTCAGAGCCCTGTCCTTTGGGCTGGTCTGTATTGCTGCACCCACCCAAGCTGCACGCTGTGTCCTGTACCAGTGACAGGCTGCTAGGACAATCCAATGTGTCCCTGGGTGCCAGGTGTTTGCACTGCAGTGAGAGCAATGCTTGGCCCATTCACTGCCTCTCTCCATGAAAAGTTGTCCTGATTCCCCTCCTGGGGACACGCAGCTCACCCTTCATTCATTCCTTCCCATCACAGTTGGTGTGGATACAAACATTGGGTTGTGGGCTAACGCCAGTGAGACTTGTTTGTAATTTCAGGCCAAATTTCCTGCCTGAATGCTGGAGGAGAGACCTCTCCCTGCATCAGGGAAACCCCCAGGTTCTCCTCTTGCACTGAATTACCACAAGATACTTCTAGATTAAGAAGAAAGGAAGTTGTCTGATGCTTATCTGGCCAAACCCAACGTTACTTTTACATTGTTTCAGCACAGATGTACAGAGCAGTTCACGGAATTACAAAATATAAAGATCATTGGCAAAAGAAAGAGATAAAAGAATGTTAGAAAGAACCTGGGAAGGGCAATGGCTGCATTTTGGGGGCAGTTGGGTGTTCATGGGCTCCCTGCTGTTGCTGCAGGCAGTGCAGGATGACAGCACAGCACAGAGGGCTTCTGCATTCTGGAAACTGATGTAGGACAAGACAATAAGAGATCAGCCTAATTCAACACTCCCATCTTCAGCTGTAAATGCAGTTACTTCCAAAGTGAATTCCAGGCTTTGCTTCATTTTCACACTGGTATATGGGCAACACAGCCAGACCTTGATATCTGTATCAGGATCTCCCTGTTTTCCTGCTCTGCTACACATGACCCTACTTGCATCAGGAACACAGCTGTTGTTTGGAGTCTCCAATGAAAGAAACCCTGGGAACACCTTTTGCTGGTAGAAAAATGCTTCAGGAAAACATTGCCCTACTGCAGGACATTGAAGACGTCATTTTCTCCCCTCTGAAATCACTTTGCAATCAGATAAACAAACACAGCACTACCAAAATAGCTTCCATGAGTCACAAAAATTATCAAGACCATCAAACAAGGGCATTACCACTACAGCTTGTGGTATATTCCCCGTGATACCCATTGTGCAGAGCCTTTCCGAGTGAACAATTAAAACCCAAACGGCCAGCCTTGAAGGCTGCTTTGTTAAGAGCTTAATTGCAATCAGATTGACGGGGTGCCAAAGGGCTACCAACAATGGGCTGCTGGAGAGGAGGAGGTAAGTGCTGGTGCAACACGGATAACGCTGCTTTGGTTTGCATGACACTGCTGGGCTGAGTGCAGCAGCAAAGCAGCCGCCTTGCTGCAATTAGCTCTGTTAATAGGCTTTGCTGGCAGTGCTTGGGGCTGAAGCACAATGCAGCAGCACTTCTCACTCAGCATTCCCTGTGCTGAGATACCCCTAAAGGGCCCCCCTCTGCCATGGGTGTGAGGGAAGCCCCCAGCTATCCCAGCTGTTAGGTATCACCAAGGAAAACCGGAAATATTTAATTTCCCATCTCTTCCAGCATATTTCTAGCAAGTCCAGTGTGCCACCAATAGGTGTAAAGAGGTTAGGCTAATTAGGATTATTACAGTGGAAAGATGATAAATGAAAATGCTTACCAATGTTGTAGGCTCACAGTAAACTCCACAAGGAATGATCTCCAGCAGAAATCCTTCCCCAGTGGCAGTCAGCTCTTAGATGGGGTCTAGGAGAGGTGCAGCCAGGTTCCACCCCTTCCAGTAGCACAGAATTGCCTTCACCTGTGCTCCCAGGGCTGACTCATGGCTCACCTCAGGTGCTCAATCCGAGGTTCAGGCCGTGATCTACAGTTCCCACACACCCTCTGATAGCAGCCATGCTGCTGCGTGCTGTGGTGCTGTATGTGACTCTCCAGATCTCCATGGATCGTACCCATAGAGCTCTGTTTCTGCTCTCTGTGGATGATGCAGCTGTGCGGGTGGCATTTCCCAGTCTCTGGGTCAGGGGGATCCTGATGGGGCCGTGAGCAGTGGGACACCCAACCCCCCCTTTGCAGCACAGCCCAAATTGTCCCGTAGCACCAAAGTCCCGTAGCACCGAAGTACCACTGCGCACAGAGTGGGATCCCAAAGATGCGACGGGAGATCACTGTGCCACGGGATTACGAGGGCAGCAGCCGCCCTCTAGAGGGAGCAGGACCGGGATTGATAGAAACTCCTTAAGGAAATGCGCAGAGAAGGCTTCCTCTCGGGGTCGACAGCCTGTGCAGCACGGCAATCCGCAGCCTCCCCGTATGGAACAACCCGTACAAAGCCCTGCATCAAAAAGCACCGTGTGAGGACGTTGCTAGCAATAGCAGCGCTCCGCTCCCTGCCTATTGCAAACCGTGCTGCAGTGCTGAAGGATTGCTGTCCGTATGCACGTGATGGTTTCGCCCAGCATCCGTCCTGCAGCCCGGTGCATCCCTCGGGAGCCTCGGTGCAGCCTCACAGCATGCATTGTTACAGCACACTTCCTGACATTCAGCTTCTTCCTTCTATTCACGGCTGCAGAATGGTGAGCTCCTGCCCGGCTGTGCCTTCGATTGTTTGAGGTCCTCCCAGCTCCATCCAAACTGAGGTTTTATCGCCAGCTCCTCGTGTCCCTGTGGCACAGGGGATAAGATTTTGGCATTGCTGGTGCGCCTCATCCAAACAGCAGCGTATCCGTTTGTTGGAGTCACAGCATGCAGAGCTGACAGCCAGTTCCCTGAACTGTGCAAAGAGAATCATCCAGACCCCACACTGCAGCAGGACGGAATCTGTGCCCGAGCTCAGCCTGCAGGAGGGGCTCCCTGGGTGTTTCTCTCCCACCTGGAGCAGCTCTCATGTGCCAAACCTCTGCTGGATGCAGCTCCTGGAGGGAGATTTCATGCACGACGGTTGGTCACACGCAACTGGAAACTGCTTTGTGCAACGGGGAAAAATGAGTAATGAGTTTGCAAAATGAGTGCATTGACAAGAAAAATGAAAGGCTCTGAAGCTGCTGGGACACACTTGGAAGAGCCCCATTGAGCTACTGGGAAACACAGAGAGCAAAGAGGAAGATACCACCCAAAAGAGCTGTACTCTCCTGGCTTAGTGGGGATGCCAATGAGAAGGAAAACAAAGGGTTATGGGGAAGATGTCTGGTTTGGGGAGACATGCAGGCTCGGGGAAATGGTGCTGCCAGAGGTCTCTGTGTGACCCAGCCAACATTATGGATTTTGGTTTACTTTCCTTCTCTGTGGATTCCGTTTCACTTTTTTACCCAATGAAACACTTTTCAGCAGCTCGTGTTCTAATGCCTTCACTTCAAGTTAATTGCACTTAATAAAGGCAGGCCCTCAGGGCTCATGAATGAAAACAGCTGCGCTTTGATAGCTCTGAGAATGAGAGAAATAAATCACAGATTAATCAGTTAATCTGACACTCCTTTGGATGGGAGCAAACCTGAGGCTTGGGGGCTGAGAAGGCTGCCAGCTCCAGGCAGAGGGATCTCTGGATGCTCCAGCACTGCTCTGCCACCAGCAGCACCTGCTCCTGGACGGCTCTGATTTGAGCAAACAATTGGATAGAATCATCCTGATGCTTGTTAGCAAAGCCTTGCTGGATGGGAGAGGTGCTGAGCTCCGAGCAGCAGCGCATTAGCAGGACACAGCTCAGAGACAAAGCCTTCAGACTGCAAGGAAACCCATCCCAATGAGCACTTGCTTTTTTTCTCATCTGCCTGCAGCATTGAAAATGGTTTTCCATGTCCTTCCAAAAGCGTATTTAAAAGCAAATACACAAACAGGATGAGGCTTTGCGCTTCCATTTGATTTTTATAGCCTTCTCATGAAGCTCTTCAGAAAGGATTTCGAATGGAAACGCTGACAAACTATTAAGCATTAGTGAACACTGCAGCATTAGTGAGCTGCTGATGGCTCTGTTAGATGTGCTCAGGAATTTTCCTTCAGCAGAGGCTGTGGTTTCTGCAAAGTGACTTTTTTCCCCCCCGTGTAAATATCAGTATTAATAATTTTTTCCTTTCCTTTCCTTTCCTGGGGACCATCTGAATGAAATTCTCTGTTTGAATGGGGTTGAACCTTTTTCTCTTTCTCAGTCATCCAGATGTTTCCTTTGGGGTCACCCCAGCACTGACATCATTCTGCAGGAGCTGCTGTCCTCAGGCTGCTGCTTCAGAAGGGTGAGATGGTAGGAAGCTGTAAGCCTCACGGCCTGAGCAAATGGTACATCACAGGGATGTGCTGCCTGCGGGCAATGTGTTTTGACCCATCAGATTCTGAAAGCTCAAAGGGCAGATATTTTGGCAGCAGAGGGTTGTTGATTCTGCATTTCCCCAAGCAGGATCCCCCGGTGTGGTGAAGCATCTCATGGAGGGTTCATTCTGAGCACTGCAGGTAACAGCAGGCTGGCCACAGACCCCCCCTGCAGCATGGGGGCTCCCCGTGCCACACACCACTGCTGCACACTGTTGTACCCCAACAGACCAACGCCATGCAGCATTCGGCATCCAAGTGACAACATCTGAGATGGAGAGACAGCAGAGAAAGGAAACATCCTGCCAAAGAGCAGAGGAGGAAGAGGAAAAGCAAATGTTCATATCTAGTTTACATTCTAGTGGCCTTTAAATCACAGAATCATAAAATGGCCTGGGTTAGAAGGGACCTCGAGGATCACCAAGCTCTCTCCCCCAGGTACCAACCTCCAGATCACAGAATCACAGAATCACAAGGTTGGAAACGACCTGCAAGATCATCTAGTCCAACCACCCAAGATCTGATGTTTGTCTTTGCTTTCTGCTCTCTGGCTCCTTCTGAGAGCTCAGAAGTGCCCTGCAGCAGAAGTCTTGGCACATTAAAGCACCATTGACTGAAAATGGTCAGTGTGTCCAACAGCATAAGAGATAGGAATCAGTCAGCCAGAAATGCAATATGCTGCTCACCAGGGCTCATTTATTCCCAAAGTTCAGATATTCCTTTCTGGCTCATACCAATAGAAACGTATGCCACAGCCATGGACTACTGACACAACAGAACCAGAAGCATGAGAGAAAGCAAAATACCAGCTGTGCACAAGCAGAAAGTCAGAGGAGTGCAAACACGGGGCAAAACTTCAGCTTCAAGATGCTATGCCAGCTCAGCAGCCACAGTTTCCAACAAGATAACAGTCCTGTCTGCCTTGTTTTCCAAAATAACTGGGGATTATTGGTGTGCTGCCAATGCTGTAAGGAGAGCTCGCCCTATCCCCAGCCTGAGCCCAACGCCCTGGGACCAGGGTGGAGACAACAGTGGAGCAGTGTGGAGAAGGGAGATGAAGAGCCATGCAGTCTGCTCATTGTTTTTCCACGTTAAAGAAAAACACTTCCCTGTAACTTTAACCAAGCAGAGAGGCAGCCACCTCCGTCCTTCATGTTTGGCAAATAGACCTATGCTGAGTGAGGGCACTTGGTTGGGAGTGTTTGTGCTTGATTCATTTTAAAAGATACATCCAGATTACACGCACAGCACAGCGTTTGGTCTGTTTGCTCTGGTGTGGCAGAGAGGCTGAAGGCGTGCATTGCTCTGTGATGGGGATGGGGGCAGGAATGCATGGCTCTGGAGACATTATTTTTCTCTTCACATTCCAGAAGGGAATTTTTAGTATCGTTATTTTTAATGATCTTTTGAGGCTGAAGAGGAACACTGTGGGTCAGCCTACAGGCACAACTGCCTGGCTCCTCGTTTGGGCTGCAGCTGGCAGAAAAAGGTGCTCCTTTTTCATGAAAGAAACCCCAAATCCACAAAAGCAAGCAAAAGGGAGGTGACTGGAGCACCTGCTGGTTAAAGATGCTGTGAAATCCAATGGCAACCCTGGGTGGAGTGGGTTGGAATCACTGCAGCGGGCAGAAGGACGATCGCCATGAAGGACAGAAATACCCACCCCAATCTCCTGTTGAGTGAGAGGTACGTTATCAGGAGGAGCCCCTGAGAGCCCTTGAAGTTCACAATAGCTGAAGACTTTTGTTAGGTGTGTTTAATTAAACCAGTACCCCTAGAGAGAAAGCAAACACCCTGGACAGGTACAGTTCAACTCGCTTCAATTCCACCAGCATCCACTGTTGGCACAATGGCCACGTTTTGGCCAAATACTGCATGAAGCACAAAGGTTTTGTTTCATGGTTTATCCTGTGTTTATCCGAGGGTATTCTGGCACTCTTTCAGCTTCTGCAGAACTACAGCAAGCCTAATGGCTCTGCCCAGGACTGGTCCCTCAATCCACAAAGGGTTTCAATGTGCTCATTCTGCATCACGGCGCAGCACACCCAGCCTCAAACCATCCAAGCCACACTTCTTCCCCTAAACAGAGGGATTTCAAACGCAGACGTGTTGTTTAAGCAGTCCCCACTGAGAGCACTCACACCCACATAAGAATGGGTTCCAGGGGCTGCAAAACTGCTGCATTATACCCGAGCAATCAGGCTTGCCCTGAAAGCAGGAAAATGCCCACAAGCCATAAAAGGCCAAAGCTGACTGCTGCTCACAAGTTGCCATTAGTTTTAGGAAGGATGGGGGAAAGTTGGCAATACTCGAATCAGAAGGGAAAGGCACAGCCCAGCCTGCTCCTCCAAGGGGCCCCCGGCTGCCAGCCCAGCATACAGCCTGCTCACTCTGGTGGGCTCTGCACCCCAACCCCCCCAGCCCCTACATCCACCCTTACATTCTCATTGACGCACAGCGATGGCTGACGCCTTCGGCCTCCCTTTGCAATATACCCAGATCATCTCTCATCTCATCCAAAAAAAAAAAAAAAAAAGAAGGAAAAATGAAGGAAAAATGGAGGAAAAATGGAGGAAAAATGCCCCTTTGACCACGAGGGGTAGGAAACATCTGCACCTCCAGCGTTTTCAGCTGAAATCCACGCTCGCCTTTTACGGTCTCTGCAGCACCGTGACCCCTCGGAGGACCTCGGAGGTTTGCAGGCTGCAGGGAGGCTGTTACATGAGATATTCAGGAAGTTATTTGAGTCGCCTGGATAAAAGCCCGTGGCAGCTGGGCGTGCTGCAGAAGCGAGACAGAGCCCGCTGCATCAGCCACCAGCCCGAGGAATAACATTAGTTCCAGCCTCACAATGAGCTGTTTACTGGCCTTGGCTGCCTGTGGGAACGGCCAAGAAGAGCGGAGGAAAAGGACAGACAAACACAATGCGAGCGGGACGCGCTAGATGG
This sequence comes from Lagopus leucura, assembly GCF_019238085.1. Classification (NCBI taxonomy): domain Eukaryota; kingdom Metazoa; phylum Chordata; class Aves; order Galliformes; family Phasianidae; genus Lagopus; species Lagopus leucura. The sequence goes on along the minus strand of NW_024962303.1, from coordinate 529,495 downwards.
GAGGCTGGGCTTTAAACTCGCCCTCAGGATTTCAACCCTATGGAACTGGAGAGGGCTGAAAGAGAAATAAAAGGGCACTGGCTGCTCCGCAGCACAAACAGGCCGAGACAAATCAGCCATCTGCTGCACTGCTGCTGCCTGGAGATCCCCGGTCCTGGCTGGAGGGCTGATAGTGAAGGTAAGAGATAAAGCACAGCCTTAGGCAGTGGTTCTGCTGAAAGGCAGCTCCGGGGAGAGCTGAACGACGAGAAAGCGGTGCTTTCCCTGCAGAAAGCAGCGCTTGTAGCTGTGTCCCCGTGTTTTTGAGAGCCTACAGGTTTTCCAGCCAGAACCTGGGGCTCTGAGAGCAATCTGCTGGGGAACCACATTCCGGAGGGCTCCGGGCAACCTCTTTGAGAAGTTTTCCCCGACCAAAAACAACAAGGCTTCCTAAATCCCTTTGGAAAGATTTTTTCCTTTCCGCCTGGGGCTGCCTCGCAGCTTCCCGCTGCTTTCCCCGCTCCCACCACCCCCTCTTCATCGGAAGCACCGAGGAGGTGAAGCCGCTCTCCGAGGCGCGTCCCCCCCGGCGCGGGGCCCTGCGGGCTGTGCCGGTCCCCCCCCCCCCCCTCCACCGGGCGATGCTCAGCGAGGGGCAGCCCGAGGGGGGCGCGGGGCGGGGCGGGCTGTGCCTGCTATACCGCGGCCCTGCCCAATGGAAAGCTTTTCCTATAGAGACCCCCAAGAGCTCCCGCTGCCCGCAGACCCCCGCGCAGACGTCGGGCCCGTTCTTCCCGAGACGCGATGACCGCAGCCCCCAGCAGTTCTGTTTCCTCTCCGAACAAAGGGAGGCTGAGAGCTGCCGGGCGCTCCGGATTTTAATGATGAACGGCGAAGTTTTAGCAGCGAGAGCGCGCAGCCCACCCGCGTGGGAATAGCTGGGCGCTGGCTGCAGCGCACGGAGGGGATCCATGGGGAACGGCGGCGAGGAACGGGTCCGAACCCGGTAAGTGCTCGGCACAAAGCCTTCCCATCCCCATCGCAGCACCGAGAAATGATTGGGGCCTTTTCTGAACTCTGCCAGCTCAGACAAAGCCGGGCACGAAGCTCGCAGGCGGCGCTGAGCGGTGCGTTTCAATGCGGTAGCCGTGTTTTGTCGGACGGATTTTCCTCCGAGAGCCGTGCTGTGATTTGAGTGGAAGGAATGAATGTTTCTGTCCGTTTCTGACCTGTTGGGAAGGAGTGGAGGAGCTCCGTGTCCCAACTGCTGCTGGGGAAGCTGTCCTCAGTCACAGCGTAATTGCCATCGTGTCACTGCAGTTGACACGTTGAGGGCTTTTCCTTCCCCCCCGGCGTTTGGTGCAGATTTGTGAATCTGCCATTCCGAGGGTTCTGCTTCAATGCTTGAAGTCAGGGTTGTATGAACGCTTGAATATGAGCTGAAGAAAGGGCTGTGTATAAAGGTGGCTTCCAGCTTGCAGTGATACACGTGCTGTGAGACCTGGTTCCTATAGGCTATATTAAAAAGTAGGAAATGAGTTGCATTTCTTATACTGCAAAAGTGCAGCGTTTTATTTCTCACTTTGGCTTCCATTTATGGCTCAAATTGACTCCTTTTAAACTCGGTGGCAAAATTCCACAGGAAAAAGAAATCGAGCACAGCTCTGAGCAGATAAAAATACCTCTGCCAGGAGTGAAATGAATGCTCAGTAGCATGCTTACAACAATCTAAAGATACAGCCGTTGGGAAGCAATAGGACTTACAGTATGAAGAAGGGTTTGCAAGGATTGTTTTGTTGTTTGTTTTAAATGAGAGCCCTTAATCTGTCTTTAAGAGGGGACAATTGTGTGCTGCAGCACTGCTCTCCTGTCCGAGCAGGATGGTAAAACCCACGCGATGGGAAGTGCAAAGTTCACATGTTGGTGATAAGGATATTCCCCCCCCATAGCACTTTTTCATCTTCTTTCCCTTACTGAAAGCCAAAATAAAACTGGCAGGAAGCTAACCTTGCTATTTCAGGGGGTTCAAAGCCTATTCAATTCGAAAGACACTCCTGAAAACATGGGAGGGAGGAAGGGTGGGGGAAGCTGAGCTGCATTTCATTTTAATCCTTTGAGACTGAAAATGAGACTCCTGCCTGGCTGGGTTTAGGGCAGCTGATAGAAATCAGCCATTAGATTCTGGAGAGAGGAAGTTGCTCTCTATAGCTTGAAGCTTTCTTTAAGTTGTGGATCTGCTCTCTCCAGCTCCTGAAAGGACGTTGTGTCGAAGTGGGATCAGCCTCTGCTCCCAGGTAACAGCTAGAGGACGAAAGGGAATGGCCTCAAGTTGCAATGTGGAGGGACAGGTTGGGTGTGAGGAAGAACTGCTTCTCAGAAAGAGTGGTGTTGCACTGGCACAGGCTGCCCAGGGAATGGTGGAGTTACTGGCCCTGGAAGCATTTAAAGAAAGGGAAGGTGTAGTACTTAGGGACGTAGTTTAGTGGGCAGTATTGGTGGTAAGGAGGCAGTTGGAATAGATGGTCTTAGAGGTTTTATCCAACCTTAATAATTGTATGATTCTATGAGCTGTACTTGGACACAGACAAACAGAACCAATGCCTGAATGCTGTTATCCACTCACTTGCATTGCAGAGTGTTGCAGTGAGACAGCAAATGGAAAGAACTGTGCCTTCCATTAACTGCAGCGAGGCCCTGCAGCCTGCAGCAGGGGAGGGTGCACTCCCTGCTGTAAGATGGTTCCCCTCCTTCTGCCTGTAGCCTCACATGAGAGCAGGAATTAAGGCAGTTTCAGCCAAAGCTTCATCCAGCTCCCAGGGAAAGGGAGCAGCAAAGGAGGGTACAATCATAGACCATATCAAGTTGGAAGGGAACCATAAAGACCATGGAGTCCAACCCCATGGCTTTGGGTAGGAAAGGTGTAAGATTTCCTGAGTCAATGGACTAGGTTCTCAGTGATCATGTTCACTGTATGCTGATATTTCTAATGGATCTGTACAGGCTGCAGCTAGCTTTGGCCCAAGCTGTATCATTGGACCTCCATTCACTGCTGTCTGAGTGCTGCTGGCCAGTCGTATGTGGATAACTGGTCTCAGTCTCATGGCCCAGGGTCACGAGCAAGACACCAGTGAGCCACCCCATCCACGGGGCTGGGGGTTGAGGACAGCTCTGGAGCTCACATCCAGCCCTCAGGAGGTCTTTCCAGGTCAAATGCATGCACAGACTCTGCTCCTTCCCACATTGCACCTCCTCCATAAATAAGGACCTGATTTAGTCTCAGGGAAGGGGAGCCCGTTGTACAAAAGGCAAATTCTCTCCTTGAAAAGAGGATCTCTGTATTCCCAAGAACAGACAGTGGCTCTGCAAGGTTTCCTCTAATGCGCCATCTTCTGAGCTCGGTCCCACAAGAGGTGGTAAAGATGCACGCAGCCTCAGAGCCAAATTAGCCTGAGTTGACCCTCACTGCAAGGAAAGTTTCGGAATCATCTGTAACAGTTTGGCTTGGTTTTGTAGAAAACGTGGTCTCTTGATCTTAGCAAGTGAAATTGAGAGGCACTGACTGGTCCCTAAGCCTTGAGCAACATAGCAGCGCAGCAGATTGCTCTCTCTCTGTGCATCACACGCTTCCACATCACCTTATGCACCTACTAGCCAAATATGAAGCTCTTCTTTTTAGCTGGTATCATGTTTATTTCCACACACAGGTGCAGCATGTTGCTCCATTGCTCTGCACTGTGGCACAGCTGCACGCGGTGCTGCCTCACTCTGCACACCAAGGGGTGGCTCAGTGTGAGCTGCTGAGAAGGGCAGTCGGATGGATGGAGCAGATGAGGCTGCAGCCGCCCGCACCCGCCGTCAGAATGGAGCCTCAAACCATCCTTCACACCCCAAATAATGCAATTAGAGAGAACAAAGCCCTGTTTGATGTACCCCATCCAGTACATGAATGCGGGGCACAAATCCTCACACTAGAGCCATGCACAGGTTGCCTCCTGCCCTGCTAATTCCCACGGATGCAGACCTACAAGGAAATCAGCTGCTCTTGCACTCAGGTTGAGCTTGCAAAAGCTGAAACAGGCATCTGTGCTGCAGTGCTGGCAGCTGGATGAGCCACGTTGATGCTAATGCATGCAGAGGAAAAAAAAAGAGCCCATGTTTTTTGGATAAACAGAGGTGAACGTTCAACAGTGCTTTGAGCAAAGGGAGTGCGGAGGAAGCAGTGCAGAGCAAGACAGTGGGCATGGCACGGGGTGAAAGGAGGGCTTCATGCTGCAGGGCCAGGGAGGGCAGCTGGGAGCACTGCAAGTGGTGTCCAAAGGCAAAGAAAGGAAGCTGTGGGGCTGGGTGCTGACTGGAAGGCATTCTGGAAGCGTAAGCAACTAAACCGAGTCCCGTTGTTGGATTCAGGGAAACAGGACTCTTCTTTTTTTTCCCTTAACCACACTTTGTAAATAAACAGGGCTGCATCAAAGGCACAGCCACCTCCAGCACCACCTTCTGCTTCTGAGTGAAAACAACCTGCGAATCTCCAAGCGTTGACCCAGAGGGCAACACAGCTTCTCATCAAGGTTTTCCTCATATCTAAGCCTCTTTACCACGCTCTCCACTGCACCTAGCAATTCTATTAAAGCATGAGCCTCTTGCTAAGGGGAGATCAAGAGTCCAAAGAGCAGCATTCCTACAGACCTCCATCATCAGCCTAAGGTTTCCTTGCGAGCAAAACTGTTCCTCTTACAAGAGTAAAATAACGCAGACTTTGCTGGGAAGCGTGGGGTGAATCCCAGCATTTCTGGGCTGTGGGCCAGGCCCTCGGAAGGCCACGGCACTGCAAGGGTTAAACGGGTGATGTAAATGAAGACAGACATTCTCAGTGAAAACAAAAAGAGAGTCATGCCCCGAGGATCAGCGTCTGGATACGGGGTAAGGCAGTTCACCGTGCTCTGCAGAAGGAAACATTTTAATTAGCTCAACACAAAACAGATACAGCACAGAGAAGTGACCACGAGCAGGAAATGCTTTGTAGGTCTCAAAGGACAGTGAGGAGACAACGGCGGTGCTGAGCAATTAAAAGAAGAGAAAAAAGAGGGAAAAAGGAGAGTGCCGTGAGGATGAGGTCCAATAGGCTCCAGTTTCCACCTCCCAGCTCCATCTCTGGGAGGAGTAAAACTGGGGTCCTCCTGGGGAATGGGGAGGGCTGGGGCTGCCCGCTGGTGGGAGGAGGGAGCCACAGAAGTGGGAAACACCATGCTGGCACTGCAGAGCTCTGCCTGTCTTCTGCTGAAGAGGAGTGGGAAAGCAGATGGAGAAAGCCAGTGGACTGAAAGGATCCCAGTGTGAGAGGTGTCACTGAGCCAACAGCGAGTGCTGGGAAATGGGGGTAATGCTGCCATTGAAGACCCTGGCACTGTGAGTGTCAGAGCCATGAATAAGAGCCTTGCTGCCCACCTTCTGTGCTAATCATCAAACATCATCCTCTTTTCACCCAGCACAACTGAGGCATTTGCTCTGACAGATTAACCCAGGGAAGAATGGCCCTTGGAAGCTACAGAAGCCTACCGACCTGTAGTTCACACTTCAATCTAATTCTTTCCTACCGTTGCCAGACACAACAAAAGAAACGAAAGCATTTCTGCCTTCCTCACTTCACGCAGGCAGCAGCGCGGTGCTTACAGACAGCTGCTGCCTCCCATTGCCAAACCCAACCTTCCTCCTGCTCCCACCTTAGCACGGGGTACATCAGACTACCAGAGGTGCTGGGGAGGATGGAGAGTTCAAAGCAGCCCTGCAGGCTGCTCAGCTCAGAAACCAGACCTGAACGTGGTGCCCCATCACCGAGCAGATGGTGCTGCAGTGGGGTCTGCCAATGGCACCTGTCACATCACAGCATGCCATGAGCCCACACCGAGGGGAACAGGGGGATGGAGCCTCACAAAGGCAGCAAATAGATTCCCCAGAAACTCCTTCCAGTTAACGCTCACAGAGTTCTCCTCACGTGCACAGCTAACCAGCAAAGCTTCTGCTGAAAGGAGGCAGGACTGAGAAGCCAGGATCCTGCTGTGGTTGCAGATATTGCAGGCAGCAGAGCAGTTTGAGCTCAGCGCGAGACAGCACTGCTGCGTTTCACTGCTGCTTCACTTGCTTTGAATTCACTTGTTGTAGTTTTCAAATTAATATTTGTATGCCTTCAGAGTTAACCATTTTGGTGGCATGATTGCCCAGTAGTGTTGCTATAGAATTATCACAAGTGATGGCCTCTGCAGCTAGAAAACGGCTGTTTCTATCCATATATTTCACACTTAACACAGTTGTGGTGTATCTCACCCCCATACAGTACCTATAAATGGACTGGAATAAGTCCTATGGCCTTATGGCTGGGTGGACATTAGGACTGGATGGTGTTGGAGGACACCAACCTCAGTAATTACACAGACTTAACCAAACCATCCCATACAGTGACTGTACCACCCAGATAAAGGGGATATAAATTCTCTGATGAATGTGGTTCTTTTCAAGGGAAGGCATAAAGCATGTGTGGAACACTTATTTCCAAGGTGAGAGGCTGAGCTGGTGTCAAAACACAACAAGTGCTGCCACGATCTAGAGGGATTTCTAGACAAAACAAAAAGGTCCTTCAGGTTTGAAACGTTTCCTCTTACGGTGACAAAACGGCTCTGCAGTGCTCAGCTATGGATACAAGAGCACACGGGGTGCCCAACATCTTCCACAGATCAGTGTTGCCTCTGGTATCTCCTATTAAAACCACAGAGGAGAAAACATGGAGATCCAAAAAGTCAGTCCCAAATTTCACACTGCCGTTTTGCTGACCTCCGTTTGACAGAAGCACGCAGAATGAGACGAGTATGAAAGGAGAAGGAATGGCCTTAATGGAACTATAAGTAGGGTTTTACAAAGTTTACCTGAAGGTATTTGCTGTACAAAACAACAAACAAACCTAAAAGAACGAAAGCAGTGGTTGCTCAGAATCCTGCTGATGCTTTGAAGACTTCTTGGTGTGCAAGGAGGCAGAAACAAAAGAACCCCAAACAGGATAGGATAGCTGTGTGCCAAGGGAAGGAAGGCATAGGTCTCCTTTGTTTTTAGTATGCAAAAGGCAGGGATTCTGCAGCAGAAGGCAGATGTGAGCAAACCCTGAACCCCACTTTGTATGAGAATAAGGGGGTTATGCGACGGACAGCTGCTCTGGGTTTGCTGTATCATCCCCTCTACAAGAGGAAATATTGATAACATCCCCACATGAGCCAGGCTGTGCATTCCGTGATGGTGCCACTCCTGACAGCTTGACACAGCCCTTCCCTCACCCACAGAGCCCATTTTAGGCACAGCAATTAAAGCTTTGAGCTGACTGAACGACGCATTGGAAGAGCCTTCATACTCAACTCAGCCTTTAACACCACCAGTTCTCCCAGCAAAGCAGCAGTAGTGAATGTGATGCACATGAAGAGCATCCTGTTGCTTTAATCCTTGGTGAAAAGGAAGCAGAGCGTCTTACATCCAGAAAACCAAACCTGTGGAGCAAAAAATGCAGAATTTAAAGCACATGGCTCAGTCTGAAAGCAGCTTGTCAGCTTGTTTAAACCCTGCAGGGATAGGTAGGTAAACAACACACGCTTATATTTCCAAGACCATAACCTGGCTGGACAATTGCTGGCAGGCAGTTCTTATACAGCAGAGAAGCTGTATTTGTCCCTGTGGTCGTCTGATGCAGAGCAAGGAAAAATAACCAGCTGATGGAGCTCCTTTTCTCCTGTGCTCTAAGCATCTGGGTCAGGCTGCTGGCAGGGACCACATACGCCAGCAGTGAAGGTAAGGATTTCAAAGCTGTCTTTTAAACCTGCTGCACCCAGCTGTGCTTTGAGGAGCAGCCAAAATCCCGCAGTGTGTGCACAGAATGCAAAGCAGAGCTTCCACCCAACCCCAGCACAGCCCTGTGCAGGCACCCAGCGAGCCTCAAACCTCTCTCAGACCTGGAGCCCAGCACACCTGGGTTCTGCACACAGCAGGAGAAGAGGTGCCATAGAGGTTACACTTCAGCAAACTTGCTCTTGATGGAGATAACACACTGCCTCTTTCATTACTGGACGAGTTATTTAATGTGTTAAGCTGAGGTTGGAACTAAGAGGCACAAGTATTCCTGTTGGAGCTGTTTGCTCTTGAATACAGCTAAGTTCTTGCCAAGGAGCATTTCAACTGCTAGGTGAGACTCTGCTTGTTTAGATTACCATGCATTTAAAAAAAAATAAAATAAAAAAAGTGCACTGTTGAAATGTTACTGCCCTTCTCATAGCAATTTTAAGTGTTTGTTTTCTTAAGTCATTTCACAATGATGTTCATTTAGCCATAAGTTAGGAGGAAAAAGGCTGAGATGAGTGCAGAAGCCCATAGGGCCTCAGATCACGCTGCTCCCCTGCACAGCCCACTCCTGCTGTCAGTCCACGCATGCATGAAGGAAAGCCTCACTGTGGGCTTTTATCTCATTTCATCTCATTTCTCATTGTCACACAATCAGCTGCGATCAGATAAAGGCACATCTACCCCTGATTCGAGTATCTGCTAAGGCAGGATATTGTTATCATTGCAAATGCATAACACAAAATGCACAAGAAAGGAGGGAAGGTTTGCTGAATTTGAGGTGTGTACCAATGCCATCTATGGAAACAACAGTTCAGGGAGCTTGAGGTATGCACAGCAAACGCAGCAGGACAGCAGCACAGCACAGAGCAGCAGGCAAGAAACCTCCCATGCAATAGTCCTAAGTCATTTTATGGGACACCAAAAAGCTTGAAGCCGCTCCAAGCCATCTGATGAGTGAAATCAAGGGATCCTCCCTTCCTGGCTTCACACCCCACTTGTCTCTGGGCAGGATGCTGCTCATAGCACACAGCGAGCCCAGTGCTGCCAGGCTGTGAGCACAGCCAGTCCGTGCTGCATCCCTCCACAGCTGGCAGTTCAGCAGCTGGCTCACTGACAGCACGCAGGAACTATTGTTAGCGTGAGTTTGGTAGGAGAAACATATGGAAAACATTTGATTTTGATCTGTTTGCATCTTCAATGGTCTCAATTCCATGCTTTCTCCCTCCGTTTGTTTGTTTACACCGTTGCCATTCCAACCTTTAACACCAGCCTGCTCAGTTATGTGTTTGCTGTTATAACACGTTATCAATCACTTTCTGGAACAGGTCCTACAGTTCACAATGGTTTCATCTCCAAGTTACTCAATAGCTGCAGTTACTAAGAGGTTTCCTAGATTACAAATTACAAAAGGGTGACAAACTGTTTTGGATTCAGTTTGCTGTGTTTAACAAGTCAAAGGTCCCCACCCTGGTTACCCAGCTTCACACCACCAAGGCATGCCCCCATCCCAGCCCACAAGCCCTTCTCATGCTGGTTAATGAGATTTCCCCATTGCTTCTGCTCACAGGCCTCCAACACTTGGCATTGTCCCAGGCGGATAACACCAAGATGGTTCAGAAAGCTCTTACTTCCAACAAATAACATGCTGATTTCAACTGCACACTTCCCCAGAGCTGATTGAATTGGGATAGAGTCCTACAGGAGTGCAGCTCATGGGATTTCCCAGATTTCAAGTTCAGAAAGGTGACAAGGAAGAGAAACAAAATGAAGTTGTCAATGCAGCTTAGAGAGGAGTCCTTTTTGCAAAGCATTTTGTGCTTTAAAACAAAATCCTTTTAGTAAATAATGTCACTTTTGCAGAAAAATTGCAGAATGGAAACCCCAACATTTTCCCAAGGAGCAAGCATCGCCTCGCCTTGGAAAGTGCTCTGTGCAAAATGTTTCTGAATTACAACATTTCAGTTCTGCGCTTCGAAATACCTGCACAAAACGCTCCTGCTTTCAGGTAGAAAAAAGGCAAAAGAGCACTTTGTCAGTCCAGGTTCTTAATGTTTGTTCATTTAAAGAAGTTGCAAAACCATAGAAGCTTCATTCCTGCACAGTTCGGAGTAAGCACTGACATTTTCAGCTCCTTTCTGCTCTTGTCACATGCTTAGGTGAGCAGTGGCCTGGGTGTAGAATCAAACAGCAGCCTGAATATTGCAGCCCATGATGTCTCTCCAAACACAGTGGGTCAAATCCATCTCAGATTTTAAGGAAAAGCCTTTCCAGGTGGAACATTGGAATTGGCTGTCGCTCTCCTTCCAAGAGGAAGGCAGGGGAGCAAAGCAAAACCAAGTGCAGAAACTGCTGTGTCCAGCTTTGATAAGTTCCAGTAATAGTGGAATTCATAACAATTTATAAAGATTGGCTGTAAACTGATCACTGGTCCTGTATGAACGATTGGAAAGGAAAGCGCAAATACTCTCTAGCACAGACATGCAGGGTGACAACAGATGGCAAAACTGATGGCTTTTATTTCTCTCCCCTTTTAGGATGAAAGGATGCACAATGAGGACATGGTAGCAAGGATTCAAGCAGCCTTCCTGGAATGCGTTTCATCAGGAAGAAAAGAGGTGACTGCCTTATTTTATGGATGGCACTGAAGTAGACTTTGACACTCTTTGGAAGCACACCACAGACTTGGCATGGGAAACCACAGCAACAACCATACCTGTTTGACAGATGATTCCTTTAAGTACAACTTGTATGGAGCCGTGTACAGCGTGGTCTTCATCCTCGGTCTGATCACTAACTGCGCTTCCCTCTTTGTTTTCTGCTGCCGGATGAAGATGCGGAGCGAAACGGCCATCTTCATGACAAACCTGGCGGTTTCAGATCTGCTGTTTGTGTTCACTTTGCCTTTTAAAATCTTTTATAACTTCAACAGGCATTGGCCTTTTGGAGATAGCCTGTGCAAGATATCTGGGACGGCGTTTCTCACCAACATCTATGGGAGCATGCTGTTCCTCACCTGCATCAGCGTTGACCGTTTCCTTGCAATCGTCTATCCGTTCCGATCCCGTACCATTAGGACCAGAAGAAATTCAGCCATAGTCTGTGCTGGTGTTTGGATACTGGTCCTCAGCGGTGGAATCTCAGCCTCGTTGTTCTCCACAACCAATGTTTCCAACACCAGCACCACCTGTTTCGAAGGCTTTTCCAAACGTATCTGGAAAACCTATTTGTCTAAGATCACTATATTTATTGAGGTGGTGGGGTTCATCATTCCTTTGCTACTCAACCTCACGTGCTCTTCCTTAGTTCTCAGGACTCTCCGGAAACCTGCCACCTTGTCTCAGATCGGGACAAACAAAGAGAAAGTATTGAAGATGATCATTGTGCACGTGGCCATTTTTGTCGTGTGCTTCGTGCCTTATAACTCCATACTCTTCCTGTACGCTCTCGTGCGGTCCCAGGCGATAGCAAACTGCTCCTTGGAGAGGTTTGCACGGACCATGTACCCAATCACATTGTGCATTGCAACCATGAACTGCTGCTTTGACCCGTTCATCTATTACTTCACATCAGAATCCTTCCAGAAGTCTTTCAACATAAAGACCCAGATAAAAATGGACTCTCTTTTCAAGACTGAGACCCCTCTAACAAAGACTGCTCTACCAGCACAGCAGGATGAAATAAGTGACCAGGCCATTACAAACGGGGGAGATCCAACCTCTGAATCTCACTTCTAGTGCCACGTTGTCACACGCCTTATCCCCCATTACCATTTGATTAACGCCAGGTGTGAAACAGTTCTTTGAGAGCACATGGGTTCTCGCACACTGCTAGTGAATAAAAGTCACTGGGGAATAACTGCACAGGTAGGTAAGGTCCTGTGGTGGGATGGTCCCACCGAATGTGATAGCTGAACACAAAATATAAAAGTCCTGATGGCACTCGTTAGAATGGCTGAGTGACAACGTATGTACCAGCAAAGGAGGGAACAGAACAGATTCCTTAATCAGAACATGCAGAACATGCCAACATTTGGCATTTCTTCTCCCCAGTGGTTGACATGGGACCAGTTGGGAAATACCAAGTTTAATTTTTCTTAGAGATATCTGCCAGTATTTCACGCCTTCTGGAAACGCATCATCGTATGTTAACTCAGTAACTTCACACAATATGTATGTTTGCTTAAAAAGGTATAATAAAGGCTTTGGGCTTTTCCTTATTTCACTGCAAGAGTATATGCATCCCAGCTTTACTAGATACAGCCACGTTAAGTTTACTGTGTGGAAAGGTTTGGAGCGTACGTAATTCTTTTGAAAGTAGGTAGATCAGTTGCTTGGTGATATAAAAAAAAGCTAAAAGGTAATTAATGATGCGGTTTCAAAGTAAGTTTCATTCTGTAAGACTAAACTGTCTCTTAATTTATTTGTAACTCTCCCTAGAGATGTCACTTAGGAGCACATTACTGCTCTGTTACCTGGGCTTTTGTGTCCCAGGAGATTGTGAGACTGTTTCTGGTAAGTCAGCTGAAGGAAAGGGCCTGGAACCCCACAGCTCTCACCAGCCCAAGCCTCTCCAATGTGAGAGGCTCCTCCACACTGTGAGGCTGAAGAACCCTGGAGTGCCGCCCTTGTGAAAGAGCATTTGGATACAGACAATTGGTGTCAGAGCATCCAATTAACAGAGGACATCCAATTAACAGAAGATCTTGTCGGTAATTGCCTGCTGGATTTTTGCTGTACACTCAACTAATTAAACTAAAAGATCTCAAAGTAACTCCAGAAGAAGTTCAACGAGTTGGCCACACTCTTCTCCTCATTACCACAATGTTTCCTTGTTTTGCAATTAATTTATTACATATCCTGCATTTCCTTTTATAGAAATAGATTATATAAATATATGTGGAAAATTAACTACCTGTACACGTTGTTGTTTTACGAGATGATTCATTTCTCCAGCTGCTGTTTAAGCTATCCTGACCTAAATAGGCCAATTCATACCACCTAAACATTAAGAATGAAGTTATTACCTCTTACATCTGTAAAACCTACATTTTCCACAGTATAGCATCAAGCTACTTGTCAGGATACAACAGAAAAGAAAAAAAAAAAAAGGCAAAATAATAAATGAATGGGTGTTTTCTATGTAGCCATTTATCTTCACTCTGATCAAAGCTGAGGAGATACTGAGCTACAGCAGCATTACGACAGCTTACAAGCAATCCATTTTCTGGCACACTAGAAGAAAAATGTTTTGCTTTGACAGGAATGTTAATTTAGCAGTGCATTGACTTCAAATGAAAAATATCCCATTGTCCACCAAGGCCAAGGTGGGCCCTAGAGCTCACTGCTCCAGCACTCGCAGGGCTGTCACTTACCTACTGCTCCTTACAGGAGGGCAAGACCCCAATGTCTGACTTGAACATTAGCTTTGTTCTCACCTTCCTCCTCCTGCAGATCAGTGTTCCTTTCTAACCCCACAAACACGCCCCTGTAATTCGGCACATCTTGTGCCAAGAGAGCTGCCACGCTCCTTTCTCTCCATCCCATCCCATGCAGTCCATACCGTTCATTTAAAACGCTTTAAGAATTGCATTTCCTTTGGCTGAGGAACCCGTTTCAGCACTTTCCATGACATGTAGCTATTTCAGAGAAGATGCTACCATAATTTGTGTCCGAAATGCCAAGTGAGACAAGAGGCTGCAATGGAGAAACAGTTGTCCATGCCCAGCTCACAGCGCTGCCGGGGGAAGGAAGGGGCTGAGATGGGTGACAGCTGGGACACATCCCAGCACACTGCCCTGCCATTAACCACCAGTTGGAAGTGGAGCTCAGTAGAGCTCTCAGTAGAGTTGAGAGGAGTGCTCAATTCATAGGGACAGAAGAGAAAGAGTACAAGCAGAAAGAACCACTAAAAAGCTGAAGGTGCGGTACTGAAAGTGCATTTCACTCTGTTGATGGGTAAAATACATGGCACGTAAACAAGTGCTTGTCTCCAGTGCAAAAGAAACCACCTTTTCTTCTTTCTTACACAGACTGAAGCTGGGTTCCATGCTAACTTGATCTCAGTGGGCACCCTTCATTCATCAGCTTGCAAACCTTCACAGCTTGCAAGGAAGATGCAGAAAGCTGGGATTCTCACACTGCTCAGGGGCTGGGGGCTTTGCGGGCAGGACCTGCTCTCACCCATCACTCCAGGCCAAACAGGGGCAGAACAGGACTGACAGCAAACATCACTTGTGGGAATCCTGGAGCAGCTTCTGCTCCGCTGCCTTCCTCCAGCAAAATCCAGGGGAAAAAACATCCAGCCCAGAAACCACTGTCTCGCCTTCTTAAGGAAACATTAAAAGAGAGGGGGGAAGAACTGTGTGTGACTGGACAACCTCCAGGCTGCGCATACATAGCTTAACTGTAACCCGAGCATAATGGGTGTCTTTTTCTAAGGGAAACCAGTGCCAATGCTTACAAATCCCTGTTTGCAGTTTTATGGGGCGAGAGCTGCGGTCAATATTCTCACATAAAACGTAACACTATCATCGTGTGCCAAAATGCTAACTGAAAAGATTCATTATTTTGTAATTTAATGCCTTATAAATTATATGGAGATCAGATGTTGACTGACACTCACATCTGGTAGGACAGTTCTTGACTAATTTTTTTCTAGATCAGGAATACCGAGCAAACGCTCTGTTTTGTGTATAAATAACCAATTAGGCATTCAGAGAGAAAAAAATCACTTCTCAGAGGCTGGTAAAGCCAGGCTGGAAGGAATGATGGTGGTAAATGAAAAGTGGATTCACAGTTTTTCTGGCTAACATGAGGTGTTCTTTCTGCTGCCTAACAAAAGGCTGCTGTCAGCAAGCAGCACGCACCAGAAGTGCGAGTTCCAAAGCAAAACTCAAATTAATGAGAAATTAGTGCCTTATCTAGCTGGAGTGGGGAGACAGGATGCAGCAGCCCTCTCAGATGCTGAACATGCAGCATTAGCCAAGGGTTCCACCGCTGCCTGCCAGCACAGTTTTCCTGTCCCTCCACCTTCCTCATGCGATTTGTTTGCTGCAAGCTCACCAGATTGCTCTGCTCTGTTGGGAAGCTGAAGCCCCGAAAAGCAATTTCTGCCCAAACTCATCTCTTCATATGTACATCTATGCACCACGATGTGCTGGTTTGAGTTTTCACGGTGGTTGTCATGGCATAAGGAAGAAGGGCTTTGTATGACAGCCACCACTGGTCTCTTCCCCTAGTAGGGCTTCCTGGTAACACAACAGGCTCTGCATCAGATAAAAGGTGCCCAGCGTTCGTGTGACAGCATAAATCCTTTCAGCTTTGTAGTGTGAATTACTCAGGCTCCAATCTATGAAATGCAAAGGCAAGAATGCAGCACAAGTCACACAGAGGTTGTGCACTGGCTGCTCGTGCAAGCGAGAAGGATGAGAAGTCTCCGCTCCTCAGCGAACAAAGCTGTTCCTCCTCGGTGCCCATCACAGCCCTGCTGTGTGGGTTCTGCCTCTGGGTCCTTCCACAAACACCCCCAGGGCTTTATGAAGCTGTCCCCATGATGCTGCAGGGGCACATTGGGCCTCACCGCTCTGCACGCACCGCTCACACCTCCCCTCCGACCAACTGCAGGTAAAGGAGCGAGGGACCTTTCACCCCGGTGGCACTGCACTACAACTCTGGCAATCTCCTTGAAGACTGCTGTCCCTACTCAACCCCCAGTGCCGCTCCGTGTCTCTCAGCAGAAGAATTTGCTGTAAAACAGGCAGGAAATGACCATCTTGGAAACACTGTCTCAGAACAGGGAACAGCAACAAACAACACTGCTGTGAAAGAGCACTTACACAGAGCTCTGTTGGGAGAGAAAAACACTCGGGAGGAGCAGGGTGCTGGAGAGGAGTGTTTCCACAACACGCCACAGAGATGCTCAAACCATCGGCACTGCAGACTGCAAAGCCCGAGCAAACAGGGTGAGCCATGGGGAGCTGCACAGAGGCAGCCATCCTGCTGGCACAGTGCTGTCCCCCCCTCCCCCCAGCATACAGTGACCCCAAGACTTCCCTGCAGCTGCAAACTGTCCTTGGGGTGTGATTTAAGGGCAGCAAACACAACAGCCCTTGTTGCTGTAAGCAGATTATGCTGCTCGGCATTAAGGGGCACAGCTATTCTGTGCAAGATTACAAGTCCCAACCCTGTTTCTCCCCATCTAATGCTGATGTTGGCCTTGAGTGCTGACCTCAGGCTCACCTGTGAGCCCCATCTGGGTGCAAGTGGTACGCTGGGTCTCTGGCTCAGCTCCAAATACCGCAAGGTGTTGCACTGCAGAGGTGTCACGTTTGGAAAGTTAACCTTATGACAGACTCAACAACGCACGCAAACCAGAGCCTCACAAGTGAGAAAGATCTGTGCAGAACATTTACTTCTCACAACAGCAACCAAATTATTGCCTCCAGATACCGATCCCTGCCGCTGGAATCTTCTTGCTTGCTCTGCAAACATTCATGTGTGTCAGTAAGTGCTGCTCCTGCCCCTCACGGTGCTTTTGCCGGGGGTGCCACGTGCAGTGAGCTTGCACCGACAGAAGCAAAGCTGCCATGCAGAGCCAATGCAGCCCCAAGCAGAGCCTCGTGCTGGGCAGGCTGCTGCACCCTGCAGGTCAGCAGAAAGGGAGACAGACAGCAGGCAACTCGTCTTAAGCTCATCATCAAACACAGTGATTTTGCTCTCATTTCACAAGGAAAAGGATCGCACAATTCCTGTTTTTCTGCAGAAAATGCTGTTTCTTTTAAAAATAACAACACTGCTGGCTGCCCTCAACTCTTACATTGCACCTCTCCCATGCAAAAGCAGGCTCTCAAACACTGGGACAAGGAGGGAGTCAGGCAGTGTGTCCTTAGGGTCACTGTGTGCAGACTATCCCAAATATTTCACTATCAGGTACCTAAGAAAGCCCTATGCTGACTCCTCTCTGCTTGCTGGATTTAACCTAGGTAAATATTGTACAGAAATGAACAACATGCATGTTCTGCACTGCTTGCTCTTGTATAAACGTGTGTGTATAGCAAAGCAGGAAAGTCTTATCTGGAAAAACAGTACATGCGAGTGTGCTCATTTATTCCCAGCTTCTATAAATACACATCAGCTGGCACAATGCTTAAACTGAAGGTTTTCTGCAGACCTCCTGGGAAAGTGACTACATCCAGCACACGTGGAGAATTCCCTGAAACCACACCATGGGAAGATGCTTTTTCTGGTGGTTGTACACCCACAGCTTCCCCCAGCAAACAACTGCCTTCCTCACTGCAGAGCCCAACTCGTGCTCTGTTATTTCACTTTGCTATCTCAACCTGTTTGGTTTTGCACTTCAGCTCTTGTACCATCAAAGCACCTTCTGCTGATACAGCAGCGTGCCCATGGGAAAGAAATATGCAGTGCTGTTAAAAGCATCCTTTAAAGTTATCGGTGGGCCTGCAGCTAGGAGGGACAGTTATCACCTTATCCTTGTCAGCCACAGCAGGACAGCTTGAGTACAGTTACAAGGCCAAAGAAAAAAGGGATCTGGATAAGCAGTGTCAGGATGCATTTACAATTGCCTGAGTTCAGGAGGAGTCCTTGTATGTGTGAGACTGCCACGGCCATGAGCCAGACCTGGATGCAGAAGTCACAGGTCCGGGCATTTTGTCTGTGTAAGGCTTTTCAATCATATGTGGATTTACCCAGCATCAGAGCCTCAGATTTGGTGTGCTCCAACCCTTTAGCGACAGGCTGAAGGACATGGTGCTGCACTGAAACTCACCATGAGCAAATTCCCTTCAGGGTAAAACAAACAAAACAGAAAACACATTTAGTTACCCAAATAGAGCCCCATAAGAGACACTTGATTCCCAATTCACCAACACTTAAACCAAGACAACCCTGTGATAAGCAGGAGTTGTGCTGC
This sequence comes from Lagopus leucura, assembly GCF_019238085.1. Lineage (NCBI taxonomy): Eukaryota > Metazoa > Chordata > Aves > Galliformes > Phasianidae > Lagopus > Lagopus leucura. The sequence continues at coordinate 511,714 of NW_024962303.1, read as the reverse complement.
AAGCTGACTACATCAGCTTCTTATTGTACCAGGTGTAATTCAACTAACAGCAATAGTCTGCAGGGTGATGCATCCCTGCACAGCTCCACTGCTGCTCTGCAAAGCACAGACCACCCCACACTGCTTCAGAGCACAAAGACGTGCCCAGAAGTTTGCTCATCTCTAGGGGATGTGGCCAGAGAGCTGCTCTCCATACATGTCAGCTGGGATCTGATTTCATTCGAGGTCTTAAAGGATTGTGAAGGCAGAAAGGTGAGAAGCAAGCACAGGAAAACATTCAAGGTCATTAGTGTATATGCACTTGTGCATCTCATAATTAATTCAGTGATTTCTAGGAGTTGCTTACACTACAGAGGAGGGTTAGGATTTGGGAGGAGCGGGGCTGGAGGAGCGTAGAGAGGTTGTGCTCTGAAATCAGGACTGCATCTCCCCAAGCAGCACGCAGATCTGAGCCTTCCTCAGGATTTACATCCACTTGCCAAGTGTGGGGTGGGGGGCAGCCAGCCCCACCTGAGCTCAGAGCAGCACTGTGCTCCAACCCCCATAAATCCCAGCTCTCAGCAGGGGCTGCTGGCCCAGGCTCAGCACTGAGCTAACACGGCCCCTTGTTTCCTCCTGTCCTTGGCTCACACCTGTGCAGCCCTGAGAGCCAACAGCACAGCCCAGGTCCACCCACAAAGCACCAGAACTCCACACATCAGGTGCTTTGCAAACAGTTCTGCAATCCAAGGGGGTTTTTTGGTTTTCTTTGATTGCAAACAGGGGTTTTTAACCAGAGCGAGCTGGAAAGGAGTTTTCCAAACAAGATGCAATCATGCATCTTGGGCTGCGGGAGGGAAGAAAAATCACTGCCTGTTGCCAAAGCCATTGCAGTGAATCACAGCCCTGCAGGACCAGAGCCATCCGACAACAATAGCGATCCGGCAGTTTGCATCTGTGAGTTAAACAAGCTCACGAGCCCTAAAAATAAACCTGCTAAGCTGCTGAAATCGTATTTTCCTACCAAATTTCCTGCTGAGCTGTTCCAACCATCATTCGACCGCATACTGCCTCATTGATAGACCTTCGTGGTTTATTGCAGGCAAGGAGATTTAATTAGCAAGCGAGGAAGCAAGGAATTCCTGTTGGTGTTTTTGTGAGGGGGGAGCTGAAGGGAAGAACAAATGAGACAAATTATGAACGATGTGAGTGTTTTCCTGGCATCAGAGCCACCTCGGGATAAATGTGATCCTATGAAACACACCTCCTTCCTCTGTGGGTCTCCTTTCCTTCCCTTCATACAGCATGGTTTAAATAAAGAAACATCTGCAGAAACTCTGCAGCAGATGAGCCTTAATCAGGTGAAGATAAACACACGTGTAGGGTGCAAGGAGAGACGTAGGATAGCAAGGGCTTTGTGAGCAGGGGGTCCCAGGGTGCAGAATGGAAGAGGTTTCACAGAGCTAGCTAAATGCCTGTTCCCAATGGGGAAACATGCTGCAGCACAGACACAGCCCAGGGAGTGCTATGGGAAAGTATGCATTGAATATCAGAGCACAAAAAGGAATATACAGACACCCGAGAAAAAAGGAAATGCCACGAGACAATCTAGGCAGCAGATGTATGGGATGAGTGGCTGATAATGCAAAGATATTTGTGGTGTGAGCAGTTTACAGCAAGAGCCAGAATTACCCTTTGGTTCCACAGAATGACTTTTTTAATGCGTGGGAGAAGAAGACTAGTCTGAAGCAGACTCTGTCTGTGTCTTCCTGTCTGTGCTTAGGGAGAATACGAGGCAAGAGAGGCTCAGCCCCAACCAGGGGTTTGTTTGGGAAATGAGCTATCAGGGCCCCCTTTCCAGGTGCTCTCTGGATGCCTCCCGGACCAGGAGAACTCAACCTCTGCTAATGCCAACAGAAGACCCAATCTCTGTGCAACCACAATGATTCACATTGTGCTGCTTTGCTCTGCCACCAAAGCAGTCTCTATCTGCTGACTGTGAGCAGCACCACAGCAGTGTCAGTACTTGAAACAGGAAATCTACATCACAGGGCTCTAAGAGCAGCAGCCACCACTGTCAGTGCTGCTCCTTCCCCTGCTCTTCTGCTGGATGTTCCACCTGGAGGAGATGGATAACAGATTTAAAGCAGTTCCTCATAAAAACCACTCCGTCCCACTGCTCCAGGAGGGAAATTTTGTCTGCTGAAGCTGAGCAGACAGTTGCAGTTGGAGAGGGGCGAGACCAATGCCTTGCACAGGATATATTTTTACTGGCTTGGTCTCCCTTGGCTGCTACAGCAAGAAACCTGAGGGCTCTGGGCAAGGATCAGGCATCAAGTTTACTTCCTTTCCTTGCAGAGTTTAAAGCAAAAGAGCATATTTCACTGTGCCCTCATGAAAACATAAGCATATATAAATATATTCATTTTGCCATAGCTGTGCATGACTGCAGTGGATAGAGACCAGAGACAGGGTCTGGTATCTGTCTATCATTGACATTACACTGGATGGTTCCAACTACAGAGTTCCAGAGATATGGTAGAGGACACTTGGAGGAAGAATGTAGCCAGCTAATTGCTAAGGTGCTTGGCTGAGGGTAGGGAGGGGACTCCAGGGCCTGAGCAGAGCTGATGAAAGCTGCACCTCTCAGCTGTGTAACACCAAGCCAGAGCCATGGGGTGCTTATCAGATCGAGGCATGTTGTGCAGCCCAAGGTCACAGCTTGCCCTGCACAGAACAGCACAGTTGGGCTGCAAGCTCACACCATGCCAAGAGCCCTCCTGCCCCAGCTATTTCACAGCGCTAAGGAAAACAGTGCCTCCGAATCACAGAATCCCCAAGGTCGGAAGAGAACTCCAAGATCATCCAGTCCAACCATTGAACGTGATCCAGTCACCAATATTTCCCAATAAACCATGTCCCTTAGTACTACATCTAAATGTTTCTTGGTCCCTCCAGGGACAGTGACTCCACCATCTCCCTGGGCAGCTCATTCCAGCACCTGACCGCTCTTTTTGGAGAAGAAATTCAAACCCTTCCATCCCCCCAGCCAATACTGCAGTGGTGAAGCCACAGGATTTCACACAAGAGCCCCAGATCAAGTGGTCACAGATTGCCAGGTTGCCACTTCTCAGGGACAAACACACTGGTAGTCAGCTTGTTTCTGGCTGGTGCTACTCTCTTCACATTTTCACGTGAACATGAAAAGTGAGGAAGGAAGCTTCATCTGCACACAGAAAACATTTCAGCTACGGGAACACAGGATAAATCAAAATGTAAAGGGATGCAGATAATCCAGGGATTGAATTACTGAGTTAACCAGCAAGCTCCAGTCACATTTTGGAGACCATCCTAGAAAAGGCCATTTATTCCCAGCACCATAGCAACGGAGCATTGGTTCATGTTGTCGTTTTGTGCCTCGAGCAGGAAATCAGGGAAGGAATTTTGATTATAAGAGAGCGCTGCTGAAGATGTGTCTTTGGATAAAAAGCCTTTTCTGCAAGGGGGAGGGGGGATAGGGTGGAGAAGACAAGCCAGCTCCCTTTGTTTCTCAACTCATAGTCAAGCCCTAATCCCATACATACAGCCTGGCAAAGTTGGATTTCCATAGCAACTCTCTCTCAGGACAGCAGAGAAAGCTGGCAAAGGGGGAAAGGTCATGATTTAAATACCTTCTTGCTGCTACAAGAAACTGGATGCCAAACACACAGAATCAACTGGATGTTTAAGATGGATCTGTTTAAAAAAAAAAAAAAAAAAGTCTCCTCCAGTGTGAAACCCATCCTTTCAAGATATGCACCTTCTTGGCCTCACACAGCATCCCACACACTTTACCTTGCTTCTGAACGACCACAACCCCACTGCTTGCTTTTGCTCAGATCGAGCTGTGCCGCAGACGGGACTGAAGCTGACTCAAAACCAAAGGGAAAAGTCACCTTTAGAGAGCTCTGCTGAGCTGTCCTGGAGCTATCACAGACTTGGAAGAATGGAGCCCTAGTTCAGAAGCCACGCTGAGATGCCTGTTCCATGCACACTCTGTTTATAAATCAAAATTGAAACTGCTTTTATAGGGTGTTTTTCCAACCAACCATGGGAATATAACAGCTTTTCCTTTAAGAAGCAACGAAAGCCCCCCAGATGCTGCTTTGAGCACTCAAACAACAACAAAAAACCAACTCAACAACAAGGCATCGAGTGTCAAGTCTGCACACCTGCAGTTCAGACTCACGAAGCAGCAAACCACCACCTGCCCTTTGCACAGGGCTTCACACACAAGCACTGCTGCAGCTGAGTGCTGATAGCATTCCCCCTTCTGATGGCCAACACCTCCATCTAGCAGCAGGAAGGAGGCAGCCAGACACTGCTTGTCTGCAAGTGCCCAAGTGTGCTGGGTTTTTTACTTCGGTTGCTCAGTCGTCTCATTGTGAACATGAAGTGTCAGCAAAGCACCAACAAATTTGACCTCAGTGGCAGATCTGTAAGGCACCAACAGTGCAATTACTCCAAAAATATAAAGAATTTAGACAGTGTCACTGTTTGTCTTTGGTCTTTGAGGCTCTGGTGCTCATTTCAAGTGAGAGCTGAGGTTAGGATAAGTGTTCTCCAGTGTCCCTCTCCCAGTTCTCTAAGGCATCGCTGCAATAGCTCATTAGACAGTGTGACAAACAATAATGCAGAGCATTCCAGCTCAAAAGACAATAGGCCATCTTTTCCTTCCAGCCTCTGTGAACATTAAAAGCATGTGTGTCTGAAAGTGGCCCCTCCACAGCCAGCAGCTGTCTCCTTACCTCCCCTCCAAAGGCACGATGCTCAGCGCTATGGGATGTGGTCACTGAATGATACCATGCGAGGTCTGCAGACCAGCACGACTCCTTGCACACATTGCAGGACTGATGAGATGGGGCCAGGGAGGAGAGTCATCACAACGCTTCTCTGCCCTCTGTCTGTTGGAGGATCCTGGAAAGGAACAGGATAACAGCCAGCATCTGGGTCCGTGTTGCTTTGCACAGAGATGTCAGCTGCTCCTGGGCCCTGCTTACGGTCTTATCCCATCTTCGGAGATTAATTTAGTCCTGGAAATCCAACCAGATTCTGCCTGGCAAATCATGCTCCCAAAATGCATCTCCTCAAGTCACCTCTCAGCCACCTAGTTTGATTTTACCCAGTTAAATGCATTACTCTGCATTAAGGAATCAGAACTAAGCCTGACATCTGCTAACACAGGTTGGACAGATGTCTCGAATGCTTCCATCAGATTAAAAGGTTGAAGAGAAAGAGCTTGAAGTCTTCCTATGTCCCCAAAGAAATAGAGGTTAGAAGCAATAACAGAAGGGGAGAACAGGAGAAAGGTATGAAAGTGCCAGGTGAGTTCAGGCAAAGGACAAGGCAAGGAGAGCACTAGCTGGAGAGAAAAGATAACGGGGCAGAAGGGGGAAGTGGTGCAGGACAGACAGGAAGGAAAAATCTGGAACTTAAGGCACGAACTCAGAAGAGAGGTTAAACCACGTTGAGTCACTTGTTTGCATCCCTCAGCCATCACATGCTGAAGTTCTCCTACAGGGCAGACGCTCCTGGGTGCAGTTTTTCTTGAGACCCCACATGCAATGATTACTACGACACTAATTCCAATTAATTTCAATTATTTTCTCCCATCAAGGAGACCTGAAACTTCCCCCTTTCATCGAAGTCAGTCAAGGCCATGTGGGAGCATCAGCTCTGCATGAATTCCCAGAACACGCGCACTCCCCATCTCCTCTCCTGCTCATCTCATTGTAGGGGCACTACAGCAATACACCCTGCAGGAAACACCTGGGAATTACTTCTGGTTCTGCATTTACTGCCATTTGGAACAGGGCTTCTCCAGTGAACCTCTCTGAGGCTGAAAGCACTTTGCTAAGACCTGTTCACAGCATTTCTGGGTCTTCAGCTGCCTCTCCCAAAGAACATTCTGAAGAGCAGAACATGAACGGTTCCTATTCTTTTGTCCCTGCAAACATCTCTCTGAACCTTTATTTTATAAGGTAATCATTGTAAAAGTCTGACCACTGAGCGTGGTCAAAGATGCTCCTGGGTTTATCAGGACCTATTTATGAGAAGAGCATTCCCCAGTGACAAATGATTGCATCCACATGGCCAGTTTTTCCTCTGCTGCTTAGAGAAGCAGGGCTGTAATCTGCCCTTGGTAATGGTCAAGCTCGTGGCAACAGATTGGCAGCAAAACCAGAAGCCCAGCTGTGAGGGCTGGACCCAAAACTGCTAATTGACACCGGAATCCTGGTCCTGCTGGGAGCAGCAGCAGAGGGCAGCCGTGGGACACGGAAGGAAGATGCAATCAGAAGCAAAAAAAAAAATAAAATATGTGGGGCTGAGGGTTTCCTTCCACAAATTCATCTCCTGACAGAAAGCTGAGGGTGATTTTAGAGGAAAAATACTGCTGGTACCCATGGGACCCTGTGAGTGGAGGAAATAAGGAAAAACAACCATTAAGGGGCCTTCAGAAAAAAAACAAAAAACAAAAAAAACAACTCAGCTCATCTGAAATCTTCCTCTCCAGGCCAATGTGAGGCACTTCAAATCCTAACGATGCTCACAGCCAGGATTTATTTCCTTACAGCTGCTCCTGAAGGTGCTTCCCTCTGAGCTGCTTTTGGCCCTCCCCTGACACGTCCAAAGCCCCAAATGGCTTTTCCCATTGCATCACCTTCAGCTAGGAATGAATTGCATTTTTATAGAGGAAAGGAAGATGAGATTTTAAGCACGGTGGAAGAAATAGTTTTCATTTCTCGCAAGCCACCATACAGAAGAAGGATTAGAAGTTTTCACTCTGTTTTTAAAATTGAATACTGCGAGTGTTGTGTAAGGCACATACTGCCATCATGTGTGCAGGAAGGAAAATGAGAGAAAGCTCTGACTTGAGCAGCCCCAAGGCTGGGAAGCCACTGTTTTCCAGATCCTCAAGCAGATCTAGGAGCAATGCTCCAGCTGCACCTGCCTTCCAGCAGCCTCCCTGCAGTTCAGAGTCATTCTTTGACAATAATACCCTTAGTTATTATGGTGGTGTGATGCTGTAATGGGATGATAATAGCAGGGTGGCAAAACCTTTGGCTAAAGTAAATGAGAACAAGCCCAAATGCAGCAGCCACAGATGCAGAAATGAAGGAAAAGAGCTGCTTACCTTTGGAGGGCTCCAGCCACACAGGGATCTTCAGCAGGAGGTGCCCTCACCTCCACTGCCAACCCTTAAATGAGGGCTGGGCAGGGGTGGATCCTGGCTCCATCCCTCCATCACTCAGTGCATTGCATGCACCTGAGCTCTCCTGGGTTGGCCCTGCCTTCCCACCAGGGCTCCATCACTGCTTCAAGCCCCAACTTAGCATTTCCACTACAGGGGCAGAGACTCAATCACACACCTAAAGATGCTGGGAATTAGAGTAAGGCTCTTGAAAAAGGCACAGAAAGCACTTGTTGATGACTTTCCTTATGAATCCCCTGAACCAGAGCATCATCATCCCAAAAGGAAACTTGGCCATTCTAGGAGAGTTTTTCAGTGCTTTCTGCAACAAGATGGACAGAGTGATTATTATTTAAGAAGGCTGAAGTACTCACATGTTCATAATGGAAGAGAGTTGATCAGGAATGTTAAGAGAAGGGGCAATGTGAAAGACCCCCGGATTCACGTGAAAGCTGACATGGAACTCAGCTCCCAGGCACACACACAAGTGGTTAAAACTGAGACAAGAACCATCTGTCAAAAGGTAAACCCAAAGCAAGTGATTTATTCTTTGAGGTTTGCAAGAACAAAGTTCTTTCTGCCCTTCCAGCTTTCACACCTCTTAGAAAGTCATTACGTCATTCCAAATTGAAAGTACCAGTGGTTTGCTTGGACCTCCTAGCATCACCATCATATCATAGGGTTTTCTCTTTTTTAATTAAGCACAGTCCTGAGCAAATAAGAGCAGACAGTATCTGTTGTTCAAGACATGATTGGCAGCTGGAAAAAAAACATTTTAATTCCATACCAAGAGCAGAAGGATTGGAAGGAGAAAGAATGAAAGAAGAGCTGGATGGAAAAGGTGGTCTCAGGTATAGGCCTGAAATTGGAGGTTGTTGTGAGGGATAAGGACTTCTCTAGAGAACAACAAAAAAATTCAGTGACAAAAAGAAAACATAGAAGAGAGGTAAAGGAAATGAAATGGAAAGCAAATGAGAGCCAGCATTGCAGAAACAGGACTGGAAACAAGTGGGCGATGTAAAGATAAGGGTGTCCTGCCTGTGTAAGGCGAGGTCTACAGCACCAAAGGGGGTGAAAAGACTGGAGGACTGGTTAGAAGGAAAGAAATAAGAGATGGAGGCATTTGAGGACTGGGAAAGGGAAGATGTGGGGGTGGCAGCAAAGAGCAAGAGAAAGAAGGTGGAAATGAGGACATCTTTGTTGCCAGGAGAGCTACATGGAGGGCAGCATCAGCTGTTACATATATATAGGGCTGTCATACTGCGTGGGCTGACAAAAAACAAGCAGTGCCCGTGGGTTCAGTTAACAGACTGCTTCCTTCCGAAACCGTCGCTGAGGCACAGGGGCTGCTGGAGGGGTGAGCCCTGACCACAGGCAGCCCCATCTGCAGACACGCACTGCTTCCCCTCTGCCACAACGGGGCTGCTAAGATGGCCACAGGAGACCTTCTGCCCCAACAGAGCTCTGCAAGCAGCAGCTGAGGGCAAATGGCTTCAGAGCAGCACCTGGGTGAACACACAGCAAGCAATGGCCCCCTCCTTGCTGCTGGGAGCACCGCTGCTGCCATTTCCTCCATTCCCACCACCCCCAGCCCACCTTGGCCACCATTTTCTGACTGGCATCACCACACTGGGTCTGCAGCTGGAAGAGCTTGGCATTATCTTTAACAACTGCAGCTGCACAGAGCAAGAAGCATGGGGGAAACTGGCAGTTTTGGAGTAGTCCCACACACATCTTATTTCCAGCTCCACGTCTTCTGCCGTTCAAGCAGTTCAAGACAGGAACAGACTTCAATAATCCATGTTGAATGCTGTATGTACAAATTCTTTCATTTCACTGAATTTCAGTAGTAGACACTGTAGCCTGAGGCAAATAATTGCCTGCAGAAGATGCGTTAGTATCTGAAATGGAACTGAAGCTCATTGTTACAAATAGTCACATAATTAGGTTAAAAGGGAAATAAATTTTGACAAAGTCAAGTTCCTTCCTGTTCTGAACACGTGTGCAGCAAGGGAAAGTTCATTTAGCCTGGGCTTGAAGCTGAAAAATAATCTTAAAATAGCAAGCAGGCCCCAGAAGATAATAAGTCATAATTGTAATTAACCCTCTAAATACAAGCATACAAAGCTGAAGTGAACTCCACAGCCTATGTTTGCCATAGAACAAGAAGTGGGTCAGATGTTGGCAGGGAAAGAAGCCCATCACCAGCAGTATCATAGATGTAAGGAAGAACAGCAGTTGCACAGCTGTTCTAAGGGCACAGCATTGAAGGAGTACAGTGCTCAGTTCCTGCTCTGACTCTCAACCCAGGTATACCAGGCTAGGCTCAAAAGGCTTTTAACAGCTCACCTAGGTGGAAATTAGGAGCTTAAATCCCAAACCAAGATCCTACAGTCTCTTGTATTTCTGCTGCCTGAACTCTGTAGGCAGTTCTGATCTCAACATTTCATTAGCTCTAAACAGAGCACGTGACACAGCTTACATAACCTTAGATACTAGTTAGTCATTTAGGGTTTCCCTTTAGTCCCCAGAGAAAAACAGACAAAATGGCAAAGTTTATCTCTGAGAACAGGCAACTAAAACAATCATACCATATCCATACCCAGTTCTCCTTGGTAACTAAAGGAGCCCAAAGCTCTGCTGCATGCCTGAAGCAATGGAAATGACCAACTCTGCATTTTTCTAAAGCATGATGGTGTTGATTGCTATTCAAGCACAGAGTGCTCCTTTGGGCCCTAACAGAACCCCTACAAACTCTCCAAGGACTCTCCCCAGGGCAAGGTACCTGCACTGCACAGCTGATATCAATCCCAGCAGCGTGACCAGAGGTGATGCTGGAGATGAGAATGGCTGCACCAAGGGCAAGAAAGAGCTGAGAGCCTTGACCTGAGCTTAAATAGAGCTGTGGGCAAGTGTGGTGGGCCCAGGTGAGGCTGCTCAGGGCTATTATGGACTAGCACAATAATTAGCATAGCGATTTTGTAATTGGATGCAGCTGCTGCCAAATGTCACTGCTATGAGGCTTTGCCTGTGCAGTCTTGAAGCCTCTCAGACTTCTATACAAGAGATTGAGTCACTGTTCCATCAAGCTTCCTTTTGGCAGGCCCCTAAAAACCCTTCTTCCCTTTACAGTAAACCAACATTCTGTCAGCACAGTGGATGCCTCTTCGTTCTCCTCACCACCACCACTACTGTTGACCGCAGTGAGAGAATGTGGCCTTGTAAATGTGAGGCTGACCCTCAGCAAATCTCCCTGGCTTCCTCTGAGCACAGAGACAGGACACACCTGGTGACAGTTTTTGATGACAATCTTCACCTCCCACAGTCCAGCTCTGCAGCCTGCTGCACGCTGTTGTACTCTAAGCCCACTGCACGGCTGATGTAGTGAGGAGGCCCTGCAAAAGCAGGGGGGAGGCTGGGAGGAACGTGGATTTCCACTGCAGGAGCCATCAACCACAGCTTTGGCAGCAGCAAGAGCCAAGCCCTGAGCAGCTTCTGACAAAGCTGTGGGGCTGGTGTGAGGTCCCTGCTTCTTCCTGGCCATCTCAAGCTGTGCCAGGGCTGGCACCTGAGCAGCTCCCCAAATCCTCTAGCAGTGCTTGGCACAAGGCTTTGATCCACCTCAGCTGTAGCCCTTCTCAGACTCTTTCCAGGACTGCTTAGAAAAAAAGCCCCAGCCGGAGCAAAGGAAGGATGGCACAGCACAGGAGCCAGCCCTAGTGACTGTTGGATTTGGGATAGCAAGCACAGGAATGAGGAGGTCTCCCTGTCCTGCAATGCAATGTGTGCATCCCAATGGCATGCCAGCTGACTTTCTACAGAGATGGGATAGATAGAGAACCAGCTGCTGTTTGGAAGTGATTTGAGACTGCCATGGTATGCTGGACTCATTCTGGTTTTATGTAGGGTGAAAGGCCCTAAAATCTGTGAAGACCTTTTTTTGCAGGGCTGTGTGGCGATACCCTGGTGTGGCACAGCTGCATCCATCAGCAAAACTGCAGAGCAGGGAGCCTCTGCACGTGGGCTTCTCTCACTCGGGCAGGCAGCTGCAGAGGCAGAGCTGCATAAACACGGATGGGAAAGGCTGCGTGGGTAAGGAGATCGAGAACACAAGAGATCAGAAGCCTTTTGTCTCAGTACTTTGTGTTTCTTGCACCTTTTGTGCAAAACAGAGCTAATAGTGCTGTCCTGCCTAATGCTGAGCCGTTAAAGGTCAATGGGTGCTCAAACAATGTTACCTAAGTACACAAACGAGTCTGTACTTCATCTCACACCTCAGGAGGGTCCCAACCTGCTGTCTGGGGAGCTAGTAACAGTCACAGCTGCATGAAACAGTGTGGGCTGTAAAGCTGCCCGCAGTGCTGTGATAAATATATTGAGGCAGCACAGCACGGAGCTGCACCATCTCAGCCACGCTGCTGGTTGTGCTGGAGATGAGCTCTGAGTGCAGTGTGTGCTGCAGCAGCTGCACCATGCTGTGCTCCATGGGATCATCTGGGGCCGGTGTGGGTCCCAGTTGGGGCAGTCACACCTCAGTCACACCAATAAAGGCAGTGGGGAGTGCAGGACAAGTTTATACAAGAGGACAGAAGCCTCGTTAATCCAAAGCAAACATGTTGAGAACAAATGTTCTCAAAACGTTCCTCACAAAAGCTCAGTGAATTCGGACCAGGTAAACCTGTGTTCACGTGGCTGCTTGGTTGGTGTTCTGGTGTTAGCAATCTTTTGCCCAGATTTACTCTTTTAATGAGAAACAGGCTGAGAGAAATGTGTATTATTCTTAAAGCTCAGTTTGGTGACTTGCATGAGGAAATCTCTCAATTGCCTTCACCAGTGATCAGCTTTCCATCAGCAACCTCATGGCCAAGCAGCCAAAATGAGCTCGAAATAAGGACCTGGGCTTCTTAGAAGTGGTTTTGATTGAGCAAAGGTAGAAAAACTGCAGCCAAAACATACAGCCAACATTGCCATGGATTGTACCAAAGAGCTGCAGGCACTTTGTGTTCCCACCTGGGTGCATGGAGTTGTGCCACAGGCCCTGAGCTGGCACTGCTCGGGGCAACTCCTGCCTCAGTCCAGCTGGAAAGAGCTCCTTCACACCTAATGGGGAGCTTAGGTGGCCCAGTCCCTATGCTCCCAGCACACATCCTGACAGGATCAGGTTCCACTCAGAACACAGCTGCAGAGGTGCTCAGGCTAAACAAATGGAAGCCATGAGCCTGGCAGCTGTGGTGGTGCCCATTGTCTGCAGTGGCATTCAAGGTAGGCTCCCACCCATGCCTCAAGGGAGGCTGCCCTCAGTACCACGCCTGTTGGTTATTCACTGTAAAAAGGAAGGGTGCCTCCTCCACCCTTCCTTTCTCAGCTCTTCCAGTTGTGCTGCCAAGAGTTCAAGATACACTGAGTCAAACAAAGGAGGGAGGGAAAGGTCGCATCGTGGGCTCAGCTTTTCCTCTGAGCATCTCGCTTTGCTCTCCCGAGGAGCCTCCATCCCTGGGGCCAGAGGAGAATCCCATGAGCTGCAATGAATGGAGCGTGCTTCACTCTCCCAGCACCAGGCACAGAAGTGCCTGCAGTGCAAGGACAGGCTGATATGCTGGCTGTAGCCCCAGCACACATGGGCGGAAAGCAGCCACGTATGCCTTGGGCCAGTTTCAGAAGAAAGTTATATATAGCTGTGCCTGCAAAAGTAGCTATGAGATGAAGGGCAGCCGAGACTTAAACATGTAATTTTCAAAATATAGCTGTAACAGCAGAGGCTGTTGGCTACGGGAGGAGATGAGTTCAGATCTTTATGGGAAAGGGCTCCCATTTAAACAGCACAGCAGTGGAATTTAAATGCCCTCCCTCCATCTTTTGGCATAGAGGACAGAAAAACAGTGACTTCTCTCAGCTGCAGAGCTCCTCTGGCTTTAATTTATGTTTCAGGAAGAAAAAAATAACATATTTTCTGCCATCACCCATTCACTCCTCAGGAGAATAAGTTTAATTACTTTTGCCAGTTTTAACAAGAAACCACATTGCCAGCAAATAGCAAACATTTCCTGCTTGCAGGTTTGGCCGGACTGTGTGTGAAGTCTGTCCTGACTCTCTCTCCCTGCTCTGCAGCTCAAAGCAGACTTCATCATCCGGTGGCTGTGCCCAGCACCATCTCAGTGCCAGACTACTCAAGCTCACCGTCCTTCTAGCCTCCTGCAAGCTGCTCTGTTCACTGCTCAGGATTTGCTCATCTCTTTCAGAACACAGCTCTTCCTACCTGCCAGAACTGCCCGAACCTTCATAGGTCACCCACAGCTGCTGTCAGAGTGATGTGAAGCCCTCCCCAGCCCTGGCCATACCCCTCTCATTCTCTCTCTGGAATTTGGCTGCTGCTTTGACACATATTGCATTACAGCCACACGCTCCAGGGAGGGCACCTCTTTCCTTCCTCTGAAGCATCTGCTGAGGCTGCTGACAGAAGGCAGGACACTGCTCTGATGAAGCATGATGCCTTCTGCTCCGTGGCAATCTAATAAATACACACTAATAGAGCTAACCTGAAATCCCTGACACAGACTGTACAGCACTTCTTCCAGCTGTTAGTTCTCCTTCCAGTCAGAAAGGGAGAAATAAGAATCCCTCTGACATCTTTGCACCCCAACACCTTTGTTCTGCTGAGCAAAGTTCTCACATCACCATGCATTCCTTGACTACAAACCAGGGTTGTTTTATTTAAAAACAAAAAAACTGCCTCATCGTTCTCAAGAAAGGACGGCTGCTCTGTGAGTACGTGAGAGAAGCTCCCCAAGGCAATTGGTTCTATCATCTACAGTGACTAAACTTGTTTTTATCTATGCGCAAAGATGTTGAGAAGTAGGGATGGGGGTGACGTCGGTGTGGAAGAGGAACCTGAGAACTGCCTGCAGGTCTGGGAAATGTCTGCGTTCTGCTTACAAAAAGCAAACAGAAAAACACACCCCAAAGGGCTTCATTACATCTCAGCAAGCCAAGCAGACAAGCAAACCAAAACCCACAGACAGACACAGCCTGATAGTCTGGCCTGAAAGGAGAAATTGCAGCAGCTGCATGCAAAGCGCTCTGCTGGTTCACAGCCGGAGCCCACGGCACGCTGCTGTTTGCTCTGCACTGCTGCCCAGGAGGCAGGAGGGCTGCTGTGCTGCTTCTATTACAGGGCTGTATGCCATGCCCTGTGACCAAAAAGGCATCTCCACTGAGTTCAGGGTGGACGAGAAACAAAGCATGCTTTCAGCCCGGCTTTCTGAATGCTTTCTCTTTTTAACTAATTCTTGGGATGTCCTACACATGGAACCCACCCAAGAGGTTTAGATGAAAAGGCATTATTCCAACCTCCAGGCTGGATGTGGCTCTGGGCAGCCTGGTCTGGTGGTTGGTGACCTGCACACAGCAGGGGGGTTGAAACTAGATGAACATTGTGGTCCTTTACAACCCAGGCCATTCTATGGTTCTATGATTCTATAATCTCAAAGGTTTTTCTGCCAAATCTCCCAAATATTCTTAAAGGTTTTCATTTGAAAGCAACAAAACCTGAATTTTATAAGGCAGGCAGAAGTGTGAGAGATGCTTGGTTCCTCAGGGGGTGTAGAATGGTGTGATCTGGCTTCTTAGTGTTAGCTAAACATGCAGTGTGCGTGGGAAGTCATCTGCAAGGTGTTTGTCATTAATGCCTTTAGTTTTTGCACACACAGCTCAGATGCACTTCGAGCAGAGCTGATTTCTCTGCTAGAATAAGCAGCATGCCAGCACTTCAGCAGTGCAGTACAGGGAACTGGTGGTTTGATATAATCCACATTAAGGGTAGAAAATTAAAGAAAAAAAAATCTTAAAAGGTAGAAAACGGTGATAAAAAGAAAGAAAAACAGATGTAGCTGAGTTGTGTCATCCCAGAATTTGAAGGGTGCTCTGTCTGCTTTAAACATGGCACAACTGCAGAAAGCTGTAGACATAATGAAGATACTGTGTTGTATTTCCTCTTCAATTGTCACAGAAAAACTGAGTCTGGTGAGTGAAAGACAAAACTAAACAAGAAAATGCGGGGGGGGGGGGGGGGGGGGGAAGAGAAGGAGACGACCTACATACAGAGATCCTGGAGAAACCATCAAAAGGAGAAGTTGTGACTGAAACGAATCGACAGGGCCAATGCACTGCCATTGCCAAGGAAATCTTGACTCCTCTATCCAAACGAAACTGCCCATAACTGTACAGGCTTACTCATTACTCATTGCTTCCAGCACACACATGGAGCTCACAGTCCCCATGAGATGTGAGCAAAGGACAGCACTCGCCAGGCTGGGAAGCAGCCCCAGCACTGACATGCATTCCCTTGGCTCCTGCCCTCCCACCTATTTCAGAAGCCCAAATCCACCTCTTTGTGGGACACCACAGCTCCTTTCCAATCCTCTCCCCAGATCTCCTCTGCCTGTTTGCCGGGAGCTTGCTGTTCTGCAGGACTTCAGATGAAGCCCTCCATACCCACAGGAAGGAGCAGCCTTGGCACTGTAACCAGCAGTACTCAGCTGTGGTGGCGTCCAAGCGGTTCAGCAGTTTGGCAGCTTGTTACACACTGCAAGAATGACAGCTTACCTAGGTCTTTATAAGGAAAAGAGGAGTGCTAGGAGCCCTCTACCAGCCAGCAGCTCCCCCAAGCAGAGCTGGAGCATGACCTTGCTGTCAATGGCCTTGTGGTAGCTGCTGATGTCATCAAACCTGTTTCTTTTTCTCTGAAGAGGTTTACATCCTGATAGCTGGGCATGTGCCTAAATAAGTGTTCATGCCCATAAGGCACTTCGTTTGCCTTACAGATCCCCCAACCAGCCTGCATGAGTCTACTGGAATGGTGGCAGCTCTGCACAATGGCTGCAATGCAGTCCTCCCTTGGGAAATAACCCAATTATAATGCAGTGTGGTCCCACACAGTGTTTCCATCGCAGTCCTACTGCTCCCTCTTTGTGTAGCTGTACACCCCCCTGCAACCCCATCACCCCCTTTCCTGTCTGGGTCTCGGGTAGTGCTTTCCAGCCTGGATTCCTCTTGGCCCTGTGGGTCAACAGCAGCATCAGTGTCTCCTTGGGCCTCAGACCCCTTGTTTACATGCCTGAATATGATTGTAAAGGACAACATTACAAAGAATTTCATCCTCTTTCAGCTTTGGTTTAGGGCAGGATGTAGGAACGGATTTTGTATAGGATTAACATTAGTGTCATGCATCTTCCAGTACTTCAATACGTCAGTTTAGCTGCTTTGACTTTTGCTGTCCCATGGTTTGATTTGCGTACCCACCTCATTTGTGGACGTTAGCAGCCTGACCTCAGTTTTGTCAACTGATTCCTGTTCTTCAATTTATTCGAGATCTCTGCTGAAACATTTGCTGCTGTCTGCCCAGCTGAAGTGAAAGGGGAAGCACGATGAAGGACAGGAGTGGAGGGGCTCATGGCTGCTGGGAGGGTATTTTCCAGCCTCGGGAATCCCCCCGTGGAATCAGTGCTCTGTTTTTGTGTTCCAGTTCACATGAAAACGCTTGCCTTTCACTTCACAGCCCAC
The DNA here is from genome assembly GCF_019238085.1 of Lagopus leucura. NCBI lineage: Eukaryota > Metazoa > Chordata > Aves > Galliformes > Phasianidae > Lagopus > Lagopus leucura. The sequence continues at coordinate 494,946 of NW_024962303.1, read as the reverse complement.
AGCATCACAGACAGCATTCGGGACATCGGTGCACCAGTGGCTGCTGACGCATCGTTGTTTTCCTTCCAGTCTTCTCAGTGCCTTCTCCTCTGCCTTTCTGTGCATGCCAAAAGCATGCTGTGTGCTCCAGTGCCTGTAGGCAGCATCACACAACAGGTGGGAACTCCTCTGGCCTGTTTTGCAGAGAGGAAGCAATGCAAAGATGCAAATAGCTGAACTCAGAACCATGGATCTTCCCACACTGGTTTCATGAACTTTCCACAGCAGAGCCAGCCTCTTCAAAGCTACAAAACCTGACAAAAAGCATGAGGTGTGGGGGATGCCCCACTGGTCCAGCACAGGTTGAAAGCCTCATTTTCTGAAAGCCAGATACTGTATTCATGTAGGTTCTCAAAGGCAACATCCTGAGGGCGTACTGCTACATGCCAGGATCGTGGCTTTCATTAGCACTCTTCTTCTAATTGGCTTGCCAATAATAGGTGGTTAGTCACTAGCATGTATGGGTTACCATAGCTGGCAGGTGATCACTGCAGAGCTGACCTGGCTCCTTTGATATGATGATCTGGCACTGGGAAGTGGGAAAAATCTTGGACTGGGTGACCTTGTTGGGTCTTTTCCAACCTCGGTGGTTCTATGATTCCACTCCTTGCAGCAGTGCACAAAGAGCTGAATCCTCACACGGAGCTCTGCAAACCCTCTCATTTGTGTGACATTTACACTGGGTTGGGTCCTCAAGGAGCACTGCTGGAAACAAGCACAGTGCTCCCAAAGGCACAATGGGATGTATTCAGGATGTGGGCAGGTAAGGAAACACGTGCAGGAGTGCTGGAGCTGCTATAGAGCACGGGTTACTTACAGCTACACAGGCACCCTTAGAAGCAGACCTTTTGCAATCCTCTTGGACAAAGCAGGCAAAGCAATTAAAACCATCGTGCTATGACAAATAAGCAAGCATTCCCTCCTCGTCCCTCCCTCCTTTTCTTTCATTCACTCCAAAAAGCCAGAGGTACCGTGTTGGGGGATTTGGAACTGGGAAGGACAGCAAAAAAGTTTCAGCCCAGCCAATGGATAAACCTATTTTTAGTGGCATGGAAAATGCTCCTCAGAGGCTGTGGAGTGCAACAGCAGTGTAAGACATGTTTCTTCCTTCCTAGTTTCTGCTGAAAGAAGAGAACTTTAGAAGCAAACAGCAAAGATGAGAAAACAACCGCTCCATTGGCTGACTGCCTGTGGCTGCATTGGCAGCAGCATTTTCTTGGGGGAAAAACTGTCACTCAGTTCTGGGGGCCAAGGATTCAGCTGGGGTGCATAAAGCCTGGGCTGTGCTGCCAAGGGTTCACAGCTCCAAAACACAAAAATACCACCAGGTACTCCAGAATTACTTCTCCCAGGACACCCACTTGTTACCTTTCCCCTATGGCTGTTTTAATTGTAGTCCTCCAAGGCAGGAATGATTCCCATCACTGGAGGGGGGAGAGCTGGAAGCAGCGCATTTTGAAATGCTTGTCAGCTTTCCTCTTTCTGTTATCTGATAGAAAGGGGTTTAGAATAAATAACGCATTCATGCCCTTCAACATCCACATCTGCTTTTCGCTTCCTGGTTTGCAGTCCTATAAATAAATGATTATAACATGCATGCATAAATATAATAATGTGGTATATAACATATGTGTGTTACCTGCTATGTGCTGTATGTATCATATGTAATATATAGGTATTAAAAGCCTTATGTATTATTTTTATATAACACATTGAATAATATTATTATAGCAATAACAATTGAATCCCCACAGCTTCCCAACCCCAGGCAGTGCTGGTGGCCGCACAGAGCCCAGGGGATCCTTCTCACTGCTGAGGCAGAGGACAGCAAGGTGAGCGGTGCTGCAGATCTCCCTGCATTATGTGTGTCCTGCCCTGGGTTCCAACTCCCCTTTTATTGCCCGTGGCATTTTGCAGGAGCACAGCTCTCCTTTCCTACAGGCCATCCTGGAAGCAAAAGTTTCTGGTGAGCCAAACCAGAACAGGAGCAATTCCCAGCATGGTATGCAAACTGAAGTGTTACCTATATAATGAGGGCAAATCTATGGGGAAAGCACCTCTGTAACCAGTATAACTGTCTGCAAAATCCCTAGAGTATATCTGGGTTTATCAGCAAAAAACCCTCTTCCTCACTCCCTGCCTGCATGATAACACACATAGGAAACTGATACGCAGCACCGGCAAGCAAGATCTCTGTCCTCCAGGTTCACACCACTGCCCTGTCCTAGCACTGAGCTCCCTTAGGAGCAGTAGCACGGAATTGGAGTGATCACCCGAGAGGGTTTTGACTGTATTATTTCAGCCAGCTCTTACAAAAGCCCAGACAACAAACATCCTTCTGTTTGGGACAGCTGAAAGCCATCCCCACTTTGCAGCTGGGTCAGCTTCAGTGTGAAGAACTTCAGCAGAGCAGTTCTGCAGGTGCCGTGGGTGGTGCTGTCAGAACTGCTGTGCTGTTGCTGTGCTTTGTGTACAATCACCTGCACTGAACACAGAACCGTTTGTGTGCAAATTGCTGAGCTGTTCCAAGCCTTGTTGTGCAAGTAGAGCTGTTCACACACACGCAGGGCACTTCTACAATTTTTCCTTTTGTTAGAGCTCACTTTTTGAGGTGGGCAATGTGTTCCATGTACCAACACGTGTTCCAGTCAACTCCATCTCTCCTTTGCCCAAAGAGCGTGGCTTTGGCTCCAAATTGTCAGGTCTATGAGCTGAGCGAGGCTGAAAGGGCTGCAGATGGAGGCTCATGCAGATATCCCACCTGCAGGGGGGGACAAGGGTTGTTTTCCAAATGTTGCTCAGGTCCATCACTGCTCCCTGAGGTCCTTTCCCCAGTCAGGCTCTGCCTTGCTGAGCTGCAGCACTGAGTGGTGCCCACACGGAACAGGCAACTGCGACTGGGTAAATTCCAGCTGCTACAACAGCTTACAAACCAGCTAAACAGGATGCACTGATAAACGCAGCAGTATTGGCCAACAGCTCAATATTGCTTTTCATCAAGCCCCTGTAAATGATTTTAAAATAAACATCTGACAATCTCCCGACTTCTAGCAAGCTCCTTTGACAATTCATGGAAGCAGGGCAGCCCATAAAGCACAGCGGGGCATTCTAAGGCATGTTCATTGTGGGCCATAAATGCCTGAATTAGAGCCATTCGTTTTCCATCCCATTAGTTTTCATGCCCACTGTCTCCCATCAGGGCATGGGCGCAGCAGTGTTCCTCTGCAGGCTCTTAAAACTCAGTGGATCAGAGAACCGGAGGGCTGAGCCCCACTTAACCCCCAGAGTAAAGGTGAGGTGAGATTTCACCCCACTGCTGGAAACACTTTAAGTACTGCAACCACTCAACATTGCTGGCAGCAGCTTCAGTACCTCTAGTCTGAGCAGTCTGCTTATTAAGAGCAAGAGAAACGTCAAGCAAGGCTCAAGAGAGCTCTACAAAAAGCTATTGGGAATCTGGGCTCTGCTAGGGACAAGAGATGGAGCAGCCGTGGGCTGTGACTGAGCCCCTTGGTTGGGAGGTGAGGGCAGAGCTGATTGCAGGAACCTTGGGGTCATATCCATGGTCAGCTCAGCGCTATGCTTGGAGGGAAGGCATGGTGGCAGGGCTGCTCAGCTCAGGACATTCTGCAGCATCACAAGGATCCAAGCCACCCTGGTGCCAAAACCCCAAAGATGAAGGCACAGATGAGGGGACAACATTGCATACACCCATCCAGGACTCAGCTCTGCAGGGCTGGGAATTTGAGTCCCCCAAAGCGGAGCCACACACCACAGGCACGCATCAAAGCATCACCTTCAGGCAGGCCGTGATGTCACGCAGGTTGCCATGCTGCTGTAAACAAGGCTGGTGCGGTGCTGCAGCCGGCGCACTTCCTCCTGCCTGCAGCACTGAGCCGGCTGGGTCACTGCCTGACGAGGTAAGGCTGTTTTACGCTCTCTCTTTGTGATCTAGAACAAGCATTAACAAGATTTTAGGGTCTCCTGTGTTGGCGTTGCCCTCCCAGGCTTTTTCCCTGGGCTCAGCTCATGCAGGGAGGGGGTTTGGGAAGCTCTGACTCTCGGCACAGCAGCCCTCCAAGTGCCCCAATCCTCTGCACGAGTGCATGCAGGAGGCACAACAGCAGCTGCATGAAATTGTTGCCACCAGAGCAGGCAAAGGTTCAGCGTGGGCAGCTCCCGGTGCTCCACAGGATCCACTGCTGGGCCCTTGCTTCCTTTACCTGATTTCTCCAAGATCTTTTACTTTAAAACGGCACTCAGCGGTAAGGGGAACTGCAGCAGATCTGTTTGGGTTCTCTTTTTTTTTTTCTTTTTTTTTTTTTTTCTTTTTCTGACAGCAATTTATATTGCCGCTAAAGGAATAATAATCTCATGCTGCCCATGTGGCATCCATGCTGCTCTTTGCCTGAATCACAATGGCGGGACATCACTGCTGGAGGTTGGGGACACAACGTGACGTGCAAGCGGGCTGCCTGGATGTGGCTTTGCCCTCAAGAGTGCTGAGGTTCAGAGCTGAAATTTCAAGTTTCAACTGCAGCCACCAGCTAAAACTTAGCTAACTTCATTCACTGGTGCTTTTAAGCCATATTTTGTCAGAGGAGCAATGGGATGGCATTCACCTGTGCTCAGGAGGAGTTTGACAGCTCAGCCCAGCATGTTTGCAGTTTGGCAGTGACGGATGAGATCCACATTGGGTCGACCCTAAACCTGAAATTTCTTAAAGCAAATCAAAAGGGAAAAGCAAATCAAAGCATGGAGTGTGAGTCAGTGTCAAACTGGGCTTACCGCAGACCTGTGTCAGAGAGGACAGCAGCACTGGGACAGCAGGTGGTGCAGAAGGAGAGAGCTGCTCCAGGCAGGGTTCCAGCTCCCAGCTCAGCCTTGGTGTGAGCGGTGGGACCACTGCTGTGCCCACACCTTCAGCACTGGGAATGGCACTGCACCGTGGGGCTGTGCTGCCCAAGCCAGCTGTAGGAGTAGGAATGAGAGCAGAATGCAAACTGAAATCTCCACAGCCCAGATCCGCTCCAATTTTCTTTGTTGAAAAACAGAAAAAAAATAAAGTACCTGTAACTGTAGGACTTTCCACTTGAGTGCAGAGGTTTCAGACTGAAGCGTGAGTGCGAAAGTGAGAGATACTCAGCCCTGAAATGAAGGCAGAAGAATGTGTGCTGTGATCAGACCGACCTGCTGCAGGCAGCCAGCCAGCAGGACGCCGTGCTGCTTTGAGATGAACTTCTTTTTCCTGGAAGTGCCATGTTGCGTTTCCAAATTATCCTGCTACGAGTAATTATGTGCATGCTTCATTCTTTCCCTGTTGCAATAGCCTCAGAAATGCAGACTCCGAGTGAAGCATACAAAGCAGGACTCGGATAACACTGCATAGATCTACTACCAATTTTCTTTTTTCTTTTATTTTTAAACTGCATATTAGGAGCTGTCTTCCCTCAGTGTGGTGTGAGGGACCAACAAAAAACACTTTCTGATGTGACACATGGAGACAAGTGCTGATAAAATCAGCTCAAGGACTTCAGCCTTTGCTGATACTTCACACAGCAAATGCTGTCTGAACAGCTTTGCAGATAGGAAGTCCGATTGCAGACAGCCAGGGGCATCTGTGTGTGTTGTGTTTGTCCTCAGGGAGGAAGGTGAGAGGGATGGAAGGAGTTACCCCCAGTCTGAGCAAGTGGGAGGAAGGGGGCAGTGCAGCTGTAAATGCCATGTTGTGCTTCCAAATTGTCCCGCTACAAAAAATTATATGCATGCTTCATTCGTTCCTTGTTTTGCAACAGCCTCAGAAACACAGACTCTGCAGAGCAGATCCCACAGGAATTGCCATAGAAAGTCCACTCTTACTTGATGTGCCTCCTGGCAAAGCCTAAGGACAGGTTTCCACGTCAAGGAAAAGAGGGCTGCATTTGAGTTAGGGAGCAGCAAAGTTCCTTTCCTTTCCCAAGAGCCTTGAGATCAGGTTAATCACTCACAGCCACTGCTAAATTGCCTCCTGTACAATTTGGTTGAAGGGATGTTAATGACTTTGTAGCAAATCTCATTCTCAGAGCCCACCATGTGCCAGTAAGCAGCAATCCCCCATATGCACATTGATGGCATTAATGCTGCTGCACCCAACAGGGTCACCCCACTCAGTCCATGTTCTCCAACATGCCCAGCCCTGAGGCCAGTTGAGTCCCTCACCCCGTGGCCCCAGTGCTGCCCCATGCGCTCCCTGCCCACCAGTCATATCCTTACATTTGCTCAGGTAATGGAGCTGGGACATCTGCCCCTTCATGGAGAGGATTCTGCAGCCTGTGGCTCTGAGGGCTGAAGCTCCTGACCTCCGCTGTCTCCATGTAAACACCAGGGACAGGAGCATCAATTCACAGAGCATTTTTTCCCCTAATGTCAGCATTCCTCTTTTTGGGATCATCCTGGAAGATAGCAACACAAAGTCACGAGGATGTGGCCACACCATCACCTCTGCCCCTCCATCTGCCCTATGGGTTTAGAAAACTGCCTTCAACTGGGCAAAGAAGAGAAGTTTTGATTAACTCTGACACCTTGTGGACAATTATCAGATGAGGACAAAGCCCAGGGGATCTCTCCATGTAAGGGGCTCCACCATGGGCTCAGGCTGCTGCAGCCCACTGGTGCCCATCTGGTGTCTGGACACAGCTTGCTGCCATCAGAGCACGAAGGCTGAGATGTGAGACCAAGCATGTGCATCATCTCATGTTACAGCAGATATACATCCCAGACATGCACATTTACCCTAAATATCTCTGTTTGGTGGCTACTTTGAGTCAGCAGCCTGAGCCTGATTACTCTGAACATTGCTGTTGCGGCCTGGTTCTGAGCTGTCACATGAAATGTAAATAAGTCTAACTGTACCTTGGAACCCCGACATGCAAACTGATTGCTGTGACTCATCTGACCTCAGCCCCTCTGAACATCCCAGGTCCGTTGGGCAGCATTTGAATAGCAGCATGTTCTCAAAATGGAACATTTTGCAAATGCACCCAATCCTCTGTGGTGTCAGTGGCCACGTGGCGTTGTGTTTTGTCAGAGCATGGGGCAGTCAGGCTGACCTCAGCATGCAGGCAGCTTATAACTCTGACAGTGATGCTCAATGGCTTCTTGGCAGAGTGGGAGCTCACCTGGAGGGTGATGAGGGAGCAGCACGTGTCCAGCTGGGCTGCAGATGGACCCGGCCTGGGACACCTCAGTGTTATTGTGCTGTCCCAGTGAAGGAGGAGTTGGGCAGTGCCCCCCCAGCTACAGCATTTCTTCACTATTAGGTGCAGCTGAAGGATGTAGTTCAGTTGCTAAACCCAAGCACGTGGCAGGAGATAACCCTGCTTTTTGCAAACCATAAGAAAATGAAACAGAAGTTAAAAAGAGAAGCAGAATTGTCTGCAGCTCCTGTTAATAAAGCCTGTAGGTGCAGACACTTAGTGGCCCAGGGCTGGGGCCACCTGCAGCCCCAATTAGCAAAGTGAAGAAAACCAACACCAATCGTGCTCTTTGTCACTTGAGAGCTCTAATCTCTTTTTGTTTGCAGCACAAAGAAGAGAACCCTTAGTACCAGGGGATGAGTTACTAATATCTACCTACAGAGACACTTCTTTCTCTGGCAAATGCCCCATGCAAGTTTTGCTGTCAGGAAATGAGTCAGAAGCAGGGGAGCAGTATCTGCAGTGCCCTGTGAAACAGGAAGCCAACATTCAGTGTTAACTGTAGCTTTAGACACAGAAGGGAATCACTATACTAAGAATTAGAATCCTGTGGGGAAATACCCCATAAAACCAAGCTCCTGTAACTTAAACACAGGTATAATCCAGTTGTTGGCATCCACATTTTGGTCACTGGGCTATGTGGTTGCTTGCTTGTAGAAGTCAGGCTATGGCACACTATAACAATCAGAAAGGTCAAGGCAATGGAATGGTGTTACAGGAGATGCAACCACAAGGAAACCAGTGCAATAGAAAGATGCTACAGAGAAAAAGTGCTCACCCATCTCTGAAAACTTAGGCTCACAGGGAAAACTCCAGACAAGAGGGATCTCCAACCAGAGACCCTTCCCCCATGACATTCAGCCCTTAAATGAGGGCTAAGAGAGAATTGCTTTCACCTGTGCTCTCAGGGCTGACCAGGTCTTTTCCCCAGGTGCTCAGTGGTTCAGATCAGGACTCAACAGTTCCCATACACACACCTTCCTCCTGTGTATTCCCCCTGTCACAGATGGGTTAGAGCTGCTGGGATGGGAAGCTCCTCCTGCTCCTCCATGAGCAGTGTGGCATAGTTTCTCCTATGCTTACGGAAACTGGAAAGCACAGCAAGGGGACTGATGCTACGGAGTCAGTCCTATCTCCTCTGCAGTAATAACAGGAGGGGGCAGATTTGAAGAAAGTAGCAGCATATTCTACACAGGGGACCTTCTGAGCCTCATTGTTGTCAGATAGGAAATGTGAATACAGACAACTCTTGCAGTGCCTTTGCCTTTACAACCACTGCTTTTGCTCTCCCCAGGAATGACCTGCACTCCCCCTCCTGTGCCAAATGCTCCCAGCAGTCCCATCATGACGCACAGCAACTGGACCTGCTCCGATCCCAACGTAACGTACAAATCCACGCTGTACGCAGCCACCTACACCATCATCTTCATCCCCGGCCTGCTGGCCAACAGCGCTGCCCTCTGGGTGCTGTGCCGCTTCATCAGCAAGAAGAACAAAGCCATCATCTTCATGATCAACCTGGCCGCGGCCGACCTGGCGCACGTCCTGTCGCTGCCGCTGCGGATTTACTATTACATCAACCGCACGTGGCCTTTTGGGAGATTCCTCTGCCTGCTGTGCTTCTACCTGAAGTACCTCAACATGTACGCCAGCATCTGCTTCCTCACCTGCATCAGCATCCAGCGGTACTTCTTCCTATACCAGCCCTTCAAGGCCAAGGACTGGAAGCGCCGCTACGACATCGCCATCAGTGCGGCCGTCTGGCTCTTTGTGGGCGCCGCCTGCTCCCCGTTCCCCATCATGCGCAGCTTCCGCCTGCAGAACAACTCCAAAACCTGCTTTGCAGACCTGGAGGTGCGGCAGATCGAGAGCAAAGTGGGCACTGTGGCGATGACGGCCACCGCGGAGCTTTTTGGCTTCATTGGGCCCCTCATCGTCATCGTGTTCTGTACCTGGAAAACAAAGGTCTCCCTTCGGGGCTTCCGGATACCGCTGCAGAACAACAGCGAGGGGCGGAAAGCTTCGAGGATGGTATCCACCTGTGCCATCGTGTTCTTTGTGTGTTTTGCACCGTATCACATCAATTTCTTCTTCTACATGATGGTGAAAGAGAACGTTATTACAGATTGCCTCCTGCGCAGGATCACGCTGCACACCCAGCCCTTCTGCTTAACTCTGGCAAGTCTGGACTGCTGCTTGGATCCGATCCTCTATTTCTTTATGACCTCAGAGTTTCAGGACCAGATCTCCAGGCACAGCAGCATGGCCATCAGGAGTCGGCTCATGAGCAAAGAGAGTGCATCGTCAGTTAAGGAATGAAATAAAGCCAGCTGAAGAGAGTTAAGATATTTCATCTGAAATCCAGGATTGTTCAACTACCAACTCCATTACAGAAGACCCCTCGATTGTTCAGGGGAGATTTGTAGCAGTGGAAATCTTTCGATACACATAAGATAAAACTTTATGATTAATGTGTTGGAGGGACACACAGACATTGACTGCACCTACCGCTGTGATGCCCACTCCTGACCCAGCCGGAGTGGAAAATCCCCAAAGCCTTTGATGGGAAATGGTGGAAACATCCTAGGAACTCCTCTTTCCATTTCTCCAACTCCAGAGGTTCTTTGTTCAAGCCAAAGATGATTATTCATCCATACACTGGAATCTGCTGAAGTGCTTTCTCTGCACACTGCGTGCGAAGTGGCCAGGAACAGCAAGCAGCAGTTTTGCCGTCCATGCTCAGGGACACAGATGTGTGAGCTTGCTCCAGCACAGAGCCCCACCTTGCTGCTGCCTGCCCCAGCTCTCAGAGCATTGCTCTGGTCATCACACTTACCACTGCTTCATTTCTTTCTGCTCTTTTCATCAACTCCTTCTTCTCACCCTGCTCCATGTATGCTCCTTACCTGTGGATGCATCCTGTGCCTTACGCTGCAGCCAGTGCTGTGAGGTTGCTCACATTCTGCACAGCAGGACCTTTCCTCTCTCCATGTTCCCTTCACACTCCAAGGAACATCACTGCCAGCAGTGGGGGCCCAGCATCAGTGCTGCCAGGTTGGGTGACCCCAGTGGCACCACACAGGTCCTCATCCCCATTATGTGCACGGCTCCTTCAGCCTAGTGCTGAGACCACACCGTGAGGTCCTTCCTTAGGGGTTCAGGGGCACGTGCACTAGAGAAGAAAGGTGTCCTTCCCTCGCTGGTTTCTCTAAGATGTGACAAATTCTAGGCCAAATTCTACCCATGTGTAACAACGGTTTCCCCGTGATAACTGAGGACTCTTTTGCTGATCAGAAACACTGATTTACTCCCTCTGAAACCCGTGTCTTTCCAAAACAAATGCATTCAGTGGCACCATCTCACATGTTGCTACAAAGCAGATAAAATACCAGAAACACTTGCTGGGTATGCTTCAACCACACAATTCCTCTTAATTACTTTTTCTCTTACCCAACATTTTCCTGCATATTACAGTTTTTTACTTGACTGTTTTACAACAAAGTGGGGGCAATTTAACACCCAGGTTTGGAAAACCATTACACTGGAGCTCTTCTCAAAAGCAGTGACCAGCTGTTGATTGAGCCCAATTAGCTGCCATAGTTCTCTCTTTATGAACAACAGTATTATGAACTTAATCTTACAAGCAGATAAGTGAGGATGCCAAAAGATGCTCACCCAGACAGAGTAGCATTCACATTGTGTTACTGCAGCTTCTGTAGCTTTGTAGTAAGAACTGGGAGCTGTTGGCTGTGTTTACAATTCTCTGTTTATCAGGTGAGAACAAGCTGAAGTCAGTGTTATGGCAAGTGTGTAGCTCATCCTATGTTGTACTTTCCAAAAACTGATGCTTCAGAAATAAACGCATTTTTGCAAGCGTAAGCTGAGTTTCCTAGTGGTCCTTTGCACCTGCAGGACAGAATGGGGTCAGTTCCTCCTTCACGTGGATCAGAGGTCATTATCAAGTGCACTGGTGGCTGCTGACTTTTCTTGTTCTTTAAGATTCCTCTCCAGTCTACGGAAAGGTGTGGGATGGACCTCCAGAAGGGATAATATTCCCATCCCCATGAGGGCATCCCCAGCATCTCATCTCCTGCTGTCACCCCATCCCCCTGCCTTGCTCACCTCTGAGCTCCCCCAGATCCCACATAACCAGCTTGTCTGATCTGTTGCACATCAGAGACCAACAGCCTGCCCTCTGCAACCCCATACAAGAACTCCCAAGGTTTTAGTCCAAGCCAAACACTCAGCAGCAGAACAAGTCCCCAGCAGACCCAGCTGCCCCCATGGAGGGGATATGGAGCTGCAGATGTGCCAGCCCCGCTTCCTGCAATTCACTCCATTTCCCATTGCCATACAATGTGTTTATTATTTTGTCCATAGGAAGCATCACTTCACATTGTTCCTCCTCGACTGTCTCCTGTGCTGGTGCCATTAGCAAAAGAAATATGTCTTTTGAAGGGCCAGCAAATGGTTCCTCATGCTGACTGATGTCAGAGCTGAGAGGTTCCTCTCCTGCCTGGGGAAGGATCCTCTTCTATTGGACAGGAACAGGAGTGGGGTTACAGTCCGTAGGGTTTCTTGCCTTCCTGCAGGTTCCCGGTGCCAGCTGCAGGATTCTGTGAGTACCTGGGCACACGGCTTGTGCATTTCCACTAAAAAATACCTGGTTTGTGCTTTACACAAGAGCTTAATCTGAATAGGTTGGCAATGACCAACTCCAATCTTCCTACCACTGCTTTCATAGAGACCCACGTGCCGTGGGGACCAGCCCAGCCCCAATGCCACACACTGCCAGCCTGGTGAGTCCCTGCCCGGGGCTTTGTGCAAAGGAGAGCAGCTCCTCCAAGTGCTGTTTGTCAGACATCCTTCAGGTGCATCCTGTCAGACATGTCCCTGTGCCGAGCACTCACAGAGGTGTGAGTGATCTGCCCTTGGCCTCCTGCCCACAGGATACCAGTCTGAATGCAGAGCAGACCTTCCGCGGGAGGCTCAGATAAAGCCTCACACAGATATTAAGGAGTTCCTTCGTGTCTTCTGCTTTTAAAAATACAAATGTGCAGAGTGCAGAATGCACGTGCTGCGTCTCCTGCTGGAGTGCTGAGCAGCAGGGAAGGGCTCAGTGGGGCTATGAGAGGGAGTTCAGTGAGCAGCAAGTCCATACAGGCAGCTCCAGAGATGGGGCTGAAGTGGATGGGAACAGGCTGGATGCATGCCCTGGCCTCAGAAGGAGGACATCCTCACAGGATATCCTGGCAAAACATCACATTGCTTCAGGATCAACCTTTAACCTCTGCAGAGAGATGCTCTGGCACAATCCAACCCCCTTTGTACAAATCTGAGCTCTTTGCAAACAATTGCACACAGTTATTTCTCCCAGGGATTGCCGTCAGCTGCTGAAAACGATTCATGGGGAGAAAAGATGAATGATGAGCTGCTCTTTCACCTTCCAAACCAACACTGCAGGGTTGGTTCCAGCCGTGGGGCTGGGGACTTGCACTGCACTTGGTGTTACCTCTTTCGCTTCTCTTCCACAGTTGTGTTCTTGCTCATTTTGCAGGGTCATAGGACTGTTAAAGAAAATAAATGCAGAACAGAGGAGGATAGGATGGGATGGGATGGGGCAGGGTAGGGTAGGGTAAGATGGGATGGGGTAAGGTAGGATGGGATGGGGTAGGGTAGGGTGGGATGAGATAGACTAAAAGGACATACAAAGATCATCAAAGAGCCCTTATTTATGACTGCACATTAAGTGCAAGACAGAAGGGGAATGTGGCAGCATCCACTTCAGCTTTACCAACCCCAGGGCCAGAAAATGCAGCACTGAGAAGGAGGAAGTTCAGAAGAAGTCATGTGATGTGTAGATTTGACAGTGTTCAGCTGAGAAAGAAGAAGGTCATTCTCAGCAGTAGGGGAAATAAAATTATGTATGTGTATATATGGATACACACATATATAGATACGGAGAAGGAATTCAAGGATGTGAAAAATGGAAAGAAATTGGGAATGATGGACATTCTGTTTTTGTAAAAAAGTACTGCTTGGGGAAAAATTCAATCTTAAACCATCACATATTTAAGAAATAAATTCCAAAGCCGTGTTAGCGTTAGCCTGTAGGGTTCATCATCTGAAGTGAACAAAAATTCCAAGAGAATGCAAGGAAATCACTGCCTTCCAAGAACTTTCTACTGATCCAGAGATTGGTTTTCCTTTTTCGTATGAAAGCAGGGAAAAAGAGAAGCGGGCTGAGAAACCTCACATTCACATCATGCAACTTTGAGCAGAAAGAAGAGTGCGTCCGAGCTCCATCCCGTGGCATTGGTCGCAGTGACACCACCGCCCTTCCAGCTGTTCTCGCGTCATTCACTGAACACATTTTGTGTGCTGGAGGGAAACAAAATCCAGGATTTCCTGTTCTGCAGCCGCTGTGCCGGGCTGCAGATGCCGGCAGGATTCTTTCCAGCGCTCCAAAAACATGTGGGAGTTTGGAGGGGAGCCGCTGCAGCCGGGAGCGCTGCAAGGAGCCGTGGCAAAGCAAAGCCGAGGGCTCACTGCTCCTGCAGCCTAGCATGGATGCCAGCCCCGTGCAGGATGGGAGCTGTGGGGAGGTAAGCCCATTGCTGCTGTGTGGGGTTTTTTTTTTCCCAGTAGATAGAAGCTGTGACGGTTCCGAGCAACTCTACTGCGGTGGGTTTTGATTTTCTGTTGTATATTTGGTTTTATATCCTGGCAGTGACTGTGGCTGCGTATTTCTGTGCCGCTGGCTGGGAGGGGGAGCAGAGTGCTGTGCACACGAGCTGGAGGCAGCTTGCAGCAAGCATTGCCTCCTACAGTAAAGAACTTCAGCTTTGTTATGGGCAGGAGCTGCTAGAACCGACCGGATCTGTTTATGCATTTCCCATCAGTGCTTGGATTAAACAAACAAAACTACTGCTTGAAACACAGCTTCTAAAAAGCCTCTGTTACTTGAAATCAGCAGCTTACTTCAAGCCAAAAGTGTGGGGATTCTTCTTTTTCTTAATGTTTTCTTTACTCAGCTGCTTCTCCCTCCAGCATCCCAGCAATGAACAGGACTGGAGGGCGGCAGCTCTGCTGTCCCATCCCATCTTGTCCCATCCCACCCCACTCCATCCCGCCCGATCCCATCCCATCCCACTGCAGCCAGACTCCAGCACGGCTCCGTCTCCCCAACAAACCCATGGAAAGGATGAGGGCGAATTTGAAAGTGGATCTGGGAGCACTAAAAGCCGTACCACAGAAATGCAGGGCTGGGTGGGGCAGGCAGTGATTCAGAGCAGCCAGGCGATTTCCAGTACCGACAGCCACGTACATGTCCAGAAAAAGACACTGCTCACATGCTCCAAAAAGCTCCATGGTGCTGTGATTGCAACCTTAGTGCCCTGATGAAGCACAGTTAGCTGGTGCTCACAGCTGATGGCTCTGCCCTCTCTCCCCTCTGCATTTCCAGCTGTAAACCCACTAGGACAGACATGAAGTTTGGCTTGCAGCTGGATAAATCTCAGCTTTGCCATGGATAAAAGCCCCCCCAGCTCCTGTCTGCATGTAAATCAGAGTGGAGAGAGGGCATTACTTTTTACACCAGTAGCAATAAGAAAAAGAAATATCAAAACAATGAAGGAATTGCAGGCAAAGCCCTGCCAAAGCACAGCAGCAGCCCTGCTCTGTAATAAATGAAAATCCGGTGCCGTCAGGAGGAGCTGTGTTGGGTGAGCTTCAGCAGGACCCCATGCTGCTGGCAGCAGGGAGCTCCCCCTGGTCTCACCAGGTGTAATGAGAACTGCCAAACCAAAACTGCACATCCAGGTGATGCTCCAGCTAAGAAAGGCACACTGCTGGGCTGCAAACAAAGCCAACAAATGGAGAAAGAAGGTAGCGAGGCTCCGCATGGCCACAGCCCTTAGGATGTGGGCTGCAGGGACAGGGGAGCCCCTCTGACACATAGGATACATATGTAGCATCCTATGTATAAATAGTGTCCTATCTATCTCCTCTATGTGTTTCTATCATCCTTTATATCTGTATAGAGAAAGCATCCTGTGTACATATAGAGCATCCTCTCCACAGCATCCTCGTGCACAGAGAGGCAAGCCAGCCCCCAGCATGACCTGCTAACACCCCTGTGCTGGGAGGAGAAACAGGCAAAGGGACAGAAAGAAACTCTGCTCACTAGGAGACAGATGCATTCATCTTCCTGCGTGTCCTGCTGCTGGAGGATCACTCCTGTTGCCATAACACGATGCCTGCACAGTGCACCACAAGGACCCAAATTGAGTTAGCAGGACCAGCAGAGGGGCTGGCGTGCGTTCGGCTGGCTATTAGCTTATAACCCAGCTCTGAGTCTGGAGCCAGAGCTCTGATGGATCTGTCTGCACCTCCCTGGCCAGTCACTGCTCTGCTGAGCATCATTCATGGGTGCTGCTTATTGCCATGCTCCTGGTTTGCACCGAACCTCTGTGCTGAGCCATAACGGCCCACTCATAGCCCCTCTTTATTTGTAGCGTTGTGGAAATCACTTGTAGGTGTACCAGAGAGCAGCAATTTGGTCACAGTTGGACAGAAAGCTCAGTGCAGTAGAAGTGGTTCTGGAAAAAGCCTGGAGAGATGAAGATGTGCTTAGGTATTAGCAATGGCAATTAATGATATGGCACTTAGGGCAACGTCACTGTGATACTGGGCTGGCAGACACAAAACACAGCTGTAGTTTTGCAGATAAAATCTTCCAGGATGCCCAGGGTCACCATGGCCTGAAGTGCATTATTCAACATGGGGAAACACCGTGAGGTTTTTGGCAGTACAGGGGGACATGGCTTAGGGGGCATTGCAGTGAGAGTTCAAGGCTTGGACTCGATGATCTTGGTGGTCTTTTCCAACCATAGAATCACAGGATTATTATACACCATCTGTGTTTGCTCCTTGCAGGAAGCCTCCGTCCGCCTGAACCCACTGGTGAGTGAGGAGTCTGGGCTGCGATGGAGAGCAACGCTTCCTCAGAGAACTGCAGCCAGCCCCAGATGTCCTTCCAGAACACGCTGTACGCAGCCACCTACACCATCATCTTCATCCCCGGCCTGCTGGCCAACAGCGCTGCCCTCTGGGTGCTGTGCCGCTTCATCAGCAAGAAGAGCAAGGCTGTCATCTTCATGATCAACCTGGCCGTGGCCGACCTGGCGCACGTCCTCTCGCTGCCGCTGCGGATGTATTACTACATCAACCACACGTGGCCCTTTGGGACCTTCCTCTGCCAGCTGTGCTTCTATCTGAAGTACCTCAACATGTACGCCAGCATCTGCTTCCTCACCTGCATCAGCATCCAGCGGTACCTCTTCCTCCTGCACCCCTTCAAGGCCACGGCCTGGAAGCGCCGCTATGACGTGGGGCTCAGCGCGGCCGTCTGGCTCTTTGTGGGCGCCGCCTGCCTGCCTCTGCCCATCGTCAGGAGCCCGGCCCTATCCAACAGCACCACCACCTGCTTCTCCGACCTGGCCGTCAAGCAGCTGACGCCAGGAGCCTCCATCACTCTGGTGACGGTGGCAGAGCTCTTTGGGTTCGTCATCCCCTTCGGCATCATCGCGTGGTGCACCTGGAAGATGCGGCAGTCGCTGCAGGAGGGCGGGACGCAGCTGCAGAGCGCCAGCGAGAAGCAGAAGGCACTAAGGATGGTGCTGATGTGTGCCGCCGTCTTCTTCATCTGCTTCACCCCCTACCACATCAACTTCCCCTTCTTCATGTTGGTGATCGAGAACATCATCAAGGACTGCACCGTGCACAGCAACACGCTCCGCTTTCACCCCATCTCCCTCTGCCTTGCCAGCCTCAACTGCTGCCTGGATCCGGTCCTCTACTACTTCATGACCTCCGAGTTCCAGGACCAGCTGCTCCGGCACGGCTGTGCTGCCCTACGGACTCGCCTCACACGCAGCCGACGCAGCCTCACCACGAGTGACGCCGGCCACAACATCCGCACCAAGCGGAGAAACCTGCCCAGGTTTCAGTTTTGGTCCCTCCCCAAGTTCTTTGGAAGGATAAACAACATGGAAATCCCCCCGATGCAGCCCGACGAGCTCCTCTTGGAGTCCATCTCTTGAAAATGAGGCATTCTTCTCCACCTTGGCATTCCCATTGCTTGAGTGAAGACTGTGTTACGTCTCCGAGTGCGCATTAATACATGTTGGTCTCCAAATACGTGTTAGTCCGTGTTAAATTACCCTCGTGTGCAGCAGGTGTGGGGATCTGACCTGGGAGGACATTCTGATCAAGGAAGGCTTGATGCTGCTGCTGGGAACTGTTTGCCTTACAGCATTTTTCCTTCACATCACAGCTAAAATATCACAGTCACCACCAATGTCGGTGTTTCTCCTGTGCTGGACTGTGAGGGCCTTCCTCCCCTGCCATTGTTGTTGTTTCAGTGTCTTACCTATTTATCAGCTACAGAAGTCCTCCTGCTGCAGCCTGGCTCTCCACACACCGGGATCAGGACACTCAGTGTTCTGCATGTAAAGCAAACCTGTAAAGCTTTCTCTCCAATGAGAAAACCCATAATCTGGGCAGAACCCAGGCAGGTCAGGACCTTAGAGCTGCAGTGGGAGGACGAGGAGCTGGCAGTGCCATTCCTGCTGTTATCACAAGGGGCCTGTGCTACCCAGCACTTTGCTCAAGCCTCCGCTCATTGATGGAGATGCTGTGCAGCCCCTTGGTTCTGCTTCATAACCCAGAAATGGTCTCAGCCTTCACTGGGGACCAAGAAACGTTTACAAACCCAACCTGAGTGCATCCTATGGACTTCAAACTCGGGGGGAAATAAAATGTTCTCAACAAGTTCTCAAGTGGGTATTATTTTAAAGGCTGCCACTTGCAAATAATCTTGTGGTTGCATAGATGGATAGCCTCCTCCAAAGAGTCCCAAGCACCACGCTCAGGCAGCATTCCCGTTCCGTGCTCTTCTCGGCAGCTGCATTCACTCCATTTAGCAGCTAGCCCTACATCAGCTCTGCTCCCACAGCACAAGCTCCAGGGGTGCCCATCCCACTTCTGGGCCCATTTGTGTTACTGAAAGCTCCAAAAAGCCCCATGGGCAGTGCATGGGTTGGAGCTTTGCCCTCTCGGATCAAAGCACTGGCAACAGCGGTGACAAAAACACTTGGAGAATTACTTAAGTCGATGTAGGCAGAGGGTTGGGGCTTTTTTTTTGATAAAAAACAGGCTGATTGATAATTGGATGCACATTTCCAGCCTGCGCGACACTTCTGGCAGAGCATAAGCAGGCGGTGTTTCTCTGTAGCTGGAGCACAGCAGAGGGACAGGCAGAACGTGGAGAAACTCTTTGCTGTGTACTGCACACCGAGAGCGGGCAGCACGTACACACTGCCCCCCAGTGAGCACTGCCCCCAAATCCCTCACCAGAACCCCCAAGAACAACAAAACAAAGGGTTCTGCTTGCTTGTTCGGAGAGGGAAAAAGGATTTTTAGGGCTGAAGATGCATGCACGTTAGGGTGGACCGTCAGGTGGACCCCAGTGAGCGCTCTTGGCCCTGGATGAAGGCAAACCTGGCCACAGCTGCTCCATCACTACTGTGAACTCACCACTTCCTTCCCAAAGAAAACAGGAGAAAGAAAGCAAAACCAAAACTGGCAGCAGTCTGTCACATGCAGAGAGCAGCAGTTGCTCTGGGGGGCAGCCCTGCCTGCACCGCGGCTCACAGAGAAATTCAGCAGCAAGAAACCCTTTGGGGGCTACGTGCATGGGACAGCAATGATTGTGCTGCTGGTGGTACTAGAGAAAGAGCTATAATAATTTCCTGAGCAGAGAGATGATGGGAGGGGGGACTTTGCTCTTGTACTTCATTCAGCCTAAGTGAAAGCTTTTCTTGTTGCTGCTACCGGTTCTGCTCTGGCAGAAGAGGATTTGTTGGGTTTTAACCAAACCTGAGGAGATTCCCTTCCCACGGTGGCTGCTCTGACAGTTTGCTTTGCAGGAGCACAGGAAAAGCTGAAGGTTGGAAAGAAAGGAGAGCAGGGGGTAAGGGCTCAGACTGACAGCACCACGTGGGTGAGCAGCAAAACTGAGCTCCCTGCATTTGGCACTACATCCTGAGATCCCACATGCAATTAGCTGTGCTACCCAGAGACAATGAGTTATTCCACCCACGTGCCATTAATTATACACCCAACATTCTGCAGCCCTTAAACAAGGACTGCCAGGGCGATGCCTCTTGCACACAATACTTCCAAGGGCGCCACAGGAAGGGAAGAACGGCTGCTTTTCTGTCTGCTAAAAATACCTTTTCCTGCCTCCATGGCTGCATGCTTCCAGCCCAGCCCCACAACGCTTTTTGGCCTCTGCAGAAGCACTAAGCAGGAGCAGAGCTTGCACCCTCCAGCCAGGAGCGAGCCTGGGGAGCGCTGCATGGGAACAAACACACAGGCAGGGCTGGAGTGCTGGTGTGACCCAGAAGTACAGGCAGTAGATTTTGTTGCTTTAAACCAAACTGAGACAAGGAGAGGTTTTCCAGACAGGCGTGATTCCATCCGATCCATGGCCAAGTTTTGCTTCATGGGCACAGCCACCACCCTGCAAAGCCCAGGGCATGGATGTGTACCGTGGTGGCACCGGTTGAGCAACCCATGGCTGTTCATCAGCCCCTCACACACAGCAGAGGGAGCAGAGCAATGCAGTGCAGCCACAGATCCCTGCTCACAGCACAGCAAAATTGCAGAAAATTCCACTGATGCTCACAATTGTGCTGGCACACCCCTCACAATGAGGGTCACTGCCATGACCCAACACAGCCCAGTCTCACTGCACATAGGGAGACTTTCCCAGCAGTAACTGCCATGCCAACCTATAGGGGATTTTTACCTTTTCTTTTTTTTTTTTTCTTAAACCATATTTCCCCTAGATAAGCAAAGAGGGAAAAAATTCATCCCCAGGCAGAATTTTTGGCCATGGGATGGTGAGAGCAGCTCCAGCTCCTCTTGCACACATCTGTGTGCCCTTCCTGGGCTCCTCCTTGCTAAGTTGGCACCAAGCAAACCAGCTCATTAGCAAACCAGCTCATTAGCAAACCAGCTCATTAGCAAACCAGCTCATTAGCACCTGCCCGGAATGGGAAGATGTGCAGCCACCCCAACTGCAAGCCCTACTTTCAGCTTCTGAAATGGGGAGGAAGGCTGCTGCAGGGCCGTGGGGCACTGCCAAAACAGGATATGGTTATGCTCCCAAAGGTGGCTTTGAAATAAAAACCTTATCTGTACAGTAAGTGCTGCCCAAACTCGGGTCATGCCTTCTTATAAACGAGCTGGCTTCTGCAGAAATGAAAGTATAAAGCAAAGCATCCATCGCACAGCTGAGCAGGAAACAAAAATACGATTTTCGGATCCCAGGTGCTGTTCAGGTATGAGGTTTTTTTGGTGCTGCCCCCATTCCCGTCACTTGGCTGAGCTTGAAAGCAGCGCCAAAACCCACAGGATGGGGGAGTGGAGAACCCTGAGCTACAGAGCAGAACTGGCAGCCATGAACACGGTTGCAGGCTGCTTCCCACGCTGCCCAAAACGGGGCAAGTTTTGGGGGGGTCATTCAGCAAGCCCCTGGGCTGAGGAGCCTGGGGACTGCCAGATCTTACTTTACATAGTTTTAGGAAGGATGGAAGAAAAGGGTTTTCTTGCAATTGCTTGGCTCAAAGCACCCTGCAGAGAGCACAGGCAGCTGCCAGGAGGCGCAGTGCACTCAGGGACGTTTCTCACCGCTAAAAGCAATGATGGAAACGTTGTGGGGCCTACAAGACCAAAGGAGCAGCTCCCCAGGTCCCCCAGGGCCACAAAAGCAGCAAAACCCAACCCCAAATGCTTTGATTCCAAAAGCAGCAGCAGATTGATCCAACCCTCAGCCCAAGGGACAGCGCTGCGGTGAACACACCACAGTGCTGACAGCTCCCACAGAAGATTAATTATTGTGCATTAAGTAATCATCAGGCTTCAAAAGCAATGCCTGTGAGCTCTGTTTATTAGGACATAGCTGTTCAAGCAGCCAAGTGCCCATGTGCTTTGGGAGATGCAAGCCCTGCATGGGGCTGTGCCACCACAATGACCAGAGTGTGTCCCTGTGTCCACCAAAATGAACTGAAGTATCAGTCCTCAACCCTCCAACAATCCTCAGTCCTTCTTGGGGTCATAGAATCACAGAATGGCTGGCTTGGAAGGGACCTTCAAACACACCCAGCCCTAAGCTGTGCACTATGAGCTGGGTGCCCCCCAGCTCAGGCTGCACAGGGCCCATCCGTGGCTATGGGCACCTCAGGGATGGGGCACCCACGCCTTCCCAAGAGATAACTGCTACGACTGCTCACTAATATGACATCACAAAGCACTACAGAGGAAAGCCCTCGTCTGGTGAAGCCTATCCCATTGACTCCAGTGCATCCACATCCAAGGAGATGTCAATTAATGCACATGTTCATTTTTCCACATCACCCCTCAGATCTTCCATTTCTGTATTTGCCTTCAACAGGAGGAAAGAATGCTTAAAGAAACACAGAAGTGAGCAAATGCTTCTACATTCTGTAATGAAAGTGTGTGAACACTCATCCCCACAGGGCAGGTTTGTGCTGGGCGGTGGTGAGCAGGGTGGCACAGGGAGAGCAGCCCCAACCCACATTCTTGTGGTAGAGAAGGAAAAAAGAGCAAAATCATCTCATATGAATCAGGAAAAGACTACTAGGATCCCCAACTCAATTCCAGCACACGCCACCATGCCATCACCACGTCCTTCATTGCCACATCCCTATGGCTCTGGGGCACCTCAGGGATGGTGACCCCACTGCTCCCTGGGCAGCCTGCGTATCACTGCTCTTTCTAAGAACAAATTTTTCCTCATATTCAACATGAAAAGACGAGAGAACACAGCTCTCAGCCCCATTAGCCCCGTGCCCTTGCTGCTTCCAAAACCCACCAAAAGCAGCAGCGCTTCCGCTAGAGCACTTGACCACATACATAAATAACTGGGGGGGAAAAGGAAAAAGCAAAAAAAAAGACAACCACTTACCACGCTGGGCTCTGCCCTGACACTACAGGCAGCAGTGAGGCGAGCCCTTTGGGGAGGGCCCTGCGCCGGCGCAGCCTGCACGCCTGCATTGAGATTGCACTTTTGCTTTGAGAGCCGAGAGCGGTGGGAGCGCAGCCGGGCACCGTGGGTCTGCCAAGGTAGGAGCACGCTTTGGTCAGGCTCATTGCTGAGATCTGTTGTGCTTTTCTTATTGTTAGTGCCAGGTAGATCATGGAATGGGTTGGAAGGGACCTTAAAGATCAGCTCGTTCCAACCTCTCATCGAGGCGACTTTGCGCCGCTTGCAGTAGGAGAGGACAGGGGATGATGAGCAGAGGGGCACTGTCAGAAATCTCCAAAGTTAAGTGACTAAAAGCAAGGGGCTGCTGTGGGGAGGGGTTGGAGTGCACACTGTGGGAACAGCAGCTCTGCTCAGCTGGGGGCACACGGCTGTGCCCCAACACTGTGTGCCAGCAGTTTGGGTGGAAACCTCACAGCTTTGGTGACCAGCTAACCGCAGCACATCAGGGAAAGGGGCCCCAGGCTGAACCCCAGCACTCCCTCAGCGTGCATTTTCCACTTCAAATGCGGATAAATATCAACAAGGGAGGAAAAGAGCTTGGGCAAATGGCTAAGAGACAAAAGCAGAGTATCTCACTGAGAATTGAGGTATTTACGTTTTCGTGCACATCAGTGGGACTTACCCAGCTGAAATCCCCCTGCCTGCCCAGCTGCTGCTCCTGGGGCAGCCCCAGTCAGTGCTCCTGGGATGGAGTGTCCTGATCCTCCCCAGAAGCAGTTCCAGGGGTGATGATGGGGTTACAGTCAGCCATGGGGGCTCCTCACTGCTTGACCTGGCAGCCCAACCATTTCCAGCACTGCAGGGATGGGGCTGGCAGCACTCACACACCTGGGGCACGAGCAAATGAGAGGTTAATGAGGAGCAATGGAAGGAAACCTCATTCAGCTGTGCCAATGCCCCCCAGCCCTAACCTGTACAGTCTTGGCTCTCACTGCTCCTCTTCTGTAATGAGCACTCAGCACTTGAGTGACTCATGTTTCAAGCAACCACAGGCGATGATGAATGGGCAGCTGCTCCAGTGCTCTGCAACTGAATCAAACAGAACAGCTGTATGTGCCTTGAAAACAGGCAAAACAGGCGGTTAGCAAATATTTTATGACAACCCAAAGCAGGGTGGGTGCTCAGCTCAGAAGAGATGCTGCATGGGGTGGTTGCTCCAGAGGCTGCTGGTAACCTGGGCGAGGGCACAAAGCTGTGCTCCCAGTACAATTCTGGGGTGGGGGCTCACCTGGCTCCGAGCACATCAACATCACTGGGATGGCCAAACACATGACGATCTGAGGAAGATGGCCAGCAAAAATACATTGGCTTCTTTGGTAGCATCTACAAATGGGAGAAGGAAAGAGATGCACCTGCCCGGCTAACAGTGAGATGCAGAACTGCCTCTCTCTGGAGAAGATGTAAACCCAAAAAGTCTACCAGCAAACTGGCTGCAGAGAGAGAGGACTCTTTTTTTTTTCTTTTCAAAACCTAGAAGCAGTGGTACTTAATTATGAGATTATATTTTGATAACTTCTGCTTGTTACTCATTAAGTACCAACAAGAAGCCTCCATCCAGCATCCTAAAGTGTCCGACTGTGGGGACTACTGGCAAAATGAAGAGGGGGCAGAAGCCGGGGAGGAAGAAGGAAGTCATGCCTCACCCCCACTACAGTCTGAGCTGCCGTGAACCAAAATTTCCCCTTTCTGCAGTCTTTGGGTTTTTTTTAGCCTCTGGCCTCTTTGTGTGCAGCGCTCTGCTTGAAACACTGTGCTCAGCACTGTGGCTGCCGGGATTTCCAAGGAGCAGTTTCTCACTGCATCAGGGTCCTGTGGCTGCAGAGCATCCCCCAGTCCCGGGTGGGCAGCAGGAAAGTCCCTGAGCACCCACAGAGGGACCCTGAAGCTGTTTGTCCCATTGGCCGTCTGTCCCTCCTCCACGTGATGCTGAACCCCAGAGGTGCTGCTGGATCCCATCACCCTCCTGCCACTGGTGCCACTACAGCAGGCAGCAATGGGAGTCCCCAGCTCCCCACCCATGGTGAGACACCCCTGTAACTCACAGATTACTCACACTTCTGGAATTAATCATGGCTAAGGGTCAACTTCAGAGCTAATAAAAGTATTGGGAAGTCTTTGGAAAGCAAGCCCACAACTCAGTGCTGGTAGCTTCTGGAGTTAATGTGATTACTGCCCATGGTTACACTGGATGATGGCTCCCTGGAAAAAGAAACATCTCCATCTCATTGGGCTCATCATGGTGGTACAAACAAAAGCGACACAGAAAGCTGCCCCTGGAATTGTTTCCTTTTGCAGGTTTTCTCATTTCATCACCCAAAGCAACAGTACAGGCACATGGATACTTGCTAGATGTCAGCTTTGTTGGCAGACATGTATTTCAGCACAGGAAGAAGCACCACACAGCACAGTAGGATGCAGTTCTATAGCCATGTCTGCTGCACCCACGTGGCACCCACGCTGTTCCCACTCTAGTGCTTCACAGTGAAGCAAAAGCCAAACCAGAGCAACGTGGGTCAGAGGGCTGAACTCCCTCTGTATTTATAAGATCTGCTTGTTGGGGTTTTTTTTGGTTTGATATATTTAGGTAAGGTCAACTGCTCACCATGCAAACAAGTTTTAAATGAAGCCCACCCACTTGCTCGATGCGGAACCGATACCTGGGATTTCCAGTGGTGATGCTCACCAGGTGGCTGAAGGAAAAGCTCAAAAAAGCCACGGGGAGAGAATCAGATTCACTGCCCTGAGAGCACTCAGGTGGCAGAAAGTGGCTGACAGGCACTGGGGCTGCAGAACCAGCTCACAGCCCCAGTCGGTCCTGCAGCACCAGGAGCTGCTGCCCGCGCCCTGGTTTGCGATGGTGATTGAACCCATGTTCTGCTCACTCTTTGGGTGCTTGGCACATGGTTGCATGCAGTGCTGGGTGGGTGGTGAGGAGCTGCCACCAGATGCCACCCATTGGGTTTTTGTTATGGGCAGAGATGTTCCCTGGTTTCTGCACATCCACGCAGTGCTCCAACCACATCTTTGTCTTTCAGCTTCTTCAAAGGAGGGTCTGCAGTGCCCAGTGTGGGTACAGACTGGCACTGGGCTGCCCACTGCTTCAGCTGGCGATGATGGGTTTCCACGTGGGATTTCACCTCATCCAGCACTGCCAGCAGCTGCACTGACATCGGGCAGCTTCTGAGAACACAGCAGCACAGCTCGGACCAATGCACAAAGCTCCTGGCCAAGGGCATGGGGCAGTTGGGTCTCTGAGCCTCACTCACCAGCACCGGTGCTGGAGGGCCTTAAACCTTTTGATTTCAGCCTCAGGTCAACACAGTGAGGATGATGTCACCGCACTGGAGCATCAACCCCACACACCAACACGGCCACAGCAGCAAAATTCATGAAGAGCAAAGGCAGATGGTGCCTGGAAGGAGGGGAGGCAAAGTTTTGGGGCAGGGGCAGCACTGAGCTAGCAGACCCCGACACACACTAGGATTGGGGCACGGGGGCCATGGAGAACAGCTCCAACTGCTCCGCCAGCACTGACCTGAAGCTCTACTACGCCATCACATACGCATTCATCCTCATCCCTGGACTCATAGGAAACGTGTTGGCTTTGTGGGTTTTCTATGGCTACATGAAAGAGACGAAAAGGGCCGTGATATTTATGATCAACTTGGCCATCGCCGACTTATCACAAGTTTTATCCTTACCCCTGAGGATTTTCTACTACTTGACCAAGACGTGGAAGTTTGGAGGAGGCCTCTGCATGTTCTGCTTCTACCTGAAGTACGTCAACATGTACGCCAGCATCTACTTCCTGGTGTGCATCAGCGTGCGCCGCTTCTTGTTCCTGATGTACCCCTTCCGATTCACGGACTGCAAGCGTGTCTGCGATGTGTACATCAGCATCGTGGGCTGGGTGGTGGTGTGCATTGGCTGCCTGCCTTTCCCCTTGCTGAGGCTCACTCAGAACACCACCAACGAGTGCTTTGTGGACCTGCCCGTGCAGGAGGTGGACCTTCCCACCTCCATCATCATGATGACCATCGGGGAGCTGGTGGGCTTCGTGACGCCCCTGCTGATCATCCTGTACTGCTCCTGGAAGACGGCCTTATCGCTGAAGGAAAGGAACTCTGCTTCACCAGACCTCGGGGAGAAAAAAAAGGCTCTCAAGATGATTCTCACCTGCGCTCTCGTATTTCTGATCTGCTTCGCGCCTTACCACATCAGCTTCCCCCTGGATTTCTTTGTCAAAACCAAAAAGATTAAGAACTGCTGCACCCAGAAGGTGATCTCAGTGTTCCACGCTGTTGCCCTGTGTCTGGCCAGCCTCAACTCCTGCGTGGACCCAATCCTCTACTACTTCACCACGGATGAGTTCCGCAGGCGGCTGTCCCGGCAGGAGCTGCACGACGGTGCCCCGCTGCACAGCCACAGCCAGCAGCACACGCAGGACGCACTGCAGGACAGCATCCCTCTGAATGCTCCTAGCCAGCAGTAGGCCCAGAGCACACTGCAGAACAAGCCCACTGATCGCTAGCACAGCGCCCGTGGTTTTGGGGTTTAACCAATGACTTCAGGAAGGATTTGAGCTTTAAGAAAAAAAGCCAAGCTTGAAAAAGCCATCACGCTTTAATATTTTGGTTGAAGATTTGCCCTGTATAAATAACCACGTGTGGTTCCCCATTCCAGAGCTGGGCAGCCAGGAGCAGGACACAGCCATGCCACCTGGCCACGTCACGATCACACCAGCACCACACAAAGGGCAGCAGAGATTTGGGGGTTTCCCTATGCAGAATTTGGTCCTAAAAGTGAGCATATGGCCTAGAGGCGTATTCTCCTGAAGCAAAAGGTCATGGAGCAGTGCAGCTCACTTCCACACGGTGCCCAGAGCCCACCTCACTCCATGCTGACTACATACAGGAGCTTAACAGCCTTGCTGTGCCAACAGTTACTCAGGCATCTTTTCTGGGGGTGCACCAGATGACAGTTCCCCAAATTGCAATGCCACTCAAGTGCCCACACACTATTTTTCTACCCTCGTTTTGTTCTACCACCAGTTATTTTTCTACCCTCGGTTTATTTCTGGATCAGGGTAAGAAGTAGCAGAACACCACCAGCAAAGCCCAAAGCCCTCTTTGTTGCCTGTGACAAGCTTTAAGCATGGACTCCTGCTTCGAGGGTATCCATTCAGGCTCCAGCAAGCCTCCCGGGTCCCTTTTTCCCTCCAAGAATGGCACATGTGGCTCTGCAGCACTGCGCTCCCATCAGCACAGCACTGAGCTCACCCCGAGCCCAGGATCCAACCACTGCAATATCTGAGCAACTTCCTGTAACCTTACACAGGCCAACTCGTGAAGTTCAGGCCCTTAACCCCAGCTTGGCTGAGATGCTGTCAGAGGAACCAAAGCTGTCTGAAGCTGAAAGCAATGGAATCCACTCTTTGTCAAGCCACGTAAGAGGCACAGAGACTTATAAAGACATATTCAAGGCTGGGTGGATTTCTAATGGTCATTACTTCCAAAAAAATCAAGCAACAGCAGCTTCGTGCTCATCTGGCATTCTGTTTGCACCTTCTTGTAAAATTGTTACGGGAATATTTGAAACGTTACGTTTTGGAAACATAAAAATACTGTGACGATATGAAAACTTTATTTAATGCTAACGCTGTTTTGTAGATTTAACTTATGAAAACATAAATATTTCGTAGAAAAATGATGTGAATCCCATTTCTTTGTTGTTTTAGAACCCTTCCATTTAATAAAAGGGAACTCCACCAGCCTGTGTACTTGCATTCACCATGAATTCACAGAGACCAACAGCATGCTGCCATTTGCTCGTGGCAACAAAAGCAACTATTTCTTTTCCACTACCTGCCTGCATTCCCTGCAGCAATGAACACTTCCCATTTTCCCTGCTTTCAGCACAGCCCTTGGCCTGCTCTCAGCCCAGCACACATCACCAGCTCCCACAGCAGGGCAGCACCTGCAGCACAGATATCTCACATGCACCTGCAGAAACCCAGCTGGGCACACAGAGCATCTCCCAGAGGATCCAGACACATCAGACACACTTCACTGCAGCATCCACGTTCTAAGATAATGCAGTTTTAAGCTTTTCCTCCATCTTACGAACACCCATGCGTTTCAGAGCAGCCCCAAACGTGGCTCTCTTGCCCTCGGCCCATCGGGCTGTGATTGGGCTGGTCCCATTTCAGGCGAGAATGAAACCCCCATTAGTGGAAGGGATGAGACCCCCGACCCACACTGGCTGACATCAGCAGCTCCGGATGTGTGGGAGACAGGCGATGGGTGTCAAAAGTTCAGAAATAGATGAGAAAAACTCAGTGTGCTTTGGTTTTCCCACCTAGGAAATACCGTAGGTGGGCCAGTAGCCACACGGGTTATTCATATCAGCTCCAAGAGTCTCTTCACACAGGAAGTACTGCGACAGCCTCAGCACTCACGTGAGCTGGGTTCAGGGTGCTGCAAGCTCTGCGACCCCAGCAGTGCTTTCTGTCATGGAATCACAGAATGATGAGGATCAGAAAAGCCTTCTCAGATTCCCACCCCCATCCCACTGTGCCCCTCAGAGCCACATCCCCATGGTTCTGGAACCCGTGGGCAGCCCGTGCCAGTGCATCACGGCTCTTTTGGACAGTAAGTTGTTCCTAATGTCCAACCTGCGCCATTGCCTCTCGTCCTCCATCTCACAGCCTTTATCTGACGCTCTGTGGACACTCGGAGAACTGAGATGTTGCCTTGCGTGGGCAAACAGTGAGGCTTGTGCCCAGGGGATGGCTCTGCACCAGCTCAGAGGGATGCTCTGGGTTTCTTCAAGCATCCTCTGCACGGTGCATTTCTCCAGCAGTCCCCATAGAGCTGGGCTGACACCATCCTGAAACAACACCCAGCTCAGTCAACCGCTGCTATGCCAAAAGGAAAGGTCTGTCTCCTTCTTATTTGCAGCATCACATTTCAGGAGAGTTCTCCTTCATGGAGCAATGGAAGGCTCCTTCATGGATTACTGAAGATATTTTCCTTGCAGGGACATGCAGCTCCAGCTGCAATTGAGCCAAAGCTTCCACAGGCTCAGCTCTGTTTCTGCTTCCCCACGCTTTATTTTTTCAGACTGTTGCACAAAGTTTATTTTCAACTTTGCAGCTTTCATCATCACCCTAAAACACTCCAAACCTCAGAGGAACGCGGATGGTTTCCTGGGAAGTTCTGATCTTATCAAAAAGCTAATTTTCCATTAATTAAAAAAGTCCAGATCCAGCATTTTCCCTGACCTCGTTCCAACACTCCATCTGCAGACTGAGACCTGTGCTCCCCCTGATGCTGCACAGCATCTGCTCCCAGCAGCTGCATCCCACCTGACCCCATCTGTAGCAATAGCACAGAACCGAGGAAAAGTAGGTTATGTGGGGACCCTGAGCTGCTCAGCAGCAGCACCAAGGTGTGTTCTGCTTTGGGACACAGGGAGCTTGGCTGGGCTATGGGTCACAGCAAGGCTGTCATCTCACAGTCCCATTCCCACCGCCACACAGCACTGCCTGCCCCAGCTGCAGGACGTTCCATCACCAGTGCTGTCTTGCTCGGCTTCCTCTGTGTCAGGCACCAGGGCAGAAGCACAGCGGGGCATGCATGGCGAGGCCTGAAGCTACAGGAAATGGGGCAGCATGCACCTGGGTTATCAATAGCAGGGCTGTTATCCTCCCTCTCAAAGGCCAGTGCTCAGCCAGCAGGAGATGCCCAGTCCAAACGTATCCATCTGGTTGTTAAAGACTACATCCAAAGCAGGACTGGGGTTTTAGCAGAGCATGAATCTTGCTGTCCTAAAACACAGGGAAAGGATCAAGTTGTCACTGCTCCTCCCTGTAAGCGTAAGACAGGAAATGGTTAAGATTACTCCTTCATCCAAGAGGGGATTTGAAACTCTGCTTCCTCGTGCTCTGAAAATGCCTTTGGCTATTCTATATGAGGACTCCGCTCCTCCCATCAAAGCGGTGGAGAAAAAGAAAAGCTGAGTAGCTGGTGACCAGGGAGCAGACACAGACACAGCTTGTAGTGGTCAGTGCCCTCTGCTCAAAGGGGAAAGCACTTGTTCCTGCTGCAAGCTCTATTTCTGTACCTGACGTCAAACCAATGCTGGTTATGACCCATGAAAATCACCAGCTGCTGGGAGGGGCACAGGGGGTTTTGGTGGCAGGAGGCACATCCTGCTAAGGGATCTCCATCCTGCCCATGGGAAGCCAGTTTGGTACCGTGCACAGATGTCAAGAGAGCCTGTGCAGGCTGCAGTGCATTTGGACCTCAAAACAGTTCTCAACCCCAAAAGAGAAAACATCCTTAGGAGGGTCAAAGCTCATGTTCACACACAGAGGTGTCAGCATGAAGCTAAAGAGAGGGAAAACGAAGCCTCTTGGAGGCTGCCTACCTCTACACTGGTTGAGCAGTGGTTGGCAGGATGACAATTCTCAATGCAGTTTAATGAAGTTTCCTTCTCCCCTGTGTCCCAATCCTTACCCTTAAGCCCAGAATTCAGGACAAAAAAAAACAAGACAAAACAAAACAAAAACCACAGCAAAACAAAAGATTAAAAACCAGACCAAATCAAACAGTGAGCTCAGGATGGATGTGATAAACATAACTGACTGCCAATGAGAACTAAAAACTCCTCCACTCTTCTGCACACTCACTTTCCCAGTGGGCTCAACCGTGATCCAAGGACACATCTTGTCAGGGCTCAGCTCGTTGGAGTTCATGGCTTTTAGCACCCAAACCATACAGCCATCCATGGCCTGGTGCAAGCACCCAATGACCAGCCTCACCTCCTTGCCTGCCCTTCCAGATGTCCTAGCAAAAAACCCTCTGTATCAGACTCTCAAGTTCCTGAAGATCTGTCTCTGCTGACAAGGTTCTGTAATCTGCTGGCAGCCCATGTATCAGCCCTGTGATTCAGTGCCATTACCTCACACAAACCCCATATTACATGACGTAGTCAATATTTAAAGACATGGTGAGTCCTTGTGGTCAGACAGAGGTCTGTGAGCTGAAGAGAAAGTTCCCAGGAGACCTACATAAAACAGAAGCTAACGATCACACGGCTTTAGGTTTCTTGTTTAAGGAGAGGTTTCTTATTTAAGCAAATGAACACTAACCATCAAAGCCTCACATCCCAGCCTGTTCCTGTTGGTTAGCAGACCTTCAGACCCATCACAAGCCCACAGCAGCACCTGCTCCACCCCAGGTTTTCTCTCTAGATTTGCTCATCCCTGGACTCTCCCACCAAACGGTCAATGCACCCTGGTTCTGTGGGATTTCCTACATCACTCACTGGCCTGGGACAGGGCCAAGCTCTATCTGTGTGACTAAGGAAGTATTTACACTCCATCTTTTTGTCTTCTAAGCAAGCCACGTGCTACTAAAGGTTCCAGGAAATACAGTGGCTGCAGGGATGACCTTATAAACACTACTACAAATGCTATCCAACCTCTCAGAAGTAAGAGTCAAGCAGTTCTCCTTTATTGGTAAAAGGGATGTGGGGCAGCTGGCGCAGCCTCTGCAGGGAGCAGAGGATCCCTCTGTGCCCTCTCCTGAGAGCCAAGAGGCACGATGCTGAACTGGTGCCCAGAGAGACAGGAGGTAAAGCACTGCCTTGGATGGAGAAGCGTGATGGTATGGGGGCAAACAGCCCTGCTGCTCATAGGGGCACCTGCAGGCAACACACAGCCCCAAACTCACAGCATCAGGCAGTGCCCATTTTCCTGAGGCCAGACTCACCACCCAGGGCACCGTGCCTGGTCCCCACACTGCCACAAAGCCATCAGCTGGTCTGTGCATCTGGAGCCTGGCACCAGCTCTGCTCTCAGCCTCCTCTCTGGTTTATGCTCCTTCCTTCAAAGCTGTCCGTGATGGAGCCAGGCACTGGCTTTCTGCTCCCTGAGCAGGATGCTCTGCTTCAGCTGCTTTCTTCCTTTCTTTGGGGCACAACAACTGCCTCTATCCAGACAAAAGCAAGCCACGCACTTGTTTTCCTATTCCATGTCACTTGCTTCTCAAGGCTCCATACTGCATACCTGGAAGAGTTTAAAATCATTGGCAATGGATCATTTAATATTGACTGGAAACCGCTTTTTTTTTTCTTTCTAATCATAGTTTTCCCATAACTTTCTCCTTTCTCTGAGCAGCCCCAGGACATTTGTGTTGCACTGGAGTGCGCTCAGGCAGTGCTCAGTCCCAGGATTAGCAAGCCCAAAGCAAGAAGAAAAATCTGATCTCTGCAAAACAAACCCTTGTAGAATTAACAAACAGGGACTACAATGATGCCCATCCAGAGGCAAAAGGATGAACACAAAAGCAACACTGCATGGCTCTGAAGAGCGCATCCATGTAGCCTCAGCCAGCATAAGCTCTTGGATGCATGAAATCACAGAAACAATGCTGGGAGGGAAAATAGTACAATTTATACAGGGAAGCCATTCATTTCTTTAAGAATAATGAATATTGTGAGCCTAGGATATGAAGAGTGCTTCTGCAAATAGGGTATTTATAGGAAAAATAGAGAAGTGGTCGAGGTCTGGAACTTCTTTCTCCCACACTCAGGGGGAGAAAGGCACTCAGTCACTTTGTTCTCCCATTAGCATGAGTCAGGTTGGGAGCACAGGGCTTGGGGGAACACTGGGGGCCAGCAATGGGAGGAGGCAGTGCCTTTAGAGGCCACCCTTCTCCTCAGCTATCCATCCCACCCAGCAGAGCTTTGCAAACTATCAGAGGCCATAAAATCGTTTTTAGAAGGGCAGAATTCATACACGAAGGAAAGCAGCTCCTACTGCAGCACAGATGTACGAGATAAGGAGAGGTGCTTTCATTTCTCTTCAGACTGTGAACTTACTCAAAAAAAAAATAAATACAGCAGTTGCAGCTCAGATCACAGGCATTGAAGTGCTGCTGTTTGCTTCGTGTGAAGCAGTCTGACTTCCTCTTCTTACAGAAGATGAGCAGAGCTCCAACGGCTGCCGGCTGCGCTGGGTGAGGAGCCGTGCTATGAGGACAGCAGCTCATACAGAGCTCCAACTTTCCTAAGCAACAATTTAGTGACAGTGGCTCAGAACGCGCAGTGACAAAGATGACAGCACAGTCAAATGCAGAGAAGGCAAAGTGCTGACTTCCAACTGATATTGCTGCAAAAAAATAAGCAGCAAAGCCCCCCTGAGAAGCCAAACTTCCCCCCCACCTCCCTCAAACGAGGCATTTCTGATCATAGACCACCTCCTGATGAGCCTCGCAGGCAGGCACTCTAACTCCAGCAGAAGAGCACCTGGCTCTGCTCCAGAGGGGGATCAGGTTTACAGGAAGGAAGTCCCTTCTTCAGAACGAGGTGCCCACGTATGGGCTTAACCTGGAACAACTTCAAGTGTCAGCAAGCCTTGACAATGGAACGGCTCAGTAGAAGCTGAGCACTTCTATAACAAACACAGCCTGCTGCTATCTGCAGTCAGAGCGGTTCTTAAAAAGTCACTCTCACGTTTGTTAATGAGAATTGGGAGTGGTGTCACTGCACAAAGAGACAGCAAAGAAGCTGAAGTAAGCAAAATGATTGGAACTGTAAGAACTGATTTCCTCTGGAGGCGGAGCGCTAGACGGTGAGACTCTTAATTGCTATCAAGGCAGGAAATACGCCCATTCGTGCTGCCTAGGCAATATCATCAATACAAACACATCATAAAAAAAATCATTTTAATGAAATGGTGTGACTAATTACACGTACTTACAGTCGTTTTGGTCAAAGGCTCAAAGCTACGATCAGTGCTTTCGGGCTCTGCGCCACGGCCGGCAGGCGAGCGTCCCCCACACAGCTCAGAAGGAGGACAGGCAGAGCAGCTTTAATCCATCCAGCCTTACCTCCAGCAGTCTTCCAGAGTTGTAATTCAGCCACATGGCAGCAAACATAGCACTGCAGAGGCTCCATGAACCGTTCTGTGCTTATCTGGCCCTGCAGGCGTTCTCTTCCACTCTAGGATTTTAAGTTCAGGGCACACTAGGAGGATACGAGTTGAAACACAACAGACCAGGCATGTTTTTACTTTATATTTAAGACCACCGTGTTTTCTCTCTCCCCAGCCTTCCTGAGTACTTCAGAAAAGGCTGAGAAACAAAATGATCCACCTCAAAAACTAAAGCTGTCAGCTGCTCTATCACCAAGAAGGAAGCCATCCAACTCAGCCTGCCCTGTTGCAATCCCAAGCACAGGAGGAAGATTTTAAAGCATGAAAACGACTTTCCTCAGGGAAATACAGAGCTGATTTCAGGGCTTGAATACTTACGCCACTCACCACTAAATCCTCGGAGTGCATCTGTATTTTTGGTGGTTTTTCCTGTGATGCTGAGAACTAAGAGAGGTCCATACAAGTCAGTCTGGTCTTGCTGGAGTCCCAGCAGGTTCCTCTTCCGGCCATGTGTACAACATCACCTTTGCTACAGCTGTGAGGTGAGATTTTTCTCACCCATGCTAGCCTGACTGTGCTACAACAGGCTGTGGTATTGAGCTGAGCTTGTGGTGAAAATGACTGACTGCTTGCCAAGCGGCTCATCAGTGTTTGAGGCCTCTGTAAGTCTTCCAAACATCTCCTTGCTGTTTCCATTTTAATTTCCCTGCATCTCCACCTCAGAGTATTTATATATGCAAAGAACAACTAAATTCCTATGAATTTTCACAAAAATCAAGCTGGAGAAAAACCTGGAGTTCAGGTGCAGGCAAGCACTTCTTTAATGGAAACATCTGCCTATCATTATGCCACCAGCAGCAGCCTGCACCTTGCAAGCCACATTCAGAAAGCTGCCTTCACATTCTGTGAAGGCCAGCAGCATCTCCTCAGAGTAACAAACATTTGTTCTTACGTGCCATTTTCTCACGTGTCTTTCTGATCAGCACTCAAACATTAAAAAAATCCACACACGCTGGAACAGGAATCATCCAAAGCACTGGATTCCATCTTAACATTCCTAAAGGTGCTTAAGATTTAAACATTAGATCACTAAAAAGATAACTGCAAGCTAGCATAAGGATAACTGGTCTAATGCAGAGATGCTTCTGATTATACTGTGCACGTTGATCACTTTGTCAGTAAACATACTTACCAAAAGAAGCAGCTTCTGTAAAGGAGTTTGCACGTGCATCGTGGTAATGCTAATGTTGTCACACCCGTGGGTGAAGCTGAGTGTTACCCAGACATTCAGTAGGATTTTATACACTTACACAGGCTATTGAAGAGAAAACTCATGCCTATAAGAAAAGATGCTTAACAGCAGCCGAAGAAAGCTTGCATCGACCCATTTTTAGGCTTAGTTATGGGAGTTTACTGGAAATCTGCATTTTAGGCTAAAAAGAAAGAGCAGCAGTGTGGGATAACTCAGTGCACAGCTGGTGCTGCTGCACCAAGGTTCCACCAGCTGCCCGTACTTCAGCCCAAGCAGCTCAGCAGCACAAGGGCTTGCTGACTGTGCCATCTGCTGGCACAAACCATCTTTCCAACTCTCACCCTCCTCATCCCAGCTTCCTGCAGAGCAGATGAAGGCAAGAGCTGCTCAGATACAGAACCAAATCCTGGGGATACTGGTTATTGTCATAGAAACAGCCTTGAAAGCGTGGCCCTTCGATCCCAATGCCTGCCCGCAGGGCACAGCAACTGGGGCCATGCACAGCACCTGCAGGCCTGAAACTGCAGCTACCTTCTCACTGACAGCACACAAAGCAGGTAAGGAGAACAGTGTGTTCCTCTGAACATGTTGGTTCGCTGCCTAGAACATCTGATAAATTTCTAAGGAACTGACTTCATTCTTTTAAAATCTTTACCAGGCAAAGGTAAGAGAAACTGTTTCAGCCTATCTGGAAGCATTTTTAGTGTTTGTGTGAGGTATCTCAAGATAGCCAGAGGTTGAAGTCTTGTGCAGTGAGAGCCATCCACCCTGCAGACGCTCCAAGCTGCAAGGGAAAATTACCTTTTCTGTTTTCAATAAAGTCGGGGCTTCGTGCTGCCATCAGATGCTCCCTATTCCCTGCAAGGAACTCGTTTCCAGCCCTCTCCACTGAAGGCTACCAAAACAAACCAGACAACCACCCCACCCTCGATATCCTCTCAGACAATCAGGAAATTGTTGCAACAGTAACTTGTCCAAACCCACAGCAAGCAACTTGTCCGGGCAGCTGCGTTACAACACAGGCTTCATCACCAATTCAGAGTTCTATTTCAGTTTTATGCCCTCAGCTTCGTTACTACCTCCTCCATTTACTAAGCTCCAGTGTAAGGACACGTGCTCTGCATTGCCATACACCTAAGGCAAAGAGCTGTTCGTTTCCAAGACAAGACAGCAGGACTCCCTGCTGCCCAGGAGCCGTTATCTCACTCACCAGCCTCAACAGCACCCAAAAACACACGCTGCAATCCAGCCGCTCTCTTTGCCGTATTCTCACGCCAGGAAGTCTCCATGAATTCAGTTTACAGCATCCAACTGTCCCTCGGGGGATCAAGTTTGAAGTGATGCATCCTTTCCTCCCCCTGTTGCTCAAGCTAGCCTTGCAGCATGACATATTTCCACCATTAACAATATGAGGAAAGCGAGCATCACGGGCAGATGGGAGAAGAAGGGAGAACAGCAAATGCTGCCCTGGAGCCACACACTGCTGCACTGCACTCTGCTTCTGAGCACCAGGAAGTCACACAGACACCAAGTTTTTAGAGAAACATTTATTATAGGGTCGCAGAATTTATGCCAATATAAAGTCCCTTAATAAAACTCTCATCAACTGCAGGATGCTAACTTCACTACCCTCATATGACAGCTTTCAAAGAAAGAACAACGCGCTGGCTGCAGCAGTAATGCTACCTGCTCATAAAAAGTTGATCTAAAAAGTCTGTGTAAGCCAGAGTAGTTTAAGTTTACAACTACAGTCACATTCACAAGTGAGCTATTACCAGAACAGATTCTTGAAATAGGAAGTTATAGGATAAACCAATTCAAAACCAAAATACTGACGAGCTTCAAGAGCAAATCCATCTGAATCTAAACAACTAAATACCAAAACAAAAAACAAAGGGTAGAAGAATTAAATGTAAGCTCAGGGAGGGTTCCAAATATACATACGAATTCAATACAGTAATTGCACAAAAAGAAAGAGGGTAGTGTTAGAGGTTTGTGATCACTGAGGTTGGATTTTACATGCTTCACACATGGATGTCAAAAGAAACCTTTAATGATACACACCAGGTTTTTAGGCAGAAGACCGAGTGCAGAACTATACTACAGAACTACACAAGATGTGCAAACCACAGATTATTAATACAGCAATCATTCTGTGAACGTTAAGGTGAACAGAACTGGTTCCTGGTTAACATTGTTGTGTATATATATATATATCTATATATATATGGTTTTTCCTGCCATTCCCAGGTTACTGCAGATCACACGCATTCAATGGATAAACTGATATCACCCTGCTAAAAAAAACTTATTCAAACTTAAGTTCTACGTGAGACAACTAAAAAGAGAGATACCAAGGATCAAAGAAAGCTGAAATGGTGACTGTCTTTTTGAAATACAAGCGATACACAGAAAATGCATAAGGCTTTTGATTATCACTGCACATTTTAATTTAAGAAGTCGCCCCCTAAAGCTCAGACTTCTCACTGAAGGTGTGAACTGGTCACCGCCCATCCAGCACCTCTCACTGCTGACAGATCTTTGTTTCAACCACGAAAGAGTTTTCAAAGTGTCTGATTGAATGGCAGTTCTCCACTGAACGTTTCTGCAGACCTGGGGAGGAGAGGAGACGAGAGGCTCAGTACAGCAAGAGATCAGGAACTGTGCAGCAATATTTACACACTCCTCTTTTTGAGTAACTCTCAACAGCGAGGAGTTACAACCATTCTGTGCCTGATTGCACGGCCACCACGTCACGAGCTGCCATTTGAGCTGGACACTCCATCACAAAACCTTGCCCATCTCCATGATGAAGAATAGTGACAACTCAAGAGAGGGCCAGATACAAACAGGGAATAAAGCAAGCTAAGATACTGCCAATTTTTCCTAGTATCCAGCAAACATTCCAGTGACAGAACATTAAATTGATTCTTCATCATTTCTCTTAGTCCTTCCTAATCACAGAGGAAAGAAAGGCAAAGCAGGCTGGAACTACAGGGAGAAAGCTGGAAAAAAAACCTGAAAAAGTACAGGAAAAAGGAAAAAGTTAAAAAAAATATTTAGTTATCAGCATTTCTCCACTCCCAGTGCACATAACAAAGTGTAATTTCACAGCACAGCATTCACGTGAGAAGAGAGATGGGGATTTGCCACACAGCTGATGACCTTATGGGGTCTTTTCCTAACATTATTAATGTGATTTTCTCTGTCCTGGGACATGTCAGCAGCACAACTGATAACAGTTTACTTTTACCAGCTGTGGGTCTTTAATAGGAGATAAGAATACAGTAGTCTCACAAGCAAAGCCAAGCTGATCAATCAAAGCATTCCAGTATACAAGAAAAAAGCTTCACAGCTTGTGTAATAAGCACAGAATCATTCAGAGCTGTAATCCTACGTTTCCTCTAGAACTAAACACAGCAGGGTGCTGTTTCATTTTATGAACCCCTAATGGCTGGACTGTGAGCTCATCCTTCAACTCATCTCCATCCCAGGCTGTACAAGCATTAGGAAGTCTCCAGTAGCTATCTATCCAGGCACACACAGCACAGCAGATGATCTGCCCAGTCTCTCCTACCTTCACCCACAGCTCCAGGAA
Organism: Lagopus leucura; assembly: GCF_019238085.1. Taxonomy (NCBI): domain Eukaryota; kingdom Metazoa; phylum Chordata; class Aves; order Galliformes; family Phasianidae; genus Lagopus; species Lagopus leucura. The sequence goes on along the minus strand of NW_024962303.1, from coordinate 455,745 downwards.
CTGCCTCAGAACCTACAGACAGTCCAATGGAGCAAAACCAGCCAAGCTCTAATCTGAGGGCAAATGCAGCATCAGCTAAATGAACAGACTTCCCCACAGAGGTTACAGGAGTTCATCCTCTGATCTAATTAAGTGGGATGGTTTTGTTCTCGCCAGAAGGGGTGCAAACATCTTATCTGGAAGGCAAGAAGTGTTTTCTCCTCACCACTAGGCTTCATCTGTCTAGATTCTTCTCTTCCCATCAAGGGCAAACAAGGTCAATGACATGAAAGAAACTGTCCCATGAAATCCTTTCGTGGAAGTACTCTACAGAAGTTCTTACTGTGCAGTGAAGCTGTCAGCAGCACCAACTGACACATGCTAGAGCAAGGAGATTTTCAGAAAATACCATAACTGCCCTTCATCGTACTGTCAGCAGACTGCAGTCAGAGCAGTTTAGACTTACAAAAGCTAAGATACACCTCTCGCCCTCCCTTAAAGGCAACATTTATTGTTTCTTCATCTGCTTTTGCTACACTGTACCACTGTTTTATGTTTCCACACACAGAGGCTTCCATCTTGCTGTAAAAAGGACATAAGTGTCTGGCAAACAGCAGATGTGGCTGCTGTAGCTGTAACTGGGGAGAGGAAAATCTTGCCCAACAGTTTGGCAGGAAAACTAGAGCAGAGTTCTGACAAACCCATCATTTGCATTCTGAAAGGCAGTCAGGGACAAAGGATTCGTTTGCCCTGCATTTGGTGAGAGCAGCAGGCTGAAAAACGCCTCAAGTGAGCACAGAATCACCGCCCTGCACTTCAGGCCTCCCTCCAATGTGTCAAAGCACTGCATGCCAAACTCAGTCCTTTCCACAGAAGGGTAGGGAGCAGCACAAGGAGACATGGGAAGGTAGAAATAGAGCTTGTAAATTCCTAAAAGTCTTCTTCCCCTTTCAGAGAGGAAGCCTGGGATGTCCAGGTCCAGATATTCAACGTTTTCAGAGCAAATTAACAAAATGGGAATGCTGTCATTCTGTGCTCCCGTGACTCAGATTTAGAAAGGAGAGTGAGAGGGCAAGTCACAGCTACAGAGAATCGCATCATCTGATGGACCATGTGAATTCTGGGGCCAAGCCAACCCATGGCTTACATTTAAATCCGTTCCAGCCATAAGCTTCAACTCTGTAACTGAAATCTTCTGTTACTCTGAGTGAAACTTACAGTAATGCTTGAAAGTAGGAAAAAAACACACAGCAGTTTTATCAGCAGTCTCAGAAGGCATGAGCAACACCAACAGATTTACAGGTAGAAAAAACACTAAATTTAGAGGCATTTACTCTTTCCCTGCTCTGATAACAGTTTTACTTCTTACTGCAGGAAACTTACCCATTATTTGGTCTCTGCGCTGAAGTTTGAAGGTCTCTTTTCCAACACAGAGCTGGTAAATGAAGATCCCCAGATCTGATACATTCTCTATCTCCTCTGTAACCACCATTTCTTCACGCACCAGGTAAGTCTGAGGCAAGTAGGAACCAGTCTGCAAGGACAAAGTGCTTTGAGATGTACTGTAACACCTGAAGAGGACAAGCATCACTGCATCTGATCCTTTGCTTTGGAAGGACTTGAAGTCCTAGATTCCAGCTTGCTTTCTTTTGAATATTAAAGATATGCTGGTCTTGAAGAGCTGCACACCAGCAATGTTAAAGACCAACAAAGGCCGTGTCAAACAGCTGCAGCTACACTCAAATATAGCACAGTTACCTTTAACACTGCCTTCAAGTACTGTGCACACTTCTCACCTCATACAAAGCAAACACTAATATGATCTGTTCAGGTCTACCTGAGTGCAACAGGAAGCTCACAGTTAAACAGGAAAAATGAGGTAATGAGAAGGTTGTCTTATGTGAGGCAATACATACCCAGTACAGAAAGAAGCAGCATGACCTATAAATGCTAAGTCTTCACCAAAAAAGGTTATAGCTCTATTAAAATAGCTTCCTGCTGCTCACAATCAACTTGTGAATGCAGAGGCAAGGGAACACACTTAAATTTTGTCTTTATTAAGGTGAAAAAAAGTAAGAAAAATGAATTGAACTAAGCTAGATCACTGGGCACAAGATCCTTCAGTATTGCATTCAACCTGGAAATAACAGCAAGCTCTATCAGCTTGACCTGTAAGTTAAATCCTCCTGGAAGAACACCACTTCCAGTCACTGAAAAGTCAAAATGCTTGCAGTGAGCTCATAACCATAGCGATAGGGAAAGGGAAGAACAATTGCTCTTTTCATGACAACTCTTGCAGAGCAAGTGAGCTTTCCAGCAGTCACTTGCAGGTTTAGGCTTTCACCGACACTTGGAGCCTCATGAAATTCCTTTATAATGGCTAAATGTGACCTTAGTTACGAGTTGCTTTCAGTTTCCATAAAGCTATGTGTCAGTAAGAGCATTATGCACGAATCTGCTCAACATAATATACACTGACAGCTGGCCTCAACTTCAGCACAGTGACTGAGCCAGGAGGATTATGCACTTTGATAGCAAGAGGACTGTTCTAGCAAGAGATTTGAGCTCCAGAGCTAACATCCAGCTTTCTCAGCAGGACTGATCAGGTCAGGACAGCTAGAAGCCCCCACGTACCGCCAGTTTTGCAAAGAGATCCATCAGATTTCTTGGTGGCATAACTATGGATGTGTTCAGTGGAATCACGTAGCATTTACCCAGTTGCAGGTCAAGATATGCTGTCAAAAGCTATTTGAGGAAAAAAAAACAGGTTTTCAGTTCATCAAGCGTGGCTTTGGGGTATTAGAACACAACTCTAAAGGTCTAAAAAAGGAATTCCAAAATGCTGAAGACCATGCACAGCAAGCTGAATGCTCTGACACAAATGTCTGCTACAAGAACTTGGCAATGACTACTCTTCCAAACAAAGCTGTTACAGTAATGCTTTGCTCACCCAGGATTCTTGAACTGCAAGTGTCACTTCCATACACAGCACGGGCAACAGAAGTCAAAACTGCACATCACTGAGACACATTACTGGAGAAATGATGCAGCAGGCTCAGTCTGGGCCTGAACTTTTCTAATATAATTGTAACAAAGAACTCAGTCCACTACTGGAGAGTTAAAAGACAACAAACCCACTGTATTCCAAGGGTACGATTTCCCACATTGAAGCCAAACCCAAAGAAGTGTTTGCACTGACAGCGAGCTTCAGCATCCCAGCAATTAAAACCCTGGCGCTACTACAACTCCCATCAGCTCCAGCTTCCCAGGGAGCACGGATCAGCTATTTCTTGCTGCCTCACATGCACTCACCCTGTCAAAGTCATGAACAATGGCAGCTGGGTCGCTGTCAGAGAACTTTGGCACGGGCACATCGATGATGGCAATGTTGTCATCCTCCCGAATGTCAGCTTCTTCAGCAATAGGGAGGAAATAAGGTTCGACCGCCCGATCCCGATTCTCATTCTCAAAGTAACACATCTCCCCACGGTACACCTTGTGCTGCAGGGAAGAGAAAGAGTAGGTTTCTCTGTTAGTTTGCTTTACAGCTGCATTCCACCACTCGCGTTACAATGAAGTGCAAATCTGCAAGGCCTGGAATTGTTAAGGATACAGCCGTCTGGAGGCAAAAGATGTGGATTACAGAGGTAACCCATTCCTAGTTACAGTTTCTTGTTTATTGGTGCTCAAAGAGAACAAACTTTCACGTTACCTTCGGCATGAAGTACTTGTAGATGCAGGCTCCTCCAACAACAACTCCTGCCAAGATGAATGCTAAACCCAGCAGAGTCAACAGGCATCTTCCAGACGAGTTCTCACCTCCCTGCGTGGCAACTTCAGGGTCCTTTGAGCAATGAATGATGAGAACTGAGATGGTGCAGCCACTCGGAATTTAAAGCAAGCAGAAATCAAGTACTTTACTTTGACCAACAACTGTTCTCAGTATACACACAGAAGAAACAGAAGTCAAGCATAATATAGTAAGAAAACACCTGCATGAAATGCTGTTAAATCATATTAAGATCAGTTTTCAAGCTGCACTGAAGAGAAGATATTGTCTCAGAGTGAGCTTCCTAGACTAATCTATGTTCAGACACTGAAGTTATTTGAAAGAAGCAATTTGAGTTACAGGAAATTCAACTAGCTGTAACAGAAGATTTAGTGCTGCAGCTGCTGAATAGTACAAGGAAAGCAAGATTTGTAGAGCAAGGTCATTTCCAGGTACACTGTGTTTTCAGCCCTGTTCCCAAAGCCTACTTTCTATACTCCTCTATCCCTATCAGATGAAAGGAGACAGTGTTGCTTTTCCTTACAGGGCTGGACTAACAGGAAAAAAACTGAGGTGCTATTTTATTTATTTTTGTCCTATTAGTTGGGGAAGAGACATCCAGCACGAGGCTGACATTCGGGTTTCAGAACTTACTCATAACAAGCACAAGTTCACCGTGAAGGAGAACTACTCATTAGCTCTAGCACAGCTTCCAATTATGGCCAACAAAAATAAACTCCTGCAGCACATCCTACCTTGCAGCCCCAAAATACTCCTCCTTCCACAGAACCACGGAAGCTGTTTGTGTCTTTTTAATCCAGCAGCCTACAGCTCTCTAGTTCAGCGCCTTGTTTTTTCCTGGTGTGCTCTGACAGAGCAGGACTGCAGCCAAGGGAAAGGCTGATCACCATTACATAACACAGTGATCCCGTGTGTGATACCTCGTGCTGATAGCACAGCATTCATTTTTACATGCTATTCTTTAGGCCTTCCCAGGCTCACAAGCAAAAAGCCCGCACTGAGCCCTTTGGAGAAGAAGAAAAGCACTCTCAAATACTAAACAACCAAAGGAGGCACACACCTGGAAAACACCCTGTCTTCAGGTCCTTCAAACACCCACAAACACCGTGATAATCTTTGGTCAGGAACGTCCCTGTGATGATTCATGACTATAGGATTTAACTCCCTCATTCTCAAGACTTGCTCTTTCACTTCCACACGCAGAACAAGGATTTCACGTGGGGTGCAAGAAGTCTTTTCCTCCTGCTATTTCTACATTCAGTGCCTAGATTTAGCACAGCAGCCTCCACAGCCCTTCTTAATCCCAGTCCCCTTATTTGCACTCCTGTACAGCACATTTAGGTGACCTGGGATCAGAACAAGCCACAGCACCACCACCAAAGCTGCACACGCTCCTGTGCTCAGCAGGATAGGTCAGCACAGAAATCAAATGCTCCAACTACACAAGCAGGGAAACAAAAACCAAGCTGTTCGGTGAAAAATCAGCATTCCTACATTCCACTCTCCCATCCTCCAAGCAGAAAATCATTAGTTCAGCAAGATCTAAGCTGCTCCGATCAGCTGGTTAAGCACTTGCCAAAAACATGGAAGAGAAAAAACCCAACAACTTGATTTCAAGTCAGAACAATGCCACACCATTATGCAGAAACCATCTTTCAGAGCTAGCTTTGCTTTGGGATCACCTGCTTTTCTGTTCTCCTTGCATTCTGCCGTCTTCTCCCACACCTTTCAGCCCTTCAGTTACTCATCAAGCCTGTCATTAGCTGAACACAGCAGTCTGCAGCAGGTTTTGGCACTACAGACATCCCAGCACTTGCACAATGTCAGCATGTCAGTAGCTACGCTTGCACTACATTTGCCTCAAACAAAGCCAAGCTATTTATCACATTAAGACACAACGTAGGAAGCCTGACTCTCAGAAGGCAGACAGAGCTGATAAGAGAACACAATACCAAGAGTTTGCTCCAGTGGGTTACGCAGCCTCTGCTCTAAAACAATAGGAGCATAAAGACGTGATTCTAAGCCGTGCAGTAACAGGCAAAGAAAGCTGGGAGCAACAGAGGAAAGAAATCACATCTGCAGCAAGGTCAAACTGCAAGGCTGACACAGCCACCCCCACGGGGATGAGCTCTGCAGGGAGAGCGCTGTGTGAGCCCAGGGGCTCCGTGCAGGTATCCTGGTGGGTTTTTGCCGTGCTGCTCCAACCGGCATTAGAGGTGAAATCTGTTTGCTGCGCACAAACGATCCACCAAGAGAAAAACCGGCATCGGAGCACCTCTGAGCAGCACTGCGAGCTCACCGACCGCGGGCACGGAGTTCAGACCAAAAGGCAGAACGCAGCGCAGGCTGACACCGAGGGCAGCACCGGAACCAACGCAGCCGAGCCGGGAAGAGCAGCTGTGTGAGGACAGGAGAGGGCGTGCGGCAACACCGGCAGCCGCTCGAACAGAGCCCGAGCCGTTAGGGGAGCAGGGCCGGCTTCGTCCCGCAGGACCGAAGGACCTTCAAACGCACTTTGTCCTCTCCCGCTCGCTGCTACCCCGGGCTCCTAATGGCCGGCCGGGTTCTGCCCGCAGAGCCGAGCCCCCCGGGCGGCTCGGAGCCGTCACATCCCGCTCGTGTCGTGCCGTTCCGTGCCCGCGGTGCGGCGGATCCGCGCAGCCCGGCCCGCCCTCAGCCCTCCGCACTCCGCCGCGAGAAGATGGCGGCGCTTCGGCCTCCGCCTCCCTCCTGGCCGCCTCCTTCCCCTCACCCCGCGCTCCCCGCCGCTCCCCGAAGCACCTTGTCGGCCACCAGAGCCTCGCTCGCCTCTTTCTTGGGTTCGCCCTTCTGGGCGAAAGGGGAGCTGAAGGCGATTTTCACCATGGCGCCGACGCCGCTCAACGCCGCTCCGCTTCGCAGCCTCCGGCCGAAGGGGGCGGAGCCAGCCGCGGAGCCACGCCCACCGCGGGGCTCCGCCCACTGCCGGAGTTAGAGCGCCCCCTGCCGGGCGGGCGCCGTCACAATGCGGGCGTTACGGCTCCTGCCCGTTCGGTGCGGGTGGTTGGGTGGGTGGACGCCCGTCTTCGCTGGGGCAGGAAGCGAGCTTCGTGCTCGCAGTGTTGCAAAGCACAGCACCGTCCTGCAGGCTCCATAAGCCCATAAAGGGGGCTGAATCTGCCACGTGCACGAATGGTGCTCCAAGTCCTCCAAGCACTGAGGCGCTGCGATCAGCTGCTCTCAGGATCCCCTGCGCTGAGCCCGGCAGTGGCTGTGATGGTGCCGCCTTTAAGCCGTTCCTGAATGTGGCTGCTCATAAGTGACATTAAACGTGGACACCTCTCATTTCAATGGCAAAGATGATGTGAGCAGCCCAGGCAGCCTATAAATTGTGACATGAGGTAGAATCTTTTGTTGAAGCGTGGGTTCAGTGGATAATGTCACTTGAGCCATCTTTCTGAGCAACCCTGCCGTAGCCCCACAGCTAATCTTCAGCATGTCGGAATTTTTGGACCGTTCCTACGTAGTTTTTTAAGCATGAAAGCATTATGAAATGTATCTGCTTTTATTCTGCCTCCTTCTCATGCATGCCAGGAGAATGGTTCCTTACTTTCTGGGAGCAGTGTGGTATTCCAGTTGTCACAGTTTGTATTCTCAGACTTTGAAACAGGAGGCACCGTGTACGTGCACAATCTCCGGCCACATACATTGCTCCAGTTCAAACAAAACTATGAGCAAGAGGGCTGCAGTCTGGCAAGACGTGTAAGCACACGCTTTACATTTCAGTGGTCACACACAGCTGAATGCTGAGCACGTGTTTAAGGATTCTGTTAGACCCAAACCCATGCACACAGCCAAGCGCTCAAGTGCATATTCAGTCACTGTGGTCTTGCAGCTCTTCCTGGACATCACACATGTGCACATGGATGGTGGCTGCCCCTTGTGAAAAACACGTATGGAGCATTGCACTGTTGAGCTCCAGCCTGGAACCACCTGAGCACACAGAGAAACAGTAATTAACACAAGTAATTGATAATAGTTTTAAATATAGACGACATCTTTCAATTGACATTCATTATGAGTAGCATAATTACTGAAAGAAGGGCAACAAAAAGTAAACAAGTGTTCGTGTAAGTCTTGAAAATGAAAGAGAAAGTACAGGCACGGCAACGTTTGCAAATGGAGACCTTCCCTAAGTTCGACTACTTATGGTTATGCAGATGCCTAAAGTCCTATTTTTGAACTCCAGTCCTTTTCATCCCTCTTTATAAATCTTCCTCATCTCCTCAGCCTGTTTTCCTTAGCTCTCTAACTCTGATCATCACCATCCTCATTACTTCTCAAAGCTGCTCTTTCCTCCTTCAGTCACTCCACGCGCACCTCACTCATGTTTGTAAGGCTGTTGATCAGGAATCTGTCTGCATTTCAGACTGTGAAACTGTTGTGCTGACAGCTGCCAACACAAACGTTTGCAGGAGAAAAGTGTTCCCCGTGTGTTGTGGTGAATTTGGGCCTTTGACTGAGAGGATGATTCTGGAGAGCAATGACCGTGTTTGCTCCACTGTTTCCCACGCTGCATGCAGTGCTTTTCTTTATGGTGTAGTTGCAGCAATATTAGATTAGTATCTGTGGCAAAACCAGCAAGCATTACTCACTTCTACTGATTGCCTCATTGCCAAAGACCGTAACAAGAATATTAGTTACATGCAAAGTAGCTCATCTGTATTCAAGAGAAAATCGTGAGTCCATTTTCTCCTTGGTGACAAACTGTGAGGAGCACAAAAGGAGCCTGAAGGAGACTGAGATGGAGAGGTGACCCCAACATCACCAGCGTGTCCCAACAGCTGTGCTCAGGCTGTGCTGAGGACCCAGCTGCCCACACAGCAGTTGCCTCACCGAGCAGAACTCCACCAGAAATTCCAGTCCTCCATAAAATGTGCAGCGCAAGCAGCACGCCCAGAGCACCCAGCGAGCCGAGCCCCAGCGACTGCAGGACCGCCTTCACCTCTGGGTTAGCTGCAGTGAAGCAAGCAGAATTCCACCGGAGAGATACGAGGGAGACAGGTCTGAAAGAGCATTGCTTATCTCTGTTATTGGAGGAAAAACAATAAAGACTCAGAGCTCAAGCTATCTCCCACTGAGCTGATCAGCAACGTCCAGCCTCGCTTATCGGTGGCAGCAAAACAACCACTTGGTGTGAAGAGCCTTTCTGCGAGCTTCATTTCAACAGAGCACAGCACAGGAGCTTCTTGCTTTGCTGTGTTGTCTGATGCTGCACTGAATGCTGCCTGTGCTTCCCTACAAACGCTGTTAAGCTGCAGCCATCCACACACTGCAGCTATGTGATGATCTTCCCAGACCAGCAGTGCTGTGTTGGCAGAGGTCCCCACTGTATCATCAAACCATGCATTGGCTGCTGCAGCTCATTGGACTCGTTGTGTGCTGTTTTATTTTGCAATGTGTTGATACGGCTGTGTGCACAGCTCTTGTCTGGCATGATGGAAATAGAGTAAGGATACCCCTAAATCCTGCAGATGGTTGTTGTGGAGGCGTATGATCAGCTTAACATTCATTAAGGCTCACAGTGAGGAGGCAGTTCTGAAAGAAGCCGAGGAAACAGAAGCTCTCCTCTGCTCTGATTGTTTACACCCATGTGCGTTGCATGCGTACTGTTTGCATATTGAACAGCTGTGTCTGTTAATATGGCATTAATAAGGGATGTATAGCTAGACAGCATTCCAGCTGGAGGCTCTTCCTCTTTGCAAGGTGATGCAATCAGGTGCTCTGCCTGAGGAGCACTGTGCCAGGAGGCTATGGGAGACTGTGGGAGACCAAGGGAGAATATCAGAGACTGTCAGAGACTATAGAGACTATGGGAGGTTTTGGAGCTGGAATGAAAAATCCCAGGAAAATCTTCAGGGGCTTTGGCAGAGTTTCATTCATTATGCAGAGGTATATCAAATTTGGAACTGATTGTGCATAGTGAGAAAGCAGTGCTACAGTGATAGAGACACTTTGCCTGCACTTTGTCACTTTTGTATTCTTTTAACTAGTGAAACAATGTGATTTTTCAGCACTTATGGACAATGAAGTCGCCCTCACCATCGTCAGCTCCTCTGGGTGTTTTTTTAGAGTACAGGTGTCCTTTTTCATCTGCCTGAAGCTTACGCTGTCAAAAATAGCAGTAGCACAGAACACCTGTCCCAACAGCAGCTCGGAGTACAAATATTATCAGTTAAAGAGATTTGTTGCTTTTTTTTTTTCCTGCAGATTGGAGGAGAAGTTGTGCAATGGGCTGGAGATCTTCTGTTAAGGAGCAGAGCAGGTGACAGCGGTATCCTGTTATGGCCTTTATCTCTGAGCAGGGGGACTCACAGCCCTGAGAGGCAAAGCCTCATCAAGGCTGTGATGTCTGCTCTGGGTGAAGATGAAAGCGGCTCAGTAAGATGGAGGCTGCAAAGCTCAGCTTGAGTTTCCTCGTTACAGTGCAGGGAGGAAGAAGCACAAAGATAGGAAGATCACACGCACACTCATACAGAAATGCCCGCTTACACGTGCTAAGTTTGATGCTTATACCAAATATTACGGTGTCCAAACAGATCCCAATAACATTATTCTTGTTTTTATTAATGCAGAAAAGGTGGCTTTTCATGTTCACAGAAGGGAAATCTACTGCCACCATCATTTTTGCAGACTGCTTTAGTGCAGATGTTTTCTGTACATCCGATACCACATCACGGCACAGGAACTCACTTGCGGTACTTTATTTTCCTCTTCCAAGCAATCTCTTCAAAGAATTTGTTTTCACGCTGAGGAGACACCTGGTGATGTTAGAAGGCTTTGATGGGACCCCATGCCATGCTATTTTTGAACGTGTTGGATCTCCAGCAGACAGCAGAGTAAACAGCCCTCAGATTTGAAAGGAGTGGAGTTGAGAAATGCTTTACAACTGTGCACTTTTTCCTACTGCACTTTTGTGTGAAACTCCCCAGTTCTGAAAGCAGTTCAAGACACACTGAAATCTTACACACTAATGCTAAGGGCACGTGTACTGGCCTGAATTTAAGATCACAGAAATATGGAAATGTTTGCTGGAGAGGAATTCTGTTGGACGTTTAGTCCAACCTCCCACCCAGTGAAGGACTTCCACCAATGTTCAGTTGGGTTTTGTGCTGCTGAATCTTTAAAATCCCTATGGATGGAGAGTCTCCAACTGGCTTCACTGACCTGTTCCAGTCCTACACCACCTTATCATGGGATCATCAGATTGCTCAGGTTGGAAAAGACCTTCGAGACCATCCACTCCAACCTCAACCTAACCATACTACTCAACCCACCACTAAGCCTTCCTACCGATCTTTATATTCCTGATGTTCAGTTGGGTCTCCCAAGCCACAGTTAGTGTTTGTTGCACACATTTCTGCCTCCTGGCCCCACACGTGGTGTCTCAGTGTCCTCTGTCTGCATGAGGCCCAGCAGAAGTTGCAGTAAAGCTGAATGAAAGGCCTCACTGAGTAGAAAGCTGTAATGGTTTCCCTCATTCTCCTGCAGGCCAACGTGTGGTTTTCTCTATTTGAGACAAAAGCGTGCTATTGGTTCATGGGCAGCATGGAATCTGCTGCAATCCCCAGGTGATTAAGTAAAATACTCTGAGATACTGGTTCACATCCTCAGTAATTCAAAACAGTGACAACAACACCACAAATAAACCCAAACCAACCAACAAACCCAAACTTACAAACCAACAAAGCCGCAGCTCACTGCGGTCTGACCGGAACATTCACACCCCAACAGCGTTGGGATATGGGCTCAGCCAGAGCCCTGGGGAGTGGTGGGAACAGCTTTGGGACACAGGGGAACTGCGGCTCTGCTCTGTGACACCATGGCCTTTTCCTTCATAACCCCAGTTTGCTTGGCTGCAGTGATGTGGAGGAGGTCACGTTCCCCATGCCCTGTTTCTAACTCCATCATTCAGCTGAGGGTGAAGAGTTTCCAGGAATTTGACCATCCTGTCCAATCAAACACAACTCTGCTCTTCTGGAATTTAACAGCTCCTTAGAATTTTAATAGCCCTTTACAGTGCAGATCATTTCAGGGCTTGGTGTTGCATTTCCTGGGGATGACAATGCAGTTGCCCTACAGGAAGAGCTGTGCAGAGCCAGCAGTGCGTTTACTTCCCCTTCTTCAAGGCTTGCATCACAGAGAAATACAGTTCCTGACAGTTATGTTGCAATGTTTTATTCTTTGGTAATGCTCACATAAACTAAGACCCAAACCGTTTCCCAGCTTCACGCAGCAATAATGAAATCCATGGTGCTGAGTGTTCTCATGGGCCCCTTTAAGGGCTCTTCGTGGTCTCCTGGGGTTTTTAATATTTTCCAAAGCCTGTGCTGCTCTCGCTTCCCTATGATGAGTGTGCTTGCCACACTCAGCAGGAAAATTATTTCAGTCTCAGCACTGCTTGGGCTGTCTGGAGACCAATGACCTTATTTCTAGGTTATTTTCTCCTACTTCTTCCCAAGCGAATATCCCCCATTTGTGAAGGACGTGATCTCCCCTGCCGTGTCCTGCTTACTCCATCTCATTTGACAGAGGCCTGGAGACGATGCTGTATTTAACCCAAATTTAACCCTGTGTCATGTATGCACTGCCACTTCCCTGAAATTCAACTGCTTTCAATGGGTGGAGATGGATGGTGATTCCCAGTACAAAAAGTTGACACCAAAATTAACGAGAGCATCAGAAATTCTCCAACTTGCATCCTGTGTAATCTGCTGGGGATAATAACTACACACAATGTAACAAATAGAAGTCTCCATGGAAGTCCTTTCTGAGGAGAGTTATTTGGATGAGCTTCTTTTTCACCTTAATTAGCAGAACTGTGCCTGGTTCATTTCAATATTTATTGGGAATTGTTATTAACTGAGGGCAGTATCTGTTCAACTACCACAGCACAGGGGTAAGGAGCAGCCTCACTGCTGGTTTCCATCCTGCAGACAGTGCTAGTGGACATTCCACTGAAGATATTGCACAGATCATTGCTTTCATAACCACGTTGCTCACCACGTTTTAATCACTGAGATCAGCAAGAAAGGAGGGGCTGGAAAGTGCTGTGCAGGGCAAAGAGCTGGGCAGGAAAGAACAAGAGGCAGGAGTGGGAAAGAGGTGATGAGCAGCTCCGAAGAAGGAGGAATTGGGAAATGCTTGCTAAAACGCAAAATTCAGTGCTGCTTGAGAACATTCTACCATTTACATGCACACACTGATCCTCTGCAAAGCATGCAGCCATCGGGCAGCAATGGGCTGAGAGTGGTTTTGGAACTCTGCTTATGTGAGGAAGCACCGAGCCCATCACTGTCACCTTGAGTCCATGAAGAACAGAGGAAGAACCATTTGCAGACAGAAAATGGATTAAGGGAAATAAATGATTTGCAACACCTGAAAACAAAAGTTTGGCACCAGAGGACCTGCAGTGAACTCAGCAGCAACACAGGCGTGTGTGTCTGTTCATGTGCAATGAATGCATGATGGACCCATGGGTGACCCCAGAAAATAGAGAGAGAGCAGAAAGGAGCTGGTACAGGAAGGCACTCAGAAGGGTGTTGGTTTTAAGCCTGAAAAGGAAAGGGCTTCCCAGGGCACGGCTGCCCACGCAGGGCAGAGGCAGCAAAGCAGTGCCAGGTGAGCTCACTGCCTTCTCCTCACTGAGCTGAACCTTTTCCTTGCCACTGTGTGTGTAAAGAGGCACACCGAGAGCCCAGCACGCCTTATCAGCCCCTGCCTTCTGGCAAACACCAAATTGCATTCTGACTTTGGGGTTCCAACCCATCCTGGCCCCAAGCCCAGCAGGGTGGGGTGCGGGTGCTGACACCCAAATGCAGGAGGTGTTTCCCCCCAGCAGCACAACGCTCTGCTGTCAGCTTTCAGACACCTCTGCAGAGCCCGAGTGCTGCCAGAGGAGCACCAGAGACACATTGCTTTTCCCAGCTTCTTCACAATAGCTTCAAACAGAAGACAAAAAATGAACACGGAAACGCACGATGCAAAACAAAACATTCAGTCCCCTCGGGGCTTTAAGGCAGTGAAATCAAAGGGAAATGAGATCTCGGGGTATTTGGGGATGTGGCTGTTGGGCAGAGGCCAGGGAGGAGCTTGGCAGATGGGTGCACAGCGGGTAGGGCAGGAGCAGCTCTGTCGGTGCCAAGCAGCAAAGCCCAGGGACATCTTTCCAGCCATCCTTATTCATTGCCCTTCAGAAAGAACAGTAAGATATGGAATGGGGGCAGATTTCAGAAGTAGAATTGAGCCGGAAGGTGAACAAGAGAGAAGGACAGCATGCTGCCATGCGCGTGTCCCTTTTAGCCCCCACTTGTGCCCCAGCTTTTGCACAACACACTCTTTCTGCAGCCGTGTCGACCCTGCAGTGTGGCACTGAGCAATGTATCAAGCAAGGACAAGGGGAAATATTTTTAAGTTGAAGGAGGGAAGATTGAGGTTGGATGTCAGGGGGAAGTTCTTTGCTATGAGAGCGGTGAGGTGCTGGAACAGCTGCCCAGAGAGGCTGTGATGCCCCGTCCATCCCTGGAGGTGTTCAAGGCCAGGTTGGATGGGGCCCTGGGCAGCCTGGGCTGCTGTGAAATGTGGAGGTTGGTGGCCCTGCGTGTGGCAGGGGGCTGGAGCTTCCTGATCCTTGAGGTCCCTTCCAGCCCGGGCCGTTCTGTGATTCTGTGAGCAATACTTCTCCAGGAAGAAGAGCTGCAGCGTTCACTGCCCTCTGCAGAGCTGGGATGGAGCAACACCTATTTTGGCAGCCTTTGCAGTCTCCTCGTATCAGATAAACGAGAGATGATGAAAAAAATACGGTTCATTAAAAAAAAAATAAAAACCCACAGATAGTAATCTGAGAAAATTAAACACGTGCAATCTCTAAATGCGGCTTAATTGCCTTAAGTAACAATCAACCCTAAGGCAAAGAGCTCAATCTGAAGGCTCCATCTGGCGGCGAAGAGCAGCAAGTTCACTTCGGGGCTGCAAACAGGAGCTGCTCACACTCGTGCGCAAGCTCGCCGCCCAGCCCTGAGCGCCCTGCCTGCCTTCCCAACGAGCTCCCCGCTCCCAAACTGCATCACGGCCCCCTGAAGTCCTTCCCCAGCGCTGGGTGAGGAGCCGGGCCGTGCTGCCTTCAGCTTTCTGCTGGGCAGCCCGGAGGAAGAGCAGCAGCTGCCGCCTCATCGCCAGCACCTCGCTGCCGTGCGTCATCTTTCTTCTGCTTCTTCGTTTTCCTTGGCTATGATTCTATGATTCTAACGTAAAGTAAGGCTGGTTTGCACCATGCCCGGTCATCCCCTCCTTCCTCCCATACCCAGCAGGAAAGGGAGCACAGAGCCATCAGCTGCCTTGCAGGAGACGTACAGAGCTCTGCTGCTTGGGGTAATCACGCTGCTCTAGATGTATTCATCACTCTGCTCCATGCCTTTCTATGTGTTTCCCTGCCCTGTTTACAGCACTAAGTGGCAAACGAATGCACTGTGATGTAGCATTAGGTTTAAAGCAGTGCTTTCCTGTTGCTGTTCCCCATGAGTTGGTCCTTAATGTCCTTCATAGGAAATATTTACTTTGAGGACTTTGGTTCTGAGCACGGCAAGTGATCAAAACCAGACAGCTCAGTTTTTCCTGGAAAAAGAAAGGGGGAACAACAACAACAACAACAAAAATTTCACTTTCCAAATTAACACAAATCAGCTTGAAGATCAGCTTGTCCCAACAAATGAACGCGATGTTCTTTCTCAGTCACGGGCCTTTCTTGTGGGAGCTGCAGAGAAAACACTTTTCGGCTAACCTCGTGGCATGGCAGCATTTCTCCTCCTCTGTATTTCCTCCCTACAGACACGCCAAGCAGAACTCACGCTGCTCTCCATCAGCTGCCCTTCAGACGGGTCACCTTGCTGATCCTACAGCTCTGCCCTGCTGATTCCCCGCCTGCTGCTCCCTGCGTGAGGCTTCCTGCTATTCCTCAAAGCTGCACGAAGCCTTCTGAGGGATCCTCGTGCTGTCTGAAATACAGCTTGCCATTTAATTCTGAGGTTTTGTCCATAAAGCAGCAGGGTGTAATTATAACCCTCCGACCATCCCGACTTGAAAGAGCCGTGATCTCTCCCTTGTTCTCCATGAGCTGTAACTCAATGCAAAGCCCTCTGTCGGTTCCCATTTTCCAGTTCTTTCATTCATTCCTGCTGAGTAATTAAAAATGGCTCATAAATAAACACCGGGGATGATTTCCGAAATGTTCTGTATTTATTTGCAGGGCTGGTTCTTCTGTCATTGGCCCACTTAAGTGATTTTGAAGGGTTGTATACGGGTTCCTTTTACAGCGTATTTGAAGTTTGTAATCCTGCTTAAATACACAAAAATAGGAAGGATTAACAAACTGCCACGCTGAGGCCAAAAGAAGACAGAACTAAAAGCAATCAAGGAGTGGCCTATCGGATACATGAAATAAATTGAGGGAAAAGTGGAAAACTGTCAACAAAAATAATACGTTACGAATCCTCAAGCCTTTGTGTTTATGCTAGAGGAAGCCTAAAATAATCTGTGGTTTCTGGTGCTTGATTTAGTTTTCCACAAGCCTAATTAACACCAGATTAAGCTTGCTGCCACTATAGTTTATTACCGAGATTGACAAATACTGGCTGTTTATTTGTTTTCTACAAGAAATGACTGGAGGCAATAACAGTATGACACAGCTAATAAGTTTGAAAACAATGCTGTAATATTCATTTCCATAAACTTCATCTTTAGGAAAAACCCCGTGACTTTCCATATGTTCTGCGGTCCTTTTGAAGGAAAAAGTCCCACTGATTGGAAGTCCCATTGATTGGAAGTCCCACTGACTGGCTGGCCCATTGGCTGGAAGGCCGTTGATGGGATGTCCCACTGATTTAGGATACATCCCTGGATGTGCCCAAGGCCAGGCTGGGGAGACCCTGGACAACCTGATCTGTTAGGATGCAACCAGCCCACAGCAGGGCTTGGGGCTGGGAGGGATTTGAGATCCCTTCCAACCAAACCATTCTATGATTCTGGGATTCTATGATGCTATGAAATGAATACATCTGTGAATAAAACCAGGGCAGGCACAGGGAGGTGAGCAGGTCAGATGAACACTCACTTCACAGCAGATCAAGGCCAGCCCCGCTGCTGGGATTTCCCTCTGCAGTCCTCACCTCTCCCCAAAACCAAGGCTGAAAGGCACAGCAGAGCCCCAGCTATTTCTGGAAAGCATGAAGGGATCAGCCAGTGCCAACGCCTGATGAGAAGGGGCAAATGTCAGGATTGAGTGGCTTTCTGCTGTTTGCATTTAAATCACTGCTGAAGCAGCTCACTCGGGTACGACACGGGCTGTGAGGACACCCACACTGGGACACGGCTCACATCTGTCTCTCCAGCCATGCAATTCGGAGGTGACACCTCTATGCACTCTACCCAGAGCTGCAGCCCTACCCCAGGTGAACCTGGGAGCAGCTGTCGCCATGCAGCAGCTCATCGTGCCCCACACTGATGCTAATTTTGCTGAGAAGCAGAGTGGACAGGTCCAGGCCGTGGAGCCATTTGGATTTAATAATTCACTTCCATTCCTTCTTAGCCCAGATTTCTCAACCAACTGTGCTAGGATTTATCATTTGTGAACTGTAATTTAATTACTGCGGGGTAACCCAACCCCGAGGAGGGGGTGATATCCTGCATATGGCTGCAGAATAGGGGCTGGGGCTGCAGCACGGGGGAGAGCCCAGTGCCCTC
This sequence comes from Lagopus leucura, assembly GCF_019238085.1. Classification (NCBI taxonomy): domain Eukaryota; kingdom Metazoa; phylum Chordata; class Aves; order Galliformes; family Phasianidae; genus Lagopus; species Lagopus leucura. Next base: position 438,200 of record NW_024962303.1, on the reverse strand, counting down.
CGTGGGATGTGATTTCCTTCAGCAAGGATAGGGAAAAGTGAAGGATGGACACATGGGTCAACACCTGAGAGCAATGGGACAAGTTTTGCTGGCTGGCATTGCCCCTTCTGGCTCTGACTGAGCCCAGAAAATAACATCCCAGCCAAAAGTGCCATTTTCTAGTTGAAAAATTGTGCTTTCATTGTGGGGAGCAATCTGGGCTCAGGATTCAAACCATAGGGAGACTTCTTTTTCCTCCTCCCTTTGTATTTTGCATTCAACATCTGATGTTCCTCACATTTATCATAGCAGTCAGCCTCAGAAATGGCGTGGCAATGAAATGCAGCAGGTAATTAAGCTCTTTACCTCATCACTGTGGACGTTACCTTGGTTTGGTTGGCTCTTCCTTTGTTCAAAGAGAAGAGCAGCCATGACTCACGTGCAGCATCGTGTAGATGTGGCGTATGGGGACACAGCATTGTGGGCATGGTGGGATGGACGGATGGTTGGACTTGGTGAGCTTCCTGCAGCTCCTGAGCCGCTGGCAGGCCTTGCAGGGACCAATCCTGATTTTGCAAGGAGCAACGGGACCCAGGAAGAACAGAGTCACCCCTCTATCACCTGTGGAGCAGCACCCGTGCACCCACTGTGGAGCATCTGCTTGATTCAGAACTGACCAGCACCAAAGTTCAGCCCTTTTGCTCTCTCCCTCATTGCACACTGGGTGTTTTGCATTAAGGGAAAGGCAAGAAGGGCTGCAGCAGCTTGCAGCTTGTTGCGAGGCCCTGCAGCAGCCGTGAAAATCCTCTTTCCTTCTCGCAGCCTCTATCCACTTGTTCCCCATCAGCCATGGTACTGAGCGATCCGCGTGCTTTCAGCTTTCTGCTTTAATTGCCATGGAAATCTGATAATTTCATTCTACAGCAGAGCTGAGGAAAACTCAGGAAGAGCTCCGATTACTGAAAACTGGAAAAAATTAATCTTGATTAAAGCACTTCCCGCCTGAAAATAAGGACCTCCTGAACCCCGCAGAGCTGATTGCTCAGGAGCTGCTCTTGGGGCAGCGTCTGACTGCACTCGTGCTGTGTTTGTCCTGCAGCAGTGTGCAGGGTGCAACCACCACAAGGCAGAAAGGAGAAAACCCCCAGAGGTGGAACCGAGTGGGATGTCAGCAAGAACTCCCAAGGCAAAGAGCCAAAATACGCGTGTTACCTTCCCAAGCCAGAAAGGTTGCACAAATGCCCATCGGCTGTCAGCGCCCATAGAACTTCTCCAGCAAAAAGAAAAAAGAGGGTTTGATCACCAAAGGTGTTTTGCCAGCTCAAAATGTTATTTGTTATACTATTTCTATTCTTTTTCTCTATTTTAACTTTCCATCCCCCCCCCCCCCCACGCAACAAGGCTCTCCCATGCTGCAGGGCCCAAACAGCCCACCCCATGCAGCCCCATTCCCAGAGCACAGCTTTGCCCTCACCCCCCCCATCCCCACTCACTCAGCCCCACAGATGCTTGCAATTATCCGCAGATGCAGAATGTGAACGCAGGTTTGGTGGTTACAATTTGTACCCCTCAAAATTGTCCTTTTGAAGAGTTGTCTCCGAATTTCTCCAGGCTTTCAACACTGTATTTATTCAGCAATTGACTCCAGCAGAAGAGAGCGAATGTTACCTTCGCATTGAATCCCCTTCAGCAAGGGAGATCTATGGCACAATTATGCAGAAACAGGCCGGATTTGCTCAGAGGAAGGCACATGCAGGGCAGGAGCAGCCTGGTTTTCCTTCAAGGCTGTGATATTTGGCTTTTATTTCGTTTGATAGCAGCTTCCAGCTCCTGCGTGACGTGGATGAAACCCCAGCAGGCACCGACACAGAGCTCAGCAATGCAGCCCTGCCAGCACTGCTCACGTTCTGCAGAAAATCACTGCAAAAGGGGAGGCTTAGGGCAAGGAGCCGTGTGTGCAGGTTGGGAAACACTACGAGCTCCTAGCAGCCAGCCATACAGCTGTGCTCAAGCAACTGAGTGCGATTCTGTTTGCAGTTTGACTTGGTTGCAATTAAATAGATGTCAAAGAGGCAATAAAGCCCAGCGCTGCCATCCTGATAGGGGCTTTGGGTACTTGAAGCTCACTGTTAAATGAAGAGATGGAACTAGAAGGCAGCAGAACACCACAGGGCTGAGATGTGCACAACATCAGGTTTCGCAGTTTCCTTGCCCCAGGGGAAGCTCAGCAGCACAACTCCACATTTCCCTTGTGCAACACTTCACTGCGTAACTCCCAAGTGGCTCCGTGGATGCGTATTCGTGCCCTTGTCTGCACTGACACATTAAGGTCCACGTTAAGAAAAGACACCAAAGTGCAAAAGCTTCCAAATCATCTCTGCAGCACCGAGTCTTCCTGTATGAAGCTGCGGGCCTAAGGGTGGGATTTTTAGTATCCTGTGGAGCAAAGAGAGGCTATGAGGGGAGGAGATCAGCCTGCATGGGAAAGCTGAGAACTTCTGCTCTCCTGGGCAGGATCCTGAGGCTTTCTCTGATCACCTCCTCCAACATTTCCCCCAGATATTAGAATCATGGAATCATTAACGCTGAAAAAGACCTCTAAGGCTATCATGCCCAACCACTGACCCCACCACAGAAGATCCCACGAGGCACAAACGAGTCCATCCCCTTTCCCATCCATCACACCACTCACAGCCCATGCTATGATCCCCAAGGGTGTCTCGAGGTGACCTTCCCATGGGCAGCCCCTCCTCTCCCCTCAGATCCCCCATCCTGGGAGTTCCATCAGTCCCACATCTCTACAGGACACCCCCAAGGGGCCGCAGCCACTTCCCCTGGACCTCATTACTCCATTGACAGCAGTCAATATCTCCCCACATAGGAATGTATTTACTTACAGGCACATAAGTAATTCATTTATGAAATTGAATTATCTGACTAGGGAGATTGTGTGTTTTGATTGTGTAGCTGTACTTCTGAAACCGACTTAGGACTGATAAAAGCCAGATGGAAAGCGGAAACCGTCCATTTCATGACTCTTTAAACGTTTAAGTTGGTTAACCCTTGTACTGCACGAGTTTTGATGTCGGGCCAGAGTGTGGAAGCAATTTGTTGGTGAGTTCTCAGGCTGCAAAGGGGCTGCTAGCGCTCAGCGGGTTGGGTGCCGAAGGGAAACGAGTGGTTGGCCTCCAGCTACGGAGACTTGGTGGAGAAAACACTGCAAAGCAAGAGGTGTCACCGCAAGGATTGCTGCAGCTAAGGAACTTCTAAAGGAAGAGGCAAAATCCCAACGAACAGGAGAGCTGCTGAGCCGTGCCGGCTCTCTGCACCGTGCTTCCCTTCTTATTCTTGGAGTTTGCTCTTCCCCAGGGCCACACGGTGCTAAATTTCCATTACTTCTCCAATTACCCAAACCTGTCCAAAATACACACCGGTGGTATTACAGACCAGCATCACGTTCCCTTAATAACTGAGGCAGAACGTGACCCGGCGGCCCGAGCGCGGTGCCCGCGGCACATCTGGGAACATCTGCACTGCATCCCAGCCTGCAGGTGCTGGGCTTTGTGCACTGCCAGAGCTCTTCCTTCCGTGAGAAAGCCCCGAGGTTAAATGGCCCTAAATTGGCTTACGGCCCTGCTGGTGCAGATCGCAAAAGGGAAAGCAGGCCAGAGCAAAATGCTTTACGATCTCAGTTTCCATTTTGTTAATATTTTCCAAGGCGGTTTTCTTGTTTCCCTGCTGCCAAAAACGCGCATCGGGAAGGAGGAACATAACTCACATAGCAGAGATCTGAAATAATCACTGCTGCTCGCTCAGAAGCGCGGTCCTGGTGCCGCCCTGCAGCCCTATGCTCCCCATGCAGATCTGTGCCACCACCACAGAGGTTTTGAGGCCATACTTCCAAAGCTGAGGGCCGTTCCACTCGGAGAGATGTTTTGTGGATCCCAGTAGAGGTGGGTGCTCTGTCCTTACACTCCTCCAATACGCTCCTGTGTCGGGCAAAGAAAGCAGTGAGGATGCAGTGGGGCTGCAGGAGGAAAGCTTTCTTGTGCCTGCAGTTACCCTATGCTAAAAGCAATGAAAGACTGTGATACTCTGAAAGGCCACAAAAGGAAAAACCTTTTTATCAGAGCACGAAGCAAAGGAGTGTAACAACTCAATCAAGAAAAATGAAGAAAATCAGGTAAATTGTGATTTAAATATGCAGAAAAATGTTAATTCTTCAGACTTGCTTGGTGGGGACAGGGATTGCCAAGGAGGGGAGCAGCTCCTCACATCAGCTTTCCTAGCTCTGCCCTACCAAAATTCAGGCAGATTTGGGAAAACAAAACAAAACAAAACCCACCAATCAAAGCTTTGGGTCAGAGAAGCAAAGCTCTCAGTGAACTTCCCCACCATGGGATGGAGGGTAGAATCTGGGCAAATACAGCCTAAAATGGGTGCTTGGATCCCATCCTCTCCTGCAGCTCTCGCTGCTCGCAGAGACACTGAAACACTTCGGGAATTGGATTGGGAACGTATTTTCCCCTGTGACCTTCTCTGAGAATCAGACTGGAGATTTATTTTTCCCCTGTGATTCCCTAACACAGGGTTTACAAAACCTGATCTCACAGTAGCATCCTATTATTTTATTTTTTTGTTCATCAAAAAATGGATTTTTACAAATCATGAACTGTTACAACTGGAGCAAAGCAGACCCACAGACCTAAAGCTTTTTCCTTCCATGGCCTTTCAAAGTACCACGATCTTTCATTTCTTTTAGCCCTGCAAAGGGTAACTGCAGGCAGAGCAAAGCTTTCCTCCTGTAGCCCTACAGATCTACAGCCAACAATTCTTGGGGCACTTTCCACCTCTCCTTCAGGAACATTGATAATTACCCCTGTTTTCCAATATAAACCCAGGACAAAACCCTCACGGGGGTTCAGCAGCTGCCTCAGTGACAGCAGCCACATCCCAGCTCCATGCAAGCGATGCTGAGAATCACGATGTTTCAACTCAAAACTCGCAGAGCTGCTTGCTATGGCGCTTCTGAGGAACAGGAGATCATTACTTTACCAAGGGGGGAAAAGAAAAAAGAAAAAGAAAATTAATTTCCTCCCTTTTGCTCGAGTTTCAGAGGAAATTCCGCATTGTCGCCCCGGGGAGAACCCGCAGAAGAAAACGAGGAGGAGAAACCTTTTGGTGCCGTGATGGGGAGCAACGCGAGCTGCTGCCCAGCTGGACTGGGAGTGAAGCACGGAGCCCGGCCAGGAGAGCGGCTGGGATGGGATACCGGGGCTGCTGCATCCAGAACGCTCCCTTACGCTGCGGGCACAGCCGAGGGGGCTGCAGGAAGCGCTGTTTGCAGGCTCCGGCCTCCAGGCGGCAGGCAGAGGCCGGGCTGCTCCGAGGTGTTATTTACCGATGCGCGTAAATAAAGCGGCACGGATGAACGGCGCTGAGTCCTTCAGAGCGCTGTGCCGGCTTGGCATCCCTTATCCCCGTACATTTCAGTTCGCAGGCGATGCAAACCCACCCACCTGGGTGTTTTTTCCAACCCCGTGCCAGCATTTTTTGGCTACTTCAGCAGTTTCCAGCGGCGCGTTCCTTGTTGCCATCCCACGGTGCCTATCGCACAGCTGGAAGTGCCTCCCGTCCTTCTGAAGAGACCCTGCGCCGACCTGCAGCATCACGCCGAGATGGGAAGATGGCTTTGGATGAACGAGAGAGCAGGGAAACCCCATTGCTGCCCCTTAAAGCGACTTCTGCTGAAATCCTGGTACCGAAGGAAGGAGGTGGGGCTGCCAGGCAGGAGGTGCCCTTGCAAGGCATCGCTGGGACAGAACCAGCTCACCTTCCCAGGATTATTTTCCAAGGAAGCAAATTGCATATGACAAGTATTTGATTAGAGTTCATAGCTGAGAAGGAAAAACAATTAAAAAAAAAATAATCACAGAATAAACATCTGTGCTTGAAGGGCAATCTTCAAGTGTCAGAAACTGGAAATGGAGCAGGATGATTAGCATTGGCATCTTGGTGCCCCACTGCTGAGCTCAGCTGGATGAGACCCCATTCCCTCCCCAGGTCACTGCTGTACTTTTTGGGGATGGCCTTGGGACAGAGCCATTGGCAAAGACAGAGATGGCTCGTCCCTCCAGGGAGATGCAGCGCTGTACCGTTTGTTATTAATAACACCCATCTCTTTCTCAGTGTTGTTTGGGCACTGCGTGCCACGGAGCAGATGGGGTTCATTGGAAGCCCTCCAGATCACAGGGGTCCACGTGCAACTGATAAAGGCCCATTGGGGGGGGGGGGGGGGGCGGCGGAAAAAAGAAGAGGGGGGCAAATCCAAGCAGGACGCCCTATATGTTTTCTAAGTGCTAAACTCAAGGGAAATTACTTCATCAAAACCCGATCCAGACCACAGTAATGAAGACTGTGATGTAGCCAGTGTTCAACCATGTTGACTTTGCAGCACTGGAATTAATCCATCTGCATTGCAGCTCGGTGAAATCACTTCCAGCCCGCAGCAGCTCCGGGGCTGACTTCATCCTCACAGCCCCAGATGCGGAGGCTGGGGGGGGGAGGACAAAAAAAAAATACAATCACATGGTGACACATAGTGACAGCTGCCCATCCTCAGGGCACTGGGTTCCTGTTGGGGACAGTTGGGTTTGGGTGGTTGGGGGCTGGCACGGGCAGCATCGTGGTGCTTGGTGTTGCTGGGCAGGTTGGCAGCTTTGTTCCACCAGGTGAAAAGAAACATCAGTGAAATCCCAGTTTCGGTGGGTTTTCTGCAGCCAAACTTTGGGAACTGCTGGATTCTGACCCTGGGAAAGGCTGTCACAAGCTCTGGGCGTTGGGATGACCAGCACAGGTCACCAAAGACACACAGCCTTCCTGCCATTGCATTGCTTATTGAGACAGCCTGCTCAAAGCACCAAATTCACCAATCCTCAGCTTTCCAAAGGGCTCCCTGCTTTTTATGCCAGCAAAGGCAGTATTTAAATCACATGGAAGGGGAAGAAACCAAACAGGCAACTCACGCAGACCTGCAGGCAATGGGATGCACCTTCAGAAACCATCCTAAAAGAACACAGCTTTGAAGGAGAGCCTGAGCACATCTAAAGGCATTTTCCAGCCCTTGTGCTCTTGCTGGGTTTTTTGCAGTCTTACCTAACCCCAAAATGTAATTTAATTAAGTTTGTTTAATTTTTTAAATTTTTTTTCTTAATGCATGTGGGACTGGTAAACTTAATTAAAAAGAAACATTGTTAAGCAGTCTGATACAGCTATAATTTGATTTAAAGTGCTGGATGATACCAACATTAGGAACGTAAACCGATACATTACAAAAAAAATAAAAGGCTCTAAGTGGAATTTTACAGTTTCTCCTCATTCGTGGCAGGTTTTGGAGATGGGGTGAACTGCAAAGTTCCCTTCCTCCCGTTCATTGCTGCAGAGTGAGGGGTATTCCCTACCCAGCAGAGGACCTCTGGCTCATTGCACTGCATGCAGGTGGGTACCTTCGTTCCTGTAGCCTGGAGTCCCCCATGTGCACAGCAAATCTGAGCCAAAGTTCCCCAGGATTTCAGGGCCCAAGGGGAGATTTGGGTTTGCTCCTGGAGCAACCAGCAGGGTTTCAGAGAGGGAAGAATCCACCCAGCAGGAAGGAAGCAGCTCCCATCCACCCCAGCTGTAACATTGCTGTAGATAAGCAGTGCAATACACCATTACGCAGTGCGCTCAAACTCACCTCTGCTCACGATGCTTTTTGCTGCTGCCTCGCTCAGGTTGTGCCTCACAGCTCATCCAAACACCCACAGCTCCGTGCTCAAAGCCTGCCCAGAGCTCACTGCTGAGCCAGGCCAAGCACCAGGCAGACATTGAGGCTGTAAGGGAGAGAAAGCAGGGCACAGCTCCCCTCCAGCACCACAAACCCCTCCTCAGAGGGGGCTGCAGGCAGGCACTGAGGCTGAGCAGCCCCAGCTCTGTACCAGCAACATACAGAACTATTCTGTGGTTGAACGTGAGAGCTGAAAGTCTCACTCCTGCCTCCACTCCACACCCCCTCCAAAAAAAAAAGGCTTATTTTAGTACTTTTTAAACTAATCTCTTACCTGAGGTGCCCACAGAAACATCCCCATCACTCTGAAGCTGAACACTGGGCAGCACCACTTTTAACTGCTGTGGCCCAGGTAAATCCCATCAGTAATTATGAAGGCAATCACTGTGCTCACCTGTAGCCCACAGCTGCTGTCTCCTTTATACCCCTGCTCTGTGGGGAACAAATGGGTGGAGGAGGTCTCTCACAGCACCATGTGGGCACAGGAGCAGAGCAAACCAAAGACAAATAATTGAACAGATGCTGAAAGCTGGGGCTGCTGCTGTATTCAGTCCTTCTGCTCATTTCTCTGAGTTGTTGCATGTCTTTAATTGCATTTCTCTACCTCAAAATGAGCCCTTTATGGCTGAGAAGCAGAGCAGGCACTCCCTACAGCTGCAGCACCTCCTGTGTGCACAGATCCCCACGGGAGCTCACAGCACTGCAGTGCATTCAGTGTGACCTGTTGGATCGGGCACTGGATAACTGCAGGCTTTGCTTTTTGTCCTGCAGACTGTGCTCGATGTGCCCTTGATTTCAGTGCAAGCAAATGAAGTGCAGTTGTTTTTGGACTCTGCTCTGCTCTGCTTGCACACAGTGGGGCAGACAGCAATCCTACAGTTCTGCATAGAACCCTGCCCAGCTCTCTGCCATCAGCTTTATTTGTCAGTGATAGAGATTAACAGGCCTGATTCCATAAGCTTTTTCCTATGCATTTCCTACTAACATTTCTACTTGCATTTCATTGATACAAGTGACAGGAAAACAAATCACTGCGCTGCCTTTGGATCCCTTTCTCACACTCCTGCTCCTACAGCTGATGCTGCTCCCTGGCACTCAGAGGGTATCACACATCTTACCCTGATCTCCAAACTGCAGCTTCCCAGGCACGAAGCACACCAAGCAGCACATGATGCTGGGGCATGGATCACAGCAGCACACCAAGCACAGCCCGGCTGTGGTTCCCTGCCCTCCTGCAGCACAGAAAGCTTTCCTCATCCCCAGCCATTCGCAGTTTCTCGGGGAGGTCTCAAAGATCCTGAATTAATGTGGAGCAGAAACCAGGGCTGCACGCATTGCTTTGCGCTGACATTGAGCTCCGGTGTGATTTTCACCAGCCCTGCTGTATGTGGGAGAGCCTGAAGTCTGTGGGATGTGGGATGCAGGACGAGGGTGAGAAAGGGGACAGTCGTTGTGCATCATGCCAAAGCTCATACCAGTGCTATGGCTGAAGCTGAGTCCTGGCCAGCACTGGCAGGGCAGGGAGTGGGTGCAGGCTGATGCTGTGCACCCAGGGCTGTTTGAGCTCCTGGGGCCATCATGCCCATAATCACAGTCTCGGGAGTATTTCAGAGCTCTTCTGCATGCAGACAGCCTTCCCAGGGATATTACCTCTTTGTTCCTACTTTCTAAACTGTGTCTTAGCTTAAAAAATCCATCAATGGAGGCGAAGGAGCTCAGACCAAAGCACTGCACAGAGCACTGGAACCAGCATTCCCCTCTAGCCTCCCTATTCCATGCTGAGGGTTTTTTCACCGAGGGTCCAAAGCTCTCTGTGCAGATCTCTGCACCCTGCAATGCTTGCTGGACCCTGCAGCTCCCAACAGCCATCCTGCCTTGTTTTCCCATTACCCAAAGACTGAGTGGGTTTTTACAGAGCAAATCCCCTGCTAACGTTGCAGGGCTGTGGATTTATGGCCGCGGAAGGCGCTGAGCCACCAGGCCAGATGGTTATTTGCTAATTTTGAAGGTTTGGAGTGGTTTTTGGATCTCGGCAGAACTGTCCCCGTTTGCAAACAAAAGGAACCCGCAAGTTGAACTGCTTCGTCTCTTAAATCCCTGCGTGTTTTCCTTCTTTCCTTATTGAAAAAGACCGCTGGATATTTTGCCATGTAATTTACAGTGTGCATTCTACGACCCCGTGCAGCCAGAAGGACGTTTGGGATGCAGAGATAAGACAGATTTCCCTGCTCTCTGACCTGCAGCCCCCATGAAGCCCCATGCCCAGTTGGCTTTGCACCGCTTTCCTTTCTGATGGCAGCACCAGCAGCAGCAGCACACCATGGCACCACCCCTGCAGCCCTCCCTGCGCTGAGCTGTGCGCAGCTCCACAGCCGCCATTGGGTGGCAAATCCATCACGTTTATTTATTACTTCCAAATTAAAACCAGAGGATAATATCCCTCATCCCTAAGGGGAAACGTGAAAAAGCAGAATTTCACCCAGCTCTGCATGGAGAGTTCACGTGGTTTCAATTTCAAATACAAAGAATATATATAGCTTGGTTCGGGGCTGACATCACTCTCCTTCGGAAATGTCTTGTAATTCATTCTCCTTTTATTCTGAAGCTATTCTCTTACATATCTGCTGACAGATATTTGTATTGGCAGCTCCCATGGAATATTAAGATCGTATCTTTTCTGATTCATTCCAATAATCACTTCCTAACCAAAGTGCAAGCTCACGGTTCACCAGCACTTTGGTGCCTAGAAGTGAAAGCTTCCTCGTGCCTTTTCTGACTTGTTGTCCTCCTCCCAAACACACTCCCCTCTCTGAGCTGCTCCTCTTCCCTCTGATATTTGCTATCACATCAACAATTGCTGCAATATCCGAATGGAGAACATCAACAAAGTGCTCTGGCACAGCAGCTTCAGGAGGAGTGTGTCCCTCCCTGCCGGGCTCAGCTGAAGCCCTGGGCTCACACTTACCTTCGGACCCACAGAAGTCTCCAATCTGTCCTCAAAGGTTTTCCACTCCAGCCACACAGTTCACTTTGCTCTTCCCAAATCCTCTATGATTCCACATCCTTGGAGTGTTTTCTTTAAGTATTACAAGGAAAGTTCACCGCAGCAGGGCTTCTCCCCTTCGCTCTGCAGTGGAAGGGGCTGTTTGTTGGATAGATTTTGTGCTGGGGAAGGAAAGCCCAGCAGGACAGGACCTCATTCCCACCAGGCAGAGATGCCTCTCCCAGCCCCATCAATGAGCCTGAATGTCTGGCAGAGCTTGGAAAATACCTTGCTGTGTTGTTTGTTAATGGGGCCGATAACCAACAGTGCGTGCGCTCCACACAGTCCTCAGCTGCAATCACTGACGCCAACAAGAAGGCAGGAGATGGGCTGGGAAAAGAGGCCCAAAAAACATCCTTTGCAGCACAGAGCCAGTAATTCTTCCCTTTCCCTCAAACACATTGGGTTGCAGTGGGATATGGGCGCTCTGCAGCATCCCAATAGCTCTGCCCTGGCCACGGCAGTGGGCTCAGGTGGCAGCAGGTGGACGCAAACCTGCTGGGACAACAAACTGATCTCCAGCACCAAATTCGGCTTAACTTTCCCCCAAATGCTGCTCGGATTGTTTTTGCTTTGCTGAATCATTTCCTCGGGGCTTAATCCTCCTCCCTGTACAACCTTCCTTTGTGCCGATGGATAAAATAACATAACAGAGGTTTATTTTAATACATCCTCGGCTAATGCCGCGCATGTGGCAGGAGGGCAGGAAGGCAAATCCAATTCCAAAATGCTGTGTACCCTCCCATGCCCACCCACTGGGCTGACCTGGGCTCGGCGCTGCCCCTTCCTGCACCCACGGGTCCTTCAGAGTTCATGATGGGCAAACTGGGATGGGGGGTGAAATAGAAGCTACGCTGTGGGACCTGACATCCGAGAACGCGAGGGGAAGCGATCTCAGCAGCGCCGTGCTAAGCGCCATGCTAAGTGTTTCTGCCAATTTTTGCTTAGTCTTTCGGAGTGTCTTCTCAAACCATTGTTTGCTGGAAATTGCCTTTAATCTGCTGCTGAGCGGTGGCTCAGTGATTCAGATGAAGCAGCCACGCTTAGAGAAATGGAAGGTCGATGCACGCACCCGCAGTGCCCAGCACAGAACCGCTCCGAGCCGCTCCCAGCACAGCCGTAAAGCAGCCCCAGAGCGAACTCCCTCTCCTCCCCGTGGCCGAGAGCGGCGGTGCGCAGGGACGCAGCTCTTCTGCGAGAGAACAGCGCGATTTGCGCCCTGCACCATCAGCTTCTCGCTCGCCTTTCTCCCGCGGCACAACGGAACGAGCTGAGCGTTGCGCTCCCAGCCCTGCCCTGTTGTTGCGTGTCTGATACCCGTGGGCACATATTTGGTCTCAAGGTTTCTATCCTGTAATTCCGTTATGAGATGAAAACAGTTTTCCCATCCACACCACGAGTGGAGATTTTCCAGGGTCAGCAAGCAGGGCTTTGTTTCGCACTGCGTACAAAGAAAGGTTTTCTCGCTCGCGGTTCTCAAAACAGAAAATGAGGATCCTCTGCTTTGCTGTTAGACCTGACAGTGCCTCAGCGCCAGGTTTATGACTGCTTTTCACATAAACTCGTTCAGGTGGAGGCACAGAGGATGACGGCGTCGGAGCGTAACGGAGCACAGAGGATCCCTGCCTTCCCAACGGCAGCTTTGAGACCTTTCCTTCAGTTTGGTTTCACTTTGTTAAACTCAGAGTGAATCTGGGCAAAAGCGAGCAGTGCAGCACAGTGAAATGCCTCGTGGCAGCCCCAGCACGGCCAGCAATGCCAGGCTTTGGCATCTACCTGTGTGCCTCAGAGCGCCATCCAGGATCGTTCTCAAGTGAGGCAAACATTTCTGATGTATTGCACGATACTTGCTTCAAAATGGAGCTAGTTCATCTGAACTTGATGCCAAGGGATTATCTGCTCCGTTTTCCGATGATGGAAATATATGACATCCCACCCTGTAATTCGTTAAGGACAATAAGATGACAAAGCCCAGGGAGGGGCTGAGTCGGTCTCGGATGGCTGAAAGCAGCCCCTGGAAAGGCAGCCCTGCCGCCTCCATCTGACTCAAACCCTCAAAATGTTCCTGATTACATCGTCTCAATTGCGCTTTATTTTTGTTTTATTTCTCCTTGTAGGAAATTAAAAAGGGGCCGCTTGTTCCCGCTCCAAGTTCTTGCAATGTGTTGCAATGCTGAGGAAATCAAAGATTACTTGAAATACTTCTTAATAATCTGTCGTGTCAGCAGAGATAAAGGCTTGTGGCCCGTGAGCTCAGCTGGCTTCTATCAGTGCTGCGAAGGGAGGGACCCCCCCCAGACCCCCTTCTAATTACCAACATGCTGAAGGAGTGATCCATTTCTCCAGGTAGAGAAGTGCAGATGGGTATAAACAGGTGTAAATGGGAATGAATGTGTTGAGCCCGCTGTGAGCCGAGCAACGAGCATCCTCAATAACGAGCATCCTCAGCAGTGAGTAAGCTCAGTGACGAGCACCCTCAGTAACGTGCATCCTCAGTATTGTGCATCCTCATGTGGGCTGTGAGGCCAGCAGCAGTTTGTGGCACTGGCACAAACATCAGCAGAGGGCTGACGTTCGATGCTGCCACTGCCTCATCCCCACCTGCACCTCACCCACCTCCACATTCCCTCCCGAAGGCTCACCTGCCTCAGCTGATGCTTTACCAACACTGTCCACAAATTTAACTTCCTTTTTATTTTATTTTATTTTTTTTCCTGGCCCGGGGCTGCAGCCCCCATCAGCTTTGGGATGCGGGTCCCACTGGAGCACAACGGCACTGCAGGGGAGACTGGGAGCGGGACACGGAAACGGGACTGGGATGTACGAGTGGGATCGGGATGCTGGAGAAGGATCAGAATAAAGGAGTGGGATCGAGATGCTGGACTAGGACCGGGATTCTGGAATGGACCGGAGATACGGGGAAGGGGATGCAGGAGTGGAGCGGCAGAGCGGGACCTCAGGCTTAATTGCCCCACCGAGGCTCCGTTTCCGAGCCGCTGCCACCGGGTCAGTGCGGAGAAAAAACCCGACGGAGGCAAAAATCGGCACTCGGCGCCGGCACACGGAGCGGGGACACCGAGATCCGCCGGGAGCGGCCCCGTCGGGACAGCCGGAGCCCGGAGCCAGCATCGGGGCTCGCCGGAGAAGCCAAAGCGTGGGGAGTTTCTCCCCAGCTTCTCCTCCCCCGCTCATAACCTCCCTTTTCTTTTCCGTCCTTCATTCTTTTTTTTTTTTTTTTTCCCCTTTTTTTTGCGCTGGTTCTTGTTAAACGTTATTTGCACTTTTGTTGGGAAAGTGGCCCCTAGTGTGCAATTATGTCAAATTTCTTTGAGTTTTACAATTTAATGGAGAACAGTAACTCTTTTATTGATCCTAGACGGGGCCGGCTCCTCTTCCCCCATCTTCCCCTCGCCTCTCCCTTTCCCCTCCCACCCCTCCTCCCCCCGTCCCGGTCCTACCAAATGTCACTCAATGTTTCTTACGCTCCCATCAGTTTCCAAAACAAACAGTGGGAGCCGCAGCCTCCTCTCTCCTCACTCGGAGCACCTCGCCGTGCCCGCTGCCCCCCGACGGCCGCCGGCTGCGGGCCCCCCCCCCGCACCCTGATGGAGCCGCCGCCCGGAGCTCCGCCGCCCGCCTGAACCCCGCGGCCGCCCGGGGGGAGCCCGGCCCGGGCTGGGGGGGGGGGATGGCGCTCAGCTCCCGGGCTCACGCCTTCTCGGTGGAAGCTCTCGTGGGCCGCTCGGCCAAGAGAAAGGGACCCGACGGCCGCGACGAGGAGAGCGGGGCGGGCTGCAGGCAGAGCCGCAGAGCATCCGAGCCCGGTTGGTAGCGGCGGGGCAGAGCGGGGGGGGGTCCCGGTGAGGTCCCGGCAGCCGCCCCAGCGCTCCCTCCGCTTTCTCTTCCCCGCAGAGAAGCGGCCCAAGGCCGGCGCCGAGAGCCGGGAGGTGGGGGACGAGGTGCAGGTGGAGCTGCAGGGCTCTGAGCTTTGGAAGAGGTTCCACGAGATCGGCACCGAGATGATCATCACCAAGGCCGGCAGGTAGCAGCCCCCGGCTCCCCGGCTCCTGCCTTCAGCCCTTCCCGCTCCGTTTTGCGTCTCACATCCATTTCTTCTTTTTCTCAACTCCACTTTGCTGTGTTTTTACCTTCTTTTTTTTTTTTTTTTTTTTTTTTTTTCCTACTTTTATTTTTGTTGTTGTTGCTATTTCTTTATTTCTTTATTTATTTTTTCTCCAGTATCTGTTTAATTTTTCAAGCCCTTTTCACCTCTTTAAACAACCACTGCCATGGGCACTCCTTAACTGCTGCCCCGTGCCCTGTGCAGGCGGATGTTCCCATCGGTCAGGGTGAAGGTGAAGGGGCTGGAGCCAATGCAGCAGTATTACATTGCCATCGACGTCGTGCCAGTGGACTCCAAACGGTACAGGTATGGTGAGCTCCAATGGTGGCTGAAGAGATGAAGCCCTTCTGGATGGCCGAATGGCCAACGGCTGCACTGGGCTGTGCTGGGAATGGGGGGATGGATGGATGGGTGGAGGGATGGAGGGATGAATGGATGGAGGAATGGATGGATGGATGGATGGATGGATGGATGGATGGATGGATGGATGAATAGATGGCAAACTCATGGATGGAGGGATGAGGGGATGGACGGGTGGTGGATGGATGGATGGATGGATGGATGGATGGATGGATGGATGGATGTAAGAATGGACTGATGGAATTAGGAATAGGCCGAGGGACAGACATGCAGATGGATGGATGGAAAGATTGGAAAGATGTATGGATAGATGAATGGACACAGGATGGATTGGCACATCAGGAGTACGGTGTGCTGACGGTGTCCCACTTGGCGCAGGTACGTCTACCACAGCTCGCAGTGGATGGTGGCAGGGAACACGGACCACTCCTGCATCACACCACGGCTCTACATCCACCCCGACTCCCCCTGCTCGGGGGAAACATGGATGAGGCAAATCATCAGCTTCGACCGGGTGAAGCTCACCAACAACGAGATGGACGACAAGGGGCACGTAGGTGTGGGGCAGCCGCGCAGTGGGGCTACGGTGGGACTCGGGGCAGCGGCTCAGCCCGGCCCTCTCTGCCCGCACAGATCATCCTGCAGTCCATGCACAAGTACAAGCCCCGCGTCCACGTTATCGCCCAGGACTCCCGCTTCGACCTGGCGCAGATTCAGTCGCTGCCAGCCGAAGGGGTGCAAACCTTCTCCTTCCAAGAGACCGAGTTCACCACGGTGACGGCCTACCAGAACCAGCAGGTACCCACGGGGCCGCGGCCGCCCGGCCTCCTGCTCCCCAGCGGCCCCATTGAGATGTTGCTTCCGCCCGCAGATCACCAAGCTGAAGATCGACAGGAATCCCTTTGCCAAAGGCTTTCGGGACCCTGGCAGGAACAGGTAACGGCTCAGTCACCCCCCATCACAGCCTGAGGCCCAGCCCTGGCTCTCAGCCCCATATCGCCTGCAGGGGAGTGCTGGATGGGCTCCTGGAGCCGTTCCCATGGCGGCCACAACTCGCTCTGGACTTGAAGGCTTTCGGGGCAGACAGTCAGGGTGAGTGCGGGGCCGTGGGGCCGGGTTGGAGCTGCTGGCAGGAGGACGAGGATGTAGGGCTGAGTGGGGTCACAACTGTGGGTTTGGGGCTGTGAGAGTGCGGGTGCACGGGGTTCTGTGATTCTGTACGATTATTTTGCCAAAAGTCCCGTTGAATTCGGTGTGAGCGCTCCGGGGGAAGCAGTGACGGACGTGGCGGAAGCTGCAGGAAGATTGAGACAAACAAAAAAAGAAAGAAAGAAAAAAAAGTATAAATATATGGATGTATATATATATATAAAGATGCAAGAGGTTGTTTTGGAGTAGGGTTGCTGTGTCCTGCAGCCCACAGTGCTAATTGCTACCAAACCACTGAAGGATGTTGTTTAGAAACACCGCATTAAGAATAACGAGTCGTAAAAAGGAGACTTGGGAGGAATTAAGAGGTTTAACAGATTGTAAAGAGAGACCATTTTTTTTCCCTTTTTTTCCTTTTTTCCTTTTTTTCCTTTTTTCCCTTTTTTTCCTTTTTCCCTTTTTCCCTTTTTTCCCTTTTTTCCCTTTTTCCCTTTTTTTCCTTTTTTCCCTTTTTTCCCCCTTTTTTTCCTTTTATTTTTCTTCTTTTTTTTTTCTCCTTTTTTTCCAGATTTTTTAACCTTATTTTTTAACCTTTTTTTTTTAATAGAAAAGACCATTTCTAAAACAAAAAGCTTCTCTTGAACCAACTGTGCAGGCTGCAACGCGAGAGCAGGGAGAGGGGCAGCAGTGGGGGCTGAGAGAACATTTGCAACTTGCAGCTATTGTCACACAGACACTAAAATGTCACGGCTTGGTTGGATTTATTTTTTAACTCACTGTAACATAATGGGTATTTTTCCTAAGGGCCAATATTCGAGGTGATCTTAATGGTCCCTTCCAACCCAAACCGTTCTATGATTCTGGAAAGATGGAAATAGAACAAAATTCTTATCTCTGCTGATAAGAAAAGTGTATTTCTGGGGGAAAAACAATAAAGAAAGAAGAGAAAGGAAGGAAAAGAAGAGAAATAGCAATCATGGAGCCTCAAAGCCAGGAGACAAATTAAAAATGATAAGCTACATAAAATAACTGGTCATCAGCTTGGATTTTAAAGCCTGATAGCAACGGCAAAAAGAATTTGGTCTTTGAGTTGCTCTGTTCTTCCCACTGCTATCCCCAAATTTGTGTGGGGGTTGAGTGATGTGCTGCTTCGGGCACGGGCTGCACCCAGCGAGCTCATCTGGATGGGAAAGCGCTCGTTCATTTCTTTCCTAAAAGAGAATGGCAAAATGCTGTGTGCATTTACGGCTTCGGGAGACACCTACGGTACTCGAGGGTACGTCTCAAATTGCATGGGGAGCCGAGGAAAATGAGTCAATTCCTGTGAGCAGGAAGGTACAAGAAACTCTCCATTGGGCTGAATGCATCTTTTTGTTCTCACGTAGAAGGGGGGAAAGCTGCCTGTAATTTGCACAGAAAACTGGGAGCCTGAAATAAGCAGAGGTGCTGTCGCGGGAGGCGGCTATGGCTGGCACGGCGGGCGCAGAGCTGGCGTGGGGCTGTTCCAGGCACAGCGGTGGGGTTTGACACACACGGGTATGGACAGCCATGCTGATGGGGTTTGACACGCACGGGTATTTCTTAGACAAGTGGGAGCAGCATTCAGCTGATGGGTGGATCTCCCTTTTTCCCGGTTGGTGACAGCGGGACGCACAGCGGCGCGGAGCTGCTGGCTGGAGCAGCCGCTGACCCACTGCAGATTATTCCTCTTCTTCCCTCCAGGCAGCAGCTCCAGCTCTTCCCCGGTGACCTCCAGTGCTGGGACACCCTCTCCTCTCAACCCGCTGCTGTCCCCTCCGTGCTCACCTCCCACCTTCCACCTGGCTGTGAGCAGTGCCGGCGCACCGTGTCCTGAGCCCCACCTGCCCGGCCTCGGCGTGCCCCTCTGCTACCGGCTGTGCTCCGCCAACCTCCTCCGCCAGCAGCCCCTCATCCTCCCCAGCCACCAGAAGCCAGGCGGCCCTGCTCCCCCCGTCCTGCCCCACTTTGTGGTCGATGTGCCCAAGCTCTCCTCCCTCGGTATCGCCAGCCTGAAGAGCTCGAAGTCTGAAGACCTGAACGGGCCGTGTCTGCAGGTCCCCAACTCCGCCAGCCAAATGCTGTATGGATTACACGCATCTGGAAACATTTTCCCATCGAGTCCCATTGCTCGGGAAGCACTTAATTGTTCCTTACATCCTCCATATGGTTTGTACGGCTACAGCTTCTCCGTGCCATCCAGACTGACGAGCGCGGCGAGCCATTTTGGGGTGAGTGACAGCCTGCCTGCTGCCTTCAGGGACGGCCGGTGCAATCACCCCAGCTGGCACTCAGCAATTAACCACTGCCTTTAGCGGGATGCTGTCATGTTCCTGAGCGCATCGCTATGTAACGCAAACCCGTTCCCTGGTCAGACCCAGGGTCTTGATAATTGCTGAGTACGAAACACGGTGCGGTGCTGGAGCAGGCTGATGGGCCTTTAATTTGGGGCTAAACGTGCAGTATTGCAGGCAGCACGGAGGGCTGTGGTGATCCAAGCAGGCCGATACCCATCGGTGATATTTGTGTAGGGTTGTAAGGGATGGGTGAGCGGTGCAGACACCTTTGTACTATTTGCACTCTGAAGTGGGAACATAGATGCATGCATTTCCACAGATCTGTTTTCCTGAAACTATCGAGCTTGCCTACAGTCAGTCCTGAGCCGCACCAGCTCCTGCTCATCCTCCCTGTGGATTTCCCCTAATTTCAAAGGGATCCTCAGAGAGTGAGGGTCAGCAGAGGAGCTGCATGCGCTCATGTGTTGACTTGGAGCTGGTCAACCCCATGGAAGTGCCTCGATGGACCCACATCGCAATGCAGACATAGGTTGAAGGCTCTGGTGCTGCGTTAAGGACACAGAGCCCCACACAGGTCTTCCCAGAGCCGTCCCCTCGCATCCCATCCCCACGCAGTGCTGGGGGATGAGAGCAGGAGCTGCAGAGGATGAGGACTGAGCAGAGTTCTGGACACCCCTCCCACAGTCCCATTCATTTTATTTTCACCCGTGATAATTGTGTTATTCCTGTAAATAATCTCTGGCTCTGGGGGCACAGTGCGGCTCGCTGTAAGTTGGGGCACAGCTTATATTCGCTCCCCAAAGCCATTTCTGTTACCTATGACAGATGTGATACAAAGTGCCTGACGGGGACCTGCCGTATTTTGGGATTAAATAAAGAAAATTCTGTATCTACAAACATAACAGCAATATAGAAGGATTAAACGTAGGTTTAAAAACCAAAAGTCATACTGATTTTTTATTTAAAAGCATGAGATTTTTTTCCATGAGCCCCCATTTCCAGGTCGGTGGACTGGGATGGGTGCAGCAGAGCGCTGCTCGTGGCCGTGCTTTTGGGGCTCTTTGGGTTTGGGCTGAGGGTGGTGGGCAAACATTCATCTCCCAGATAGTGAACAGGAATATCCCTGGGCTGTTGGCCATGAGCTGGGGGGATCACAGCACACTGCAGCTGTTCAGTGCTTCCCACCACTTGCAGTGTTTGGAGACTGGTGATGGCTGCAGGAGCTCTCACTTTTATAGATGTAGGGGTGAATAAGAACACAAACCCAGTGCTGTTGTGCTGTCGTTAATGAGAACAAGGAGAAAACAACCTGAGGTTTCGGAAAGGTCGAGGCGCCTTGGCCGCTGAGCTCTCTCAGAAGGAGCCCAAAGTGACTCAGAACCGTCTGCCCGCACTCCAATACAGCAAACAGAGCCAACAGCACCAAAGGTGCCCCGTGTCCCTGCGGGGTGGGTTGGGGTGGGGGTGTCCCATCCACAGAACGAGGGCTTAAAACCCACGGAGACACAAAAGCACTCCTCGTGTTACCACCAAAGGGGCGTCCTGCCATCACCCACACACCACGGAGGGAGGGTCAGTCGCGCCGGGGGGAGCCCCCTCACTCCCGTTTGATCTCCTGAGGTTTGGGCTGTAATTAAACGATAATTTGTCTGGCAATTACACAAAACAAAGGAGGGCCGGTTAGCGATACGCAGCAGGACAAATAAGAGCGCGGAGCATTTGAAATGTATCCAGTATTGAAACCATCAACATCTGCGGCTCCGCAGCATCAGACATGCTGTTCCAATAAAGGGGCAGAAGGGAACAGGCATCGGCTCCCACCAGAGCATCAAACGTCTGTGTTTACAAATTTGTATTGCGCATTAATATGTAAACACACGCGATAGGAAACAGATGAGCCCACGGCATTGACGTCTCCTTTCTCCTTCCATTCGTGTGCGCAGAGCACACGAAGATGGGGTGACTTTTGGAGAGGAACGCTGGACAAAAAGTGCAGCGGAACGTTGGAAATCCGTGCTTTCCATTTTAAATCTTTGCATCCCCTTTTTAAACTCACGCTTCCCAGTTGTGCATGGGTTGGGGCATGCAGGCAAAAGAAAAAGCCTCGTTGAGACAAAGAAGGAAAATGGAGAAGTCACCCTCCTTGTAATTTACAGGCAAGACTGAGAACTGCCAGCCACTCCTCCCCATCCCAGCCAGCGTTTTAGGGTACAAACTGCACTGCAGTTTTTCAGCCAGAGGGTGGTGAGGCACTGGCACAGGTTGCCCAAGCAGGCTGTGGATGCCCCATCCCTGCAGGCATTCAAGGCCAGGCTGGATGTGGCTCTGGGCAGCCTGGGCTGCTGGTTGGTGACCTGCACACAGCAGGGGGTTGGAACTGGAGGAGCATCGTGCTCCTTTTCAACCCAGGCCATGCTGTGATTCTATGATATCTCCATCCCTACAGCAGCATCGATGCTCAGCAGCGCTCACAGCAGCATCAGATTGCTGGGAGGAACTACTCACTGCATTTACCAAAGGCCTTCCAGGATCACGACACATCAGAGCGATCCCAAACTTCCCCTCAAAGCAAATCCAAACCTTCACAGCGCCCCAACATCGGTTTGGTGCAAGGGTCCCCCACTGCAGGGCCAGGAAGGTCATCACAGACCGCTATGGGATCAGGGCGGGGGGACAGCACGGAGCTGCCCCTGGATGGGCTCAGAGCTCAGCATTCATTCCCTAACAGCACTTCAGAGGAGGGCTTACAGCACAACGGGCCCTTTTAAGATAATTTGTCAGCTTAGAAAATAATCACCATGCACACAGGGAAGGGGAGAGCATTCGGAGAGCTCCACGCGGCGACACGGGGCTCAGCCAGCTCTCGTCTCCTCCTCTCTGCTTTGACAGCCACACTCGCCCCAAAGCAGCCCCAATTCCGCCGTCTTTCTTCCTAAAATAAGGCACACCTGCAAGGAAGGAGCTTTTCTTCGGGACATTCCTGATCTGGAGCGCATTACGTTGATATTTTTGTTGTGTATTTGCGATGATTTGCTCCAGCGATAACGGAGCAGCGTGATGTCGTGCCTGGGACTGATTAGAACGGCGCTTTTGATCAGCGCAGCGGATTGAAACAGTTGTTTATTTCTGGACACGGCTTCAAGACCGAAAAAAAAAGGGAAAGAGAGAAAGGAAAGAAGCTCTGAGCCTCTGTGAATGCCGGGGTGGGGTTTTATTTTTGCCAGGGGAATTTACTTCACTTTTGGAAGTTGTGGAAAATTCCTCTATTCGGCTTCAATGCTGCAATGGGGAGAGTGGGGCGGCCCGGCTGCTGTCCCTTCTGTATGTGAGGAGGGGAGAAAGAGGAGGAAAAAAGGAGGGGAAGGGGAAAAAAAGAAAAAGGAGAAGGGGAAATAGGGGGGGGAAGTAGGGGGGAAATAAAGGGGGGATGTGAGGGGAGGAAATGGGGGGGAAGGGAAAAAATAGAAAGGAAATGGGAAAAAGAAAGGGTGGAAAAAGGGGGGAAAGGGAGGGGAAAGGGGAAAAAAAGGAAAATGGAGAAAGAAGGAAGGAAAAGGGGGAAAAAAAGGAAGGGGAAGAGAAAAGAAAAAGAAAACTGAGAAAGGAGAGGAAAAATGGGGGGGAATAAAGGGGAAAGGAGGCGGAAAAGAAGCTCCTTTCCCAGTCTCAGAGCACGCCGTGCCCCAGGCGCAGGAAACATAAAACTCCTATGACCACACTCAGCATTTCCTACAGCGATCCTCTCGGAGCATTCATTCAAATCCCTGCACACCTGGCAGCCACCTCCATCTCAAACATAACGCTGCAGCTGAACAGCCTTTCCTTTTGGCTTTTATAAACTGAAGCCAACGTTCTTCTGCTGCAAAACCTGGCCGTGAACGGGCTTCTTTTGGTTTACCTCCAGTTCGTATACAGACTTTTGGGAACAAAGATTTTAATTGCACAAATATTTTTAACAAAACCCGCACACAGAGGCTGGCAGGGCTGCCACCCCATCCCTTCCCATCACCACGTGTTCACATCAGCCCATTCTTTGGCATTTATTGTGTCTCTGTTTGCTTCCCACTCCCCCACAGGATGCTCAGAGCCACAAGTGAACACGTTGGTCACATCCTTTGCTATTTCTCACCACAAACCAGAGCCCACGGCGCCCAACCGTCGCAGCAGAATGCACCTCCTGCCCATTGGCACCAACACAGGGAGAGAAAGCACGCATTTCTGGGCTCTCCTTCTACCTGTGTTCACCT
Organism: Lagopus leucura; assembly: GCF_019238085.1. Taxonomy (NCBI): domain Eukaryota; kingdom Metazoa; phylum Chordata; class Aves; order Galliformes; family Phasianidae; genus Lagopus; species Lagopus leucura. Next base: position 415,159 of record NW_024962303.1, on the reverse strand, counting down.
TGAAGGCAGATCCCCATCCCTGGGAAAGCCCAGAGCTCAGCAGACCTGCAGACACTGAGCAGTCCCTGCCTTCCCCCAGCCCTCCCAGCACAGGAAAGGAGCAGCAGCGGTGATTACGGAGGCACTGCTCTGCACTGAGCTCATTGCAGCACAGCCAAGGGCCCATTTGTTCAGAGGGTTAAAGCAGAAACAGCTCCAGCAGAAATCCTGAATTGGGTCTGTATTGATTCCTAGCTTTCAGCACTGTTATTTCCATTGGGATTTGTACCTCCCATCACACACAACCTGGAGGTGAACGCTTCCCCGATTTCCATGTTCTACAGCCACACTTTCAAGGGCTTTCATGAGAAAAGGAGCAGTGCCAGCACCGGGTGCATGGTGAGGGGCAGCCCAGGCCCCTTTTTGTCTCTGCCCCCTCTCACTGAATTGTGTGCAAAGGGAAAGCCACAGATCCCACTGTGGGAAACACCTCCTGCCCTGTGCTGGCAATGGGGTGGTCAGGGTGTCAGCCTGGGCAATGCAGGCCAGGAATGAGCTGTCAGCAGCTCCCCGGGATCTGACAGCACCCAACAAATGCTTCCCCCCTCCTCTCCCAGTCCCATACATCAATCAGAGCCCAGCACTGCCTGCTCCACGCTGCTGGTCACAATGGCAGCAGAGCCCACAAAGCCCAGCTGTCTGGGCTGCTCAAGGAGAGAGCGAAATTCAGTCTCACTTCCTTCTTGGGGACACAGAGTATAAATCAGCACTAAATGCTTCAATGCAGAGTTATTTCCTGCTCCCCAAGCAACGTTCGTGACGTGGGGGCTGATCTCCCCTGGACTCACATGCTCTGCAGTGCACTGAGCAGCTGAATGTGCTGAAGAATCTGCAGCAGAAGGAGGGCAGGATGCAGAAATAGCAGGGTTAGGATCTGCAGAGGAGCCAACCACGCATCTCCTCACACTGAGCTCTGCACCTCTGAATCTGCTGGCTGCACACATGGCTGCTCATCAGCACGGTCCTGGTGGAATCTCAGGGGATTTCTCCTCGGGGGAGGCATCCAAAATACAACAGAAAAAGGTGATACCAGGCACCGTCTTCATCTTCTTCTCATACCTATAATGGTCCCACAAGAGCAAATGTTGTAAGCAACCTAAGCAGAATTGTAAGAGCTTTGTTGGCACCACGCTTTGGAAACACGTTGAAGCAGCTCTAAGCTTTCATAGGCTCACTAAGATTGGAAAGGGCTTCTAAGATCACCAATCCTACCCCAGCCCACGCCACCATGCCCATCCCCACATACCTCAGTGCCACATCCCCACAGTTCTGAGCATCTCCAAGGACAGTGACCCACCCCCCCCCCCCCAGGCATCCTGTGCATCACCACCTCTCTTTTGGAGAAGAAATCTGTCCTAATATCCAACCTGCCCCTCCCCTGACACAACGTGGGGCTGTTACCTCTCATCCCGAGCCCAGCAGGCTGGGCAGAGCACAGGTCTGCACAAACAAGGGAGATGCTGTGCCCTTGCACAAGAAGCTGCCCACGAGCATCCCACCTTACTGCTGGGATAAGGCAACCCCTGCCTGCCCCACAAAGGCAGCAGAGCACGACGCTGCTGCAGTAACAGAGGCAAAGGGGAGGCTGTGAGCAGGGCTGAACGCACATCTGCCACTGGTTTGGCCACACCGTGCCATCAGACCACGGCACTGGGTTGCCTGTAGAAATAAATAGCAGCTGGGGCCGTATCCTGTTACCACTCCTGGGGCGAGCTGCTCCTCTTTGACATGATGATGAAGCTCACCTGTGACCGACGAGGACTTTGTGTTCAATTAATTAAGATGCCACGCCTGCAAATGATGCCTTTCGTTCATCCAGTCCTGACAGCACTTGGGATGTCTCTATCACCACTCTGCCAGCACAGCGTGTGGGGAAGGGAAAAAGGCAGACAAGAATTGCAGCCTTTCCAGCCAATGTTATTGTGTTAATGGTAAATTACACAAGGAACGAGCATGAGATGGCCCTTAAGTCCCTTCCAACCCAAAGCCACTCTAAATATTGCCTGAAGAACATCTTCCCATTTGGAAGGTCAGTCTTAATCTCTGAGATTGCCTTCGTGCAATGCCAAGAACTGAAAAGCATCCAAAACTTCAGAAAGAGTTTCAGATCTTCTTTCTCCAGCCTGGAGAATCAATCTGCTCCCCCAGTCCTCTGCAAGAATCATTTCTTTGTCACGGACCCGGCTGTAATTATCTCCTAGAGAACAACTCTGTTGGTGCATCGGTTTTCAAACACAACATCCATTTCTATTGGCCGCGTTTATTTAATTTGAGCTGATTAGCACAGGGCCCAACAAGTGGCTTAGACTAACAGCGTGTCACTGCTGAGGCATTCTGTAGGTAATGAGAAGACACGGGACAGCACACATGTTGCTTTGTCTGCATTAATCTATTTACATTGTAATTCTTCAACTGGTTTTAATGGCTGCTTCAGCTGGAAGCGATTAGTCGCCCAAATGAAAGCCACGTTTCTCACTCCGCATGCTGTGAGGTTTGTGGCTGTTGTCTTTTCGGTGCTTTTTGTTTTCCAATTTGTGGCAGATACCCCTTGAAAACAGATCCCACGGAGGGGCTGCTCCTACTCCTCAGCTCCTTGCTCCCAGTTGTCTCTTTTTCAGCTAAAACCTCAGATGGGTCACAGAAGTGCATCTGAAATGCAGCGCTCCGTGCTGTGTCTCCCCGAGGTTCTCCCAGCCCTGCGCTCCTCTCAGTCCGTGGCTGCTTCTCAGGATGAGAGGTGATGGCCCCATGTTGTGCTCAGGGTGGATGTTAGGGCAAATTTCTTCTCTGAAGAGCAATGCTGCACCAGCACAGCCACCCAGGGAGTGGTGGGCTCACCATCCCAGAGCTGCTCCAGAGCAGAGGGATGTGGCACCGAGGGATGAGGGCACTGGGGATGGGTTGGGGCCGATGGCCGCAGCTCTCTGTCCTTCTCATTTTGCCGCAATCCAAAAGCCCTTGTGGTGTGTGCATCCCATCTGCAGCACCTGCAGCTCATTACATGCTGGGGCACAGGGTTGGGGCAGCCCCCACCCAGCACCAGGCAGCAGAGCTTCTCAGGGCTGCAGACAGAGCCCATCCACAGCACTACAGCAGCATTAGAGGATCCCTCTTCGAGCAGCTGAAAACCAAAGAGCTGCCAGCTGTTCTCCCTTGCTGCGTCTCTGCAGCCTCCACATCTTTCCTCAGCACACAGCCCAGCATTAATCAAGAGGGTTGGAAGCATCCTGTATCAGCTCTGCAGAACAGAGCTCCGGTGATTTACTGGCGGATTCCTCCAGCTCCTGTTTTGCTTTCATGCTGGAGCAGAGGTCAGCAGAGGCAGATGCATGCTTTCACTTTGTCTCGCATTTGCTGCTGTCAGTCCAGCCCCGCTCGGTCCCTGCGGAGCAGCAGGATGTGCTCGTGCTCTCAGCCCCGTGCGCTAATTGATTTTCGGGAGCCCATTCATCAGTTTAATTTAGTAGATCACCCACCAGGTTTGCTGTTCACTGTCAAAGGTAATTCAATTAAAACTCCCGGAGTGTGACTGACTGCTCCCTGTTCAATGTGCTCAGCAGCTGTGCCGACACATCTCCATCCCACCATGCCTGCAAACAGCCGCAGCCCGGGAGCAGGCCGTACCTTGGCTGATTAACACACACAGCAGCGCCAAAAATTAAGTCCAAATGCCTCCTTCTGTATGCAACAGCATGCAAATGCAGCAAGGCAGTAATTCCAGCAAAGGCAAAAGCCTCCAAAGTGGCAAAAGTCAACAGTGGGTGCAATGGCTGAATTCCATCTGTGCATCTTACCGAACCAGAGCCACGCCAGGCTGATAGGTATTAATAATTCTAACCCCACAGACATCTCTGGTGCAGAAATGGATGTGAGTGTATGGAGATATCAGGTTCTTAAGTGCTTGCAGTGGGGCAAGGGGGTCAGGGAGCACTGTGATATACAGCTGCTGCCAGGAGCCCTCCTCTCATTGCCATCGAATCCCTCTCTTCTCCTGGCATTAATAAATTAAGGCACCTGCTACACCAATCAGCAGAAATCTGGATAATCGTTATCGCTTCGATCCGGAAACGACGTCCATCACCAGGGAGCAAATGAGGCACAGCTTCTACATGGGACTTTAAGAAGGAAAAAAAAGACTGCGTTTGTCAAATTACTGCAGGAAAAGTCCATCTCCCTGTGATGGACTTAATCCACTTCCAGGTCACAGCAATTGGTCACGGCCAGCTCCGGGAGACTGGAACTAATTGACAACACTCCAAAGGGGACTGGCAGCTTTCCTACAGCCTGCAGTCAGTGCTGGGCTCCATCCGGGGTCGGAAGCGACGCGCTCAGCAGCCAACGTGGATCCAGTGTGCAGTGAGAGGAGAGGAGTGGAGCACTGCCACCTCCACCAAAGCAAACATCCCAGCAGGATGGCAGCGTTACCTCTTGGGAATAAAAGGAGAGTTCTTAAAAACAAGCAACAATATACATAGAAAGAATACATGGGGAGGGGATGTCTTCATGGAATGTTTCAAAAGGCTTTCCTACCCCTGCCAGCTCCTTCAGACAGAAATTGATGATAACAAAGTATTACGAAGCAGATAGTGGGGAAATTAAATTAAGCTGATTGTTATCTTGTCAGATAAGCTTGCATGTCTGATTTATGACTTTAGACTTCAGGGAAACAGTTATTTCATTTCGAGCTAACAACTTCAGGCTCTCCTTAGCAATGCACACAGTCTGAACAGAAAGGCTGAGAAGGATGAGTAACAAACAGAGAGCAGTGAGTCTGCCCCAGCCCACTGCTGGAGGACACTGCAGGGCTTCCCAGAGAGCTCACATCCCACAGCACAGCGACTGCCTGACTGCATCTTCTTCCCTGTCAAGCAGGGCGATGGCACTTGGAATCAGCTGCAGATTGCTCACGTTGCTCTTTTCCTTTATCTGAATGGTAACAGAGCTGCTTCTGACACGAGGAAGGCCACTGACCCCACTGGGATTTCATGGAGAAAATATAGCTTGACACACATGCCAACGCTGACAGCAGAAAGCAGTGCTCTACAGAGTCCTGAAGCAAAGCCATCATGTGCTCCATCAAAATCTCAACACTCCCTTTGAAAACAAAAACGGAACTTTCTGTTAAATCCTATCTTCCATCAGTTCACAGTGTGCTTCTGTCTGGATGAAACGGCAGCGATGCCATCCGGAACCAATGGGTCCCCATGAGACAAAGCTGCTCAAAGCAGCTCGCAGGGCTGCCAAAGCCCCCCTGTAAGAACGAAATGCTGATTTCTGTTGGACCCACACAAAAGCAGAGCTCAAGGCTCCCTCTGCTGGGTCCCAAACAACGATGGAAGCCCCACGGAGGACCAACTCAGCCACCAGCAGCTGCCAGTTTTCCCACTGTGTGCATTAAGGACAGCACACCAACGACACGCCGCTCATCTGTCCCCGCACAGAGCCATGCCAGAAACCATCCACAGCCTGGGCAACACAACCTGAAGTCATTTGGCTGTACAGTTTTATTTACCAGTTGCAGTTACAGTTACAAATCGTCCCATAACAAGTAAAGCCGTTTCCACCATGAACACTGCCAAGTTACAAAAATTATTCTCTTCTCTATACAACGTCACCAACTTCAGAATTTGTCTCTGTACATCGTTGCTGACCATATGTAACAAAATTTCTGGGCTCTGAGGGTCTCCACAAAGGCAGAGTGATGATCTTCTCCCGTTGGCACTGAGATTTCTTTTCCTTCCTTTCCTCCCTTCTCCTTTCAGCTGGATCTTTTCATGGCTTTGTTGTGGAATCCAATGAATGAAGGCTGCCTGGACACGAGCAGTAGGAAGCATAACACAAAGATACCACAGTCTATAGTAAACCAGGAATTAAACAGTGAGCAAAACCACCCTGAAGCAACGTTTCACCTTAGATGTGCCTGCTCATAAGTACAAATACTGAAGCACTGTTTGGTAAAGAGGTTGCATAAATGCTCATACAATTTATTTAACACAAAGCAGACTGCTGCAGAAGTACACCATCATCTCACAAGAGACACCAGGAACGTAAAAGCAAGGAGCCACAGTGGGTCAGAAAAAAAACACCAAACGTTTCCAGGAGAACTCCAATGGAAGAATTATACCAGAGTCAAATATTGCTTGAAGTTCCAGTTTTAAGCACTTGCAAAACACTGGAGAAACATGCAGACATTATAAATGCAACTCCTGCAACGTGGTGAAGGGCAGCTCACACACACAGAGGCTCCTTGCCCAGGAGAAGGCAGATCTACAAGCAGAAGCAACTGGTGCACGATGCTGGCAACACTCACACACAGCAATGCTCAAAGCTGAAGCAGCGGGGCAAAGATTCCTTCTGGTCCCAACCTTCTTTGCTTTATCAGCCAAGTCTGCCCAGCTCTGTGCAACACAGCAGGTTGCCAAACACAAGGAATCCTGAGCTTATGGTACAGCCCTACCAACAACCAACTGCAAAGCAAGTTCAGATTTAGTGCATTTATTACACAACAGCAGCTTCCAGTCCTGTCACGAGATCTGAAGTAACTGAGTGTCAACAAGTACACCAAGTGCACCAGGATGAAGGCACACACACCAGTTTCCACAGCTGTGGGTAACCTGGTTGCATAGATACACCACTACCATTTTGTTATGCTGTTCAGGAGTAGCTAGGAGGAAAAAAGGGGTAGCATACATTTACCTTAATGGTTTTAAAGGATTGTACCTACAGTTAAGAGTGTATCATCTCTAAAATACCTTCCAGCTTCTCCTATTTGCAGGAGGAACGTTGAAAGGTGTTTGAAAGAAGGCTGCACTGAACTTAAGTGCAAACACAGGAAAAGTGCACATTTAAATCACTCAAATTCAGGCTGCCAGCCTGAGATACAAACCCACATTTCAGGTTGCTTTATCTGATTTTCCATGCTTTGTGCCCTGAATACCTCAGCACGTAACATCCTGCTACGCCTCCAAAGCGACTGAGCAGCACATCAAAAATGGCTTGAAACAGCTCCACAGTTTCCTCATTTTTGCCCATTTTTCACTGAAAAAAAAATCCTGCTGACTAAAAGAAAGTAAGCAGTTTTTAACTGAAACATTTCCCCAATGCTGGCAAGTCTGCATGGTCCTCAGCACCGGTGAATTAAGAAGTAATTCTAAGTCTATGGTGCTTCACATCTTCCTCACACCTACAAAAAATGATTCCAAAAAAGTCAGGAAGAAATGTTTAACATCATCACTTACCACAACACACCACAAGTAGTTTCTGCTATGAATTTCTACCTCCATTTCTTTACTTCACAGCCACAGGAGTCTGAAAGCTCCTGAAAGCAGTCCGAATCTCTCACTGTGCAGAAGTGTAAGAAGATGAACTAAAACAAACCACCTTCTCCATAGATGACTTCAATGTTATGGACCACATTACCCCACCTGCAGAGAGCAATATTACACCTCACAAAACAAGGCAGCTGTTCTCAACCCAACAGAACCAATGCATTCATCCAGCAGCTGAGTGGAGGCACAGCAGTTGTGCCCCCCTTGCTCACCCAGTTCTCACTTTGCTCTCTCCAATACCAGACCAGCTGCAACGAGCAGAGGAAGCAAGCTGACCCAGGAGTGTGCCCTGGTTGGAGAGGACAAGGTTGGGACCTTGGCTCATGAAGGATGACCGTGAGGATGCAAACCTGAGGAAAAGCACTTTGGTGTTTCTTATATGGCAGAAGTAGGGGATACGATCAGTGCTTTTCCTTGCGTATAAAGGAAAAACAAATGGAGAGAAAGCACGACAAGGAATGAGAAAAGCAGGCTTCAGTTATCTCACATGGGGTTTCTCAGCTTGAGCCTAAGGATAACAGAGAGCAGGAGCTCCACACCACGGTGGTGGAAGCAGAGACGACCGTGGCATTACTGGCTGCACCACAGGATGCTGAGAAAAGCAAAACGGAGAAGCTACAGCACTCAACATTAAACAACGTGCAAGCTAAAATATTCAACAGAACCAACCAAGTTGAAAAATATATTTTATTCCTCCTGGACTAAAGTGATCAAACCGTACAAGTTCCCAATTACATGAAAACAGCTTTTGGTAACTTATTTTTAACTGAACCTGCACCATTACTGTAGCTTTACAATATTACAACCACCACAGGCCGAAGTCCACTCTTTCATTTTGACAAGTGTACTTGCATGAAGTCCACACTGTCCACCTCTAAGGTTCCAGGAGCTTGGCTATATAAGAAAGTTGGCTACTACAATCATCAGAACTGAATATATCAGTTCTCCAACCACAAACAGTTCTCATAATTTAAAAAAAAAAAAAAAAATCACTTCATAATTTAAAATATTTATCAATAGCACTCTGCTTTCCTTTCAGCTAGAATGCTCCGGCGTTACTGGCTGACTTAGGATATCAACTTGATTCAGTGAAAAAAAGCTTGCCAAAAATATATCAACTTCAAAATGTACAGAAAAAGACATGAGAGCTGATACTTCTGGATTACTGAATGTATTAGAAAGAGGAGAAGCTCAGAGTGAAGAACCCTACGTTACAAATATTGGAACACCTACGCCGCACTGCGCGCACCTTTTGAGCACAGGGGGGAAACCTCAGTATTCTGACAGCACAGCCAGGGCTGCAGCTCTGCTTAACTTAAACTTGATCACGAAGGCGGGCCAGCCTCTGTGACAGCTCATCCTGCAGAGATGCAAAGCAAAGAAACCATCAGTAAAAGGAACACTGATTTTCGGGAAGCACGCGGTCACTGTGGGGTTCTGCAGTCGTGCGTGCAGATGGCATCGAGTCCAAGCCCCAACAAGAAATTCTAAGCTGCCTAGGGCAAACATAGAGCACTGCACACTCATCTTTTAAAGATTTTCAGAGGTTAAATGGGGAAAAGAAAAAAAAAAAAGCACAGTCTCTGTGTATGGAAAGGGAGCTGGGAGGATTCATTACATTTGGAGCAGGTCAGAGACTCAGCAGTTTGGAACTCTATTAGATAATCATGCAAAAAAGATTTGGAAATAACTAAACTTAATGCATCCACTAAACTAAACGTATTTTTAATTACTGTGCTTACAAGACTGCTTTAATTACATATTATTTCTTTTGAATTGCCAAAATCTAATTAGAATTTAGCAAGTTTGCTCTGGCTGAGTGAAGCATGAGTTCTGTTCCACAGCTCTTTAGAAACATTGACTTCTATTGAGTCTTAACTTACCTGCTCTGCTGAGGCAACGCTTGTACCAACAGAACCTGTCTGCCCTTGAGGTAGTTCCATGTTCAGATCAAGGCTACAGATAACAGAAAAGTACAAAACCAGAACAAAAGTCAGGCACACGTGGCTAAAGGAAGAAGTACAAGAAGTGACACACTGAGCAACACTGGGACAGCAGGAGATCCCTGGCACGCAATGAACACTGCAGACCTGCTCATTAGACAGCCCAACCAGGAAGCTAGCTTCACCACCAAGACAAGCCACACATGGCAACCAGCATCAGGACAGAGCAAGACTTCAGTTTAACAGTAATGTATCAGACACACCATGCATACCAGTGACACAGAGACAGAAAAACCTACAGCTAAGTTATAAACAGTGACTGATGGCCAGGGGTGAAAGGAAAGTTACTGATACTTGTCTGCTTCCAAGAGACACATTTGAAGCACTGATACCTCACCTCTGTGTCTGCCTGGAAGGGTTGGTGTTACCTACCCTGCTTCATCTGCCATTTCCTGTAGAAGCATATCCACCTGGTTCTAGAGAAAAGAAAACAAAACTGGCTCAGTTGCACTGCTGCAGCTCACACTGAGCTCTTCTGTTCAATCCTGCAGAACAGATTTTAAAAACAAAACACTGCTTTAAAGTGAAACATCTTTAACAAAACTGTGCTTAACCACCAGAGGGCTCTGCATGAACTCAAAAACCAGCAGAGTTCTGACTATTAAAAGCCCATTCACTGAACTTCAGTGTCTGAGAAATAATGCTCCTGAAGAACTGCAGTCAGCTGTTAGCAAACAAAGCAAACATCTCCGAACGCAGTGCCATCAACTGCTGACTGCAAACCATTAAACCAGTGCTCTGCACACTGGGAAAGAAAGCCCATCTCCAACAGACGTGGTTTAAGGTTTATTGACAAAGCGCTGCCTCCAATAAGCATCAGACAAAACTTCTGATGAAGTTCAACATCTTCTGGGCTACCAGGAGCTGGCAGCTGCCAGGAACATTCAACTACCTTAAGCATTGCTTAAGAGTGTATCTCAGCTAAGAAGCTTTACCAAGAGCTCACCAAAGCACTGCTCATTCCACAGCAGGGCTGAAGATCTCAATGGGTAATATAAAATCAGTCCTACTAGAAGTGAGAGAGAGCAAAATGCAACTGCATGACCTGCCACACTGTGGCTGTAACTTGAAAGACTCTCTTCTCATCAAGAAGCAGAAGATGAAAACACTTCAGGTGCCTCAAAGCAGGCAGAAAGGAGCACGTAACTTTTCCATGCAGTTTGAACAAAGTTTTTTGTTTAGTATTCTTACTTGTGGTGTTGTTAGTGTTGTAGTGTTGCTCATGGTGTCCTCCATCTGCTGCGTCTGCACATCCAGTGTTTCAAACTGATGTTCAAATTTATCCATTAATGCAGATATCTACAAAAACACAAATCGAATCACTGAGCTGCAGATAACAGAAGAGCAGCACAACTCCTAGAACTTTTTATATATACCTCCACAAAAAGTTTCCATTTACCTTTTCCAGGTTCATGCTCTTCAGAGTGGCATCCATGGATTTCACCACCCCTGCCATCGACTTCGTTACCTGAAACGAGGTCAAGAATTCATCACAAGGAGGAAAAATGATGAGTTTCTTACTGAGCCCTCTCACTTCTATCCAGTTCCTACAGTACCAAATAGCAGGGCATATTTTACTGCCATCTAGAACATCCCTTTTTTTAGGGTCCTTCCATTGGAAACGTTACAAATCCATTCATGCACTAAAAGCTGAGATCTATATGGCATTAACTTCTGAGGGTCTCAAAACCTGTCAAAGGATAACGGATGTGTTTAGGTACACAGATCACAGGGCAGCACAAACTGTGCCTGAGCAGCAGCACAGCCACGTACCATAAGGTATCACCTGAGCTAAAAAGGTAAGGCTGGAAAAGCCCTCTGAGGTCCCCAAGCACAGCCCACCCCACCACACACAGTGACCACATTCCCCTGGGAATCCGATTCCTGGGATCAGAAGTCCTACAAATGGCTGCATGCATTTGGGAAGGGATCTCCTTAGGAGCACGAATAACAGCAATTAACGAGTTACAAGCTACAATCATGGCAAAGAAGCACCTATTACTAAGGAGCAAGTGCCAGCAAAGCTCCTTTAGACTCTGTGCAGACGTCGTGCTGAGGGATGTGGCTCAGGGGAAGTCTTGGTGACAGCTGGACAGTTGGACTGGATGACCTCAGAGGTCTTTTCCAACCTTGGAGATCCTATGCCTCTACTGTATGATTCCAGCACCCGACTTATTAACAGACACATGTGAAACCAACCTTCCAGCTCATTACAGATGGAATTCAGTCCCTCCCAAGAGGATCAGAAGGGACTAATCCTTTCCAAGGACGCATTCAAATAGACTTACCTTGCCCATTGTCACTGCAGTCTGAACTCTTGCTGCCACAGCATCAACCCTGGCACTCATGCGCAGGAAATTAATGGCCTGGTTCTTCTGCCTGATGGCATTTTCTGCATGTATTCGTGCAACTTCCATGTTCCCCTTCTGGATGGCCTGTATGAGAGAAGAAAAAAAGCATTCCAACTCTCCTGGATCTTCATAAGCATGTTTTTCTAACAGCCTATTTTTTATAAAAGCATCAATTGATCACATCAATATATTTTTATTAATTAAAACAAAATAGATCTAAGACAATTTTCTTAGCAGCTAAAAGCCACCAGTTCTTCATGAAGAACACATCCTCACACTTACTAATAAGCATGGGAAAACGTACAGTATGTAATTTAAGTCTCAAGCATTTATCAGTGCCATCAGCAGGCATGCCAGGAAACAGCAACAGATTCTGCTACACAATGTAACCAGACCTGAAGATGTTTCAGCCCCACTGCTCACCTTCTTAATCTTTGCTTTCTCGGCCTTTTCTTCTTTGTCGCATCTTTTTGAGTTCCTGTTGAGTTCCTTTGCAGCAAACTTCAAATTAAACAGGTGTTCTGCAGCACAAGTTAGGGGTCCATGAACAGGATCGATCCTTCCTCCGTACCAACCTGCTCTCCTGTTTAAGGTGCTACCAACCCTAGCACTGCTCTACTGACATTAAGAACAGACACTCATCCTATTGATCCTACTGGGCCATAGGAAAGCAGTTCAGATCCCAGCTGGCTCCACGTAACAGCAAATCCAATTCAGACTGACACATAGAACAAAACAGACACCCCCCAAGAGAAATCAAAGGCTCACTGTGCTCCTTTCACTCACGCACACTGAGCCTCTGGCTCCCAGTGAAATGGAAGAGCACAGCAATGGAAGAGCAGCTTACTGGCCTGCCTGGATCCTCCTCAGCCCCCCAAAGAAAAGTGTTATGGAACAACAGACAAATTTCCTGGATAACTGCAAGCTGGCTCTGCTGACCACACCCAGGATAACACAGGAGGCAGAGCTGCCCTTCCCAGCCAAAGGATGATCTCAGGCTTAAACAGCAGCCTTTCCATCTTTGTGTCACAGGAGCAGCAACAGTTCTGTCATCTGGACTTATTAACTATTAAGGGAGCTAAAACAACAATAAAACTGAATTTGCTGCTTGTATTTGCATTCATTTCTTTAAAATCTGGGTCGCTGTTTCTTCCTGCAGCAATAAATGAACTGCTCTGAGTCACAAACCAGACCATTTACCAAACAAGAAAACATACTGAAGTCCATTCAAGTATACGACGGGTCAGAGACCAGAATAACCAGGTAAAATATGAGATCACCTGCTTACACTGACTTGCACACCTGCTTGCACTGAGAAGGAGCATTTCAGAATACCTTATTTTGAAGTAACTCCCCCAGTTACTCATCAGATACACATTTACCCTTGGCACTCTGCTACCTCCATGGTTCTTCCTCCTATGACGACACAGCCTCGCTCCTCCCTTGCAGCTGCACAACCTCATCGAAACCAAACTTCCACCACCAGCCATGAGGTGACTCACAGTCACCTGCTCCAAGCTCCACCCCTCTCCCTACCACAACAACCAGCAGCACGCTTCAGCTACACTGAGATCTTTGTCGTCTTTTAAGCCTTTTCTACTTCTCTGTATTATGATGATTGCATACAGCCAGAAAGCTCAAGTTCACCCATAAGGGTTCTCCTCGACTGTACTTTCTTTCTGACACCAGGAAACAAAGAGCAGTTTGTGCAGCTGACAGCAGTCAGGCTTCAGGAAACAAACACTTGAGGAGCAACGTGCCATCAGCACAGCAGCCACTGCCTGTCACTTTGTGGGTCGGCAGTGTTTAGAACAATCTGCAGGGTCCTACAGCACAGCACAGCACAGCGAAAACTGGTTGTCTGCCTGAGTCACATAGATCAGGCCCCAGTGAAACCAGCCAGGCCCGAGCTCACTATCAGAACAAAATCAGCATTTCCCATTCTCCTTTAACAACCACCACAACCTCAGCTCCCACCATTAACCCCAAACCTTTTCCTCCCGATCAAGGCTTCAGGCAGCGACCTCCCGCCTCGGCGACACGCGGCCACCACACCGCCCACTCCTTCCCTCATACCCTCCCCGCGCCGATGCCTCCCCCAGCCCAGCCCCACCGAGGCCTTCCGAGGGGACCGGCAGCCGCGGAGAGCAAAGAGCCACCGCACCCCGCCCACATATCCCCAGCCCGCCCCACAGAGCTGCTTGTCGATCCGAGGATACTCTCCATGTTAGACATGGCGGCCCAGCAGCGCTTCGGCCCGGCGCAGGGCAGGGCAGGAAGGCTTCGGCCGCTTTCGTTCCCTCTGCCGGTTCTGTGGCGGCTCCTTCTTCCGGTAGCTTCAACTTCCGGCAGCTATCTTCCGGTAGCTTCCACTTCCGGTAGTTCCCATTTCCGGCAGCTCCCTCTTCCGCCTACTGCGACGGGAGCACCGAGGCGGAAGTGCGCATGCAGACTTCCGGTCTCCTCGGTCTCAGTCTGCTCTCCTTCAGACCCCGCCGTGGGGCGCCAGGCCCGGCCTGACTGCCTGCGGGCGGTGGGGTTTGGGCCCGGCAGTGGCCGTCAGTGTGTGACAGAGCCTAGAGGAGCGCCAGAACGTAGAAATGCAGGGCTCTGAGGCGTGCTCCTGCAGGCTGCAAGCACGGACTGAGCAGTGAGCTTCTCCTGCAGTGCCTTAGAGCTTCTCTGCTTAAAGACAAATGAGAACGCTGAGTGCTACCTCATTATACCTAATGACTGCTTACCGCGTATCCAGAGCAGCTATAGGAACGTAGTTACACTTCACAGAAAGAGGTGTTAACAGTCATTAAGGAAAAGATGCAAGGGATAATTAGTTCTGAGAGCAAGAAGTCTGTTGAACGTTCAGCATTTCATGTGTACATTTGCATGATAACTGTCATGGAAAGGCAGCTAGATCAGGACCCATGTCGGCATTTGTGTGTGTACCTGCACACACCTCGCCCAGAGGACACCTTTGCCCAGAGGACAGAAAGGTGCCAGAAGGTCTTCAAGGACGTGCACAGCAAGGAGCCCCACACACAGATATGCCCTGGGGCAGATTGAAGAACAGATGTCTCCTACAAGGGCAGAGAATATCCAGGCTCACAAAGGGCACGGCCTCCAACCCTCAGTCTTACTTCTGGAGCACCACCTTTCCTGTATCAGACAATGCAAGTCAGGTGAGGAAAAAGAAAGCAGCAAGGCTGAGATTGGAACATAAAAAATGTTTATTCCTTAAAAATACAACGTTCACTTGTAGTGACACAAATACTCAGATTTCTTTAAAAGGGTTTCCAGTGTAGCAGTCTTTCAGTGTCAGGAGCAAGGTGAGCACGTAGCTCCCCCCAGCATGGGCAGCCTGGTCCCAATAGAAAGGTTTGTTCCACTCGTTTCTGCAGCCTGCACCACAATAAGATACATGCAGGTCCCTCACTCACTTCTACAACTCCAGGAGGTATCCACTACCAAAGCTCTGTCTGATGACAGCGTGGATCCCTTTTCGTTTGGTTTTTTGATTGTTAAAGCATTTCAGAGTCTATCTTATTAATCTTCTGCAGAGGGCTGAGTGTCTGATGTTTACTGAGAACACGAGGAACAGCCCTTGGGAAGCTGCAGTCTGTGCTGCTTCTCACACTTTGTGAAGATCAGTCTCAAAAACAAAGCAGGTGGAGAAATTTGATGGTAAACAATCAGTAAAAATACAGGTCTGATGTAGGCCTTTTGCTCCACCCAGATCAGTAGAAAATTAAATATCCCTCCCACAAAACGTTTGTTTAGACTGATTTTGCAATGCACACCCCAGAGGTACTGCTATAATCACACTCCTGGTGACACTGCCTTCACCTTAGCTTAACCTTCAGTAGAGAAAAGAGCATGAAAAAGAACTGATTGTTAGGCTCAATTAAATCTTCTGCTTAAACATATTTACTTTTTTAGCATATAAAGGTCTAAAAAAATGCCTTTTTTCTTTTCCTTTTGGTGGTTCTAGAAACCAGAAAACTATTGTCTGAGTGGATAGTCTATATGTTTCTATCAGTAAAAAGAAGGTACAATGATAACCAGAGATTTGGGCACACGAAACAGATACAACATTGGCAAAACACTGGGTCTACATGCTGTGCTTGAAAATATCAGACATGAACTTTGTACACAAAATGTATCAAACAGCACTTTGCCTGTTAACAAAATAACTCAAAGAAGCTCCAGCACCTGAAGTTTCTCCTAGTGCTAATCTGGACTTAAAATTTCACTTACATTATTATCCCATGCGTGCAAGATAATCATCAGAAACAGAGGTAAGAGGCATCCCAAATTTTCTTGACGCACACATCCTGCTGTTGCTTTCAGTGTTAAGTCAGTTCAGCTGAAGTTCAAGTCATTTTCAAGCCATCAAAGCCACAAAACTTCCATTTTTTCTCCAAACTGGCCCCAACCCCACTCAGCTCCTGTTTAAATGTCGTCTGTAGTCTGGTCATGAGAACTTCCACTTCTGTGGTGCAAATCTGTGAAAAGGAAAGGGAAATTTCACTAAAACGCAAGACGCTGTTGGTTACAGAAGCCCTCTAATGTCTGCATGCATTCAAACATGTATAATTGGTGTTTAATCAGGAAATGAGGGTATTAGTGCACCTACTTTGCTGTCCAGGCGCTGCAGGTAGGAACAAATGTACTCTATGCTTGCTCCAAATGGGTGCACATGAAGAAATGTTGAAATTATTCCTGGGGAAAGGAAAGCCACAAATGTCATTTTCATGAGAACCATCAGCTGAGAACACCAGCTCTCTGCCACTGCTGGCACTGCACACAGGGATCTTATTTGGCATTTTTGGTTTTAAATTCAGTGAAGTTTGGTCTGTGGGCTACAAAGTAAATGACAGCTAAGTGATGCAGGAGAGATCTCATCACTCTCACTCCCTGCCAAGTAATGGTAACGTGCTCCATGTCAAACCTCACCAGAATTCAGCAGGGAGCTATTATAAATGTGCGGATGCAAGGCTAAAGAAGAGGAAAGCAGAACTCTGCTCCAGCTGTGCCAGGTCAAGGAGCAGGAAAAGACAGAGGTCAATGGGCAGAGCAGCAGAGGGCCGTGTGTCGTAGGTTGCAGGACTCCCACCTCTACAGGCACAACTCAAGAAACAAAAGGCAGCCCCTAGCAGCTGAGAGGCCGCTCCGAAGGAACTCCCACCACTTCAGTCTCTAACATCATCACTAATCAAAAGGCCTCACCAACTAAGAGAGCTTCTCGTTCTGATTTCACAGGGCTATTGCTCAGTGTCTTCTCAACTGGACACTCCTTCTCCTGGCTGCATGCACAAACTCTGGGCATACTGCTCTCCTGCAGAAAAAAAACCACACAGGCCTGTTCCACACACCGACAGCACAGGAAGCACACTTACACACCAAGCAGCAGCTCAATAAGACCTGACTCTGTATTCTTCTTTTCCTGTTTCTATGAGCCATCATATTGCTTTATTTATCTCTCTATTGCAAAAGGCATCCAACACATCAGAATGATGTTCATGCTGCTATCAGAACCTGCATGTCTGAATAACCAAGCTAGACTGAAGTTAATGATGTTAAATAAAACACCACAGCATGCACTTTCATCATCCTTGGTCACTCACATGACATCTGCCCTGGAAGACCAAAACTAGACTAGACAGAAAGTCTTGCAGCAACTAATTCAGATGCACATGTACATTTTTTAGATGCATAAACAGTGGCAGCATGATTAAGCAAGTGCCTCCTGCCTGCAGAGGGCTTGGCATCAGAACCCTCCTTGACGTGAATTCACAGAACTGAATTAAAACGTAAATTCACATAATTTATTATCCTCAAAATAAGTTGCTATGGATAACTTGAAGTTCTTAACTTGTAAACTGATAGACAGGCCATTATGTACCACGTCTGTATGCTTTGCAGCAGTCAATTGCTCATTGTACAATGAGATATCACTACTTCCCTCAATAAAATGCTGACTAAAGCAGCAGAAGACTTTACTTACATTCCCTTGGCCATCAGTAACATCTCTCTCTTTGTCCTCTTCATTTGCTACGCTTTGCTATGTGTAAGAAAAGGAAAGGTTACTGATGTTAGTGTGTTATTTTTGTTCTTTAATATCCATCAAAGCTCCCACTCTGGAGATCTCTGATATTCAAGCTCTATTTTGATTACTAAAAAGCTAAGTATTTATCACCTTCCCTAGAGCAAGGCACAAAATGGTGGGGTTAATGATACAAAGTCAGGGAAGGAAGGGTCCAAAGGCACTTGCTTTACAGTCCTCCACGAGAAGTGCTCTGTAATATTTCTCATCTATCCTGTAGGTACCCATATAATTGAATCTGCTACGAAGGAGAGGACCAAGCAAGCCTAGATTCACATGCAAACCCACAAACAAAATACAGCCTTATATTTATCCAGTTCTGATGGTTGCCTCACTGTTACATGAAGCAATCAGGAAGTTCATTTATGCAACCTCCAATTAATCAGGTAATTTTCTCTACCTTTCAAAAGACCACTTCTCCTAAGCAAGGCTAGGCATCTTCTACACCCTCTCCTTCCTTGCACACGCTACAGGCCATGAAGTGCAAGAACTGCATTTACTATTGAAGAATAAGAAAGGATCAAGAAGTCCCCTACCTGCTCCTTAAGGGTTTCTAATAATGTTTCGATTTTTAGTTTGTCTTCTTTCACTTTTTCCAGCTCAGCTTCTCTCTTTTTGTATTCATCTTGAACTTTCAAAAGATGCTGGAAGAGAAAAGTTAAACAGTCCACAGCTCTTTCAGCACGGTTACTTATCCTGGCAGTGGCACATAGAGAAACTTTAACTCCCTGACATCTGCAAAAAGGAAAATCTGTTGTCTGGCAATTCCTGCCATTTCCTTACACACAAATAGCTGAAGGTGATTAGAGAAGGCTCCTCCAGCCAGCTCTGATGTCACAAATAGCAATGCAGTTAGTGCCTACCTCAGATTCCTTCAGTGAACCACAGCCTCCACAGCAGGTTCTAATGTTAATGAAGTGCATAGCTGGACTATCGTGTACTCTATATGCTTTGGTTATCAGTCTGGTTTAAGACATGAAGGGATACTGTTAAGACTTACAAGGAACCTAAACACTTGATATTTGGCCTAAGGAAATCCCAAAGAGCAATACATGATCTACAAATCCATGTGAGAATGAAAGCCCAGTAAACGTCAGAAAAGGCTGCAGAGCAAGTTGGGATTTCCCACCTTTTTGCTCATGGCAGCAATCAGGATCTCACAGGGCTTCGAGGGAAGGTCAGCACACTCACTGTTCCAGGAGTCACAGCCAACATCACACAAGGAATTCGTAAAGCATGATTAACAGAACACCTTTGCTTGTGCCTGTGCCCTGCACCACAGCACCCTTGTCTTTGTAGCAAGGCCACAGCTAGATGGAAGCCCAGGCCCACCTGCTGCATTCCCTGCAGAGCCTGCTGGAGAAGTTTCAGCTGCTGCTCTTTGGTTGTGTCTTCATCCCTGCTGGCTTTGCCGTGCTCCTGCTTTAGGAGCTCTACTTCATTCCGGTAGGCATCCAGCTGCCAGCGCAGACTGTCATTTTCTTCTTTCAGGGCTTCCACCTGTGACACAAGTGCTGGAAAACAAGGCAGGCAGTGATCAAAAATCAGAGCTGGGCATGAGCTGGCTCTCACACTTCTGAGACTGCCAAGTCTCAGTTACAAATCCACAGTACTAAAGAGAGTTTCTTACAACCACTCTTCAGAAAAACACACTGCTGTGGACAAAGAACATCTCCTTAGGGGAAAAGCAGTATTTAACTTGGGGGAAAAAAGGGAAAAGGCAAAAGAATGTGTTGGAGTAAAATAACGATGTAGGCAAGGAAGTAGGTTTCCTGACCAGAAAAGCTGAAAGGCTCTGGACAGGCTCTACTGCCACCCTCAGCCAAAAGATGATCCCCATCAAGCCATGGGATGAAACAGCTCCATCAGCCTGGTGTTGATAAATTTAGGAATGGGGTTATATGACATTAGCACTGCAAAGATAGCTTTAGCAGGTTTCAAAGCATACCCACCATGTGGAGTACATGCTCTGCCACCTGCCCTTGCTGTTTTCCTCTGCTACCTGGGCCATGGTTACAGCCTGCTCAGGCACTTATGCAGGACTTGGATGCTGCCCTTGGAAGGCTCAGAAAAGGCTACAGAATTAGGAGAGGTGAGGAAAGGTTGGGAGGTGTGGATAATGTAGGATATATTTTAATATCAATACATAACTCCAACAACTGTTAACTTGCTGTTTCACCCTAATTCAGCAGGAGATGATGAGTAACAATCAGTGACAAGGATTTTGAGAATTATAATCACATTTAAGAACTTGTGCAGAAGGAATTATTGAGCTGGCAGGAGCTCAATGGAGCCACAGTAAACGATTACAAAATAACAGCTGGTTGGAGAAGCAGTCTTCTTCTCTCTCTGTCTCATAATGTAACCTTCAGATGCAAAAGGAAGAGTGTCACGTATGTATGTTCTGTACCTATGATTGCAGGATTTGCTGCAGCAGGATATCTACCAGCAAATTCAAAAAGACATCAGGAGCTTGGAAGAAAGGAAGAGACAAGATAGAGCAGCTGACAGCAACAGAAACAGCTATAAAGACCACTGCTTAAATAACCAATATCCCTTGATGTTGTGCTTGCCTGTAAAAAGGTTTCCTACAGCTTCCTCTTAAGTCCTGGTTCTGGTACAGTGCTATGAACTTCTTACTGTCCATCAGAGTTTGTATGAATGCACAAAAGTTTAGCAAGACTAACAGAAGGCAAAGCAAGTATCAGAGACTGCATGCTGTTCAACCTCGGCAGCAGAAAACTGCTATTGATTTTGCTCTGAACAGTCAGATCTGAGCGGGGCTCCCAAAACAAACCACTGCAAAAAGAAGTTTACCTGATTCATCCGTTTCTTTCATTTCTGATGGATCTTCTATTTCTTCATCAGACATTTCCATTTCCTCCTCTCTTCGAATGCCCATTAGTTCGTCATTATGAATGTTACGAATCTCCTAAGGTTCAGAAACCAGATGTTTTTTAAATGCAGATTATAAGAAACAGATTGTATGGATTAAGAGATGCAGAAGTCTTAAGTCTGCAAAACACAGCTCCATCATACAGGAAAAGGGAAATGATAGCAATTTTTGGCACAGTCTACTCAATCAAGAACATCATCTACCGTGAGCCAATCTATCAGCATGAGAGGCATTTCTGACTCTTCTATCTTCCCTCTAAGCCATGCTCTCCTTTGCCTCAGGGAAAATGAGCATACTCTCAGCCTGGATGATACCTTGGGAACAAGGGGGAAAGGACAAGAATACAGCAAACCTGAGCAGGAGGGACAGGGCTGGTTTCAGTTCCAAAACAACTGCTGCCTGCCCTGGAGACCACACATAAAATGGAAGCTGGGTTGAAGATCCCACAGAAACGTTCCTACTGTTTTTAACTAATTCTGCCCAACAGCTAAAATCTAAAAGCTGGCCCAGAAGCTGAAAGAGCCTGCAGAGAGCACAGCACACAGTGAGGCCAAGGCTGCACAGCAGGATGTACCAAGGCTGCTCTGTGGCTAAAGGGGAGCCATGGATGGGGAAAGAAAAGCATCATAGAGGAGAAAAACTTAAGTAAGGCCCTTCCAAAGCAAGGAAAGAAGCTGGCTGGTAGTTATAGCAGTATGGTGTTCCCACCAAGTCTCAAGCTGCAATGGCTTCTTCATGAGCTGCCCTCAGCTGCAAGACCCACCTGCACTGTCTGGCAAAACCACCTTAAATCACCACTGACAGAGCAGCAGAGACCCTGACCCAGCCCAATGATTCCCAATACACACCCATTCCCCAAGCTGCCCTCCAAGTTCTCCTCAATTTCCTCCAAGCTTTTCTCGAATTCCAACAAAAACTGTAGCAAGAAGATGTTGGGGGGCCATCTTCCTTTCAGAAACAATCCTGAGAAAGGAATGCATGCTGAGCCCAGCAGCATTCCTGGAAGATGCCTCATAACAGGTCTTGCTGCCTCTTCCCACTGCGAGAACTTACCTTGGAAAAACAGACCACTCCAAATGGAGAGCGCGTTCCCACCCCAACCATGGTAAGTAATCTCAGGCAAGCAGAAAAGAAAACAGCAGCACTAGGGCTCAAAGCAGAGGCGTAAC
Source organism: Lagopus leucura (assembly GCF_019238085.1). NCBI lineage: Eukaryota > Metazoa > Chordata > Aves > Galliformes > Phasianidae > Lagopus > Lagopus leucura. Next base: position 393,273 of record NW_024962303.1, on the reverse strand, counting down.
CTGAATCAAGACTCTCCACTTGGCTTTTTGGGTATAAGAACAAACATTAGCTTCTCCATTGTAGCTGCTAAGAAAGGACTAACTCAGTGGGATTTGGAAAGAAAGCCCCAGAAGTGCAATGTCATGGGGGGTTCTCAGCTGTGAACTTCCCAAAACAGTCATTCAGAGTTTAACAGAGTTGTGGAGGATCACTCCTCTGCTTTTTACCATAAGAGCGTTCACTGAATATTATCAAGCTGTGCAAACACTCCCATTTTTCTCAGGTTGCAGCTATGCTGAAAGGTGGCCTGCATACAGCCAACCCCACAGACAAATGGCTTTTGGGTGAACAGTTACCACCAACTTGTTCACTTTGCCCAGATTTACAGATGACACTACAATTATTTTAAAGGTCAAAGGTGACTTTTAGCTTTGTTGGAACAGATTTCTTTGTACTAAGGAACATAATACATAAGGAAAACACAGAATCACAGGAAGGCTTGGGCTGGAACCAATACTTCCTAAGGTCTTTAAGTTCACTCTGGCTCTCTTTGAAGTGCTCCCTGCAAATCGGGCTGCCAAGGGCCTTACTCAGAACTCAAAGATGGAGATTCCCCCGTCACCTTGGGTTCTTCTGCAGGGCTGAACTGCTTTTCAGGAACAGAATTTGAGGCTTAAAGCCAAATGGAACTTCCCTTGTTGTGACATGTGCCCATTGCTGCTCACCCTCATGCTGTGTGACTATCAGAAGAGACCATTTGTGCCTCCTTGTGACCCCCTGCTTTAAATAGCAGAAAGCTGCTGGAGGGGACCCTTTCAGCCTTCCCTTTCCCAACCTACACAAGCTCAGTTCCCTTACAATCCCAGCAGACATCTACCAGATGTTTGAGTCACACACTTCCTTTCACCACCCCCTCCCCACTCTCTCCTGCACCACCTTTAAATCCTTATTTCCCCTCTTAGCAACATCAATGCATGAAATAAATGTACAAATATGAGAATATCTTCCCTCAAATCTTTCAGACTGTCCAGCTGCAATTATTTCCATCTCTCAAGTCGATCAGTAGAAATGCGACAAAACAGATGTCAGTGGTAATCCTTATCTTCTTTCCCTTAATATCCCTCTAGAAATACCTCTTGCTTTAACATTAAAAACAGATCAATATCCAGCTTCAATCAGCATACAGATCTGAACGTATTGCTACTAGTAACACAAATGCTAACAGCAACTTCATTACCTGGAACAAGAGACGACCGAGTAATTCCCATCTTACACTGTGAATTAAGATGTTGTTATCCACGTGAGCATCGTGCAAACTTAAAATCAATATCCTGACAAGAAAGAGACTGGCTGGAGGATCTAGCACAATAAAAAATTACCAACCTCTGCTTGTTTGCACCACACGCTGATGTTCTTACGCTGAGCTTTCGTGAAATGGTCCCAAGCCTTTTGTTTGGAGGCAGAATGGTACACGGCCACTATTTGCTCGACTGTAGTATCAAATCAGCAGACAAATCAGGCCAGAATATCATCCAGAGAGGGCGAACAAGAGGAGTAAAGGAGTAAAAGAGTGGAATCAGGCAGGTGTTTGGCTAACCTTTCGTTATAACACTGTACTGTGCTGAAGCCATGCTCAGGACTCTGTGCCTGGAAAGGAAAGCGGGTACTTGACCAGGCCAGCAGCACAGAGCCACGCTCAGCTGGGAAAACTGATCTGCACTCAGCGGGAAGAAAGGAAGGCACACGTTGCACTGACAAAAACATTCCATGTGCAACACCATTTATCAGTGCAATGGCTGCACCTGCACCTGGACACCTGGACAGCATTTGCTCTCTAACATGTGCTCTCACGACTTGTGAAAGCTGGCACTCTGCGTGCTCTGAGGCCCAGTGGGTACAGTCCCAAAGAACAGCGCAGCTGCGTCCTACGCATCCAGCAGCAACTTCTTTTTTCTTCCTTGGACTTATTCTAAAATATTTTCCTAGAAAATTTGCAGAGGTTTTTGTAAATAAGAAGCGCCTCCCCTGGGAGGAGATTTCAACCAACAGCAGAAGGTACACCTAAGCTGTTTTTTCCCCACACCTCTGGTGCTGCAGTAGGTATAACTCCTAGGAAATGAAATCATTTCTCTGCTCCTTAGATTAACTAATAAATCTAGATGTGCCTGAGATACCACTAGGTGTTTTATAGAGGTGACTTGCATGCAGTTGACTATTACTACTTACTCTGCAGTGCATACTGCTTTTTCTTCTGGACCGTTTGCCCATATTTTTTGATAGAATAAAATATATATAAATCAAAACACTAAATCAAACACTAGACAATTAAATTAACGAATATAAAGCCAAAGTTAAGAATGTTCACATCCTAGCCAAGAGGTTCAAGGAGGCTTAGTAAAGCTATGGAAAAAAGTACTCTTAAAAAATATTTCAGACTTAGTAAAGAAGAGATGTGTAACAGGCTACAGATGGGTTGAGGACTGCTATAAATCACACTCTAGAACTAACAGAGCCAACAGCTCTTCCTTGATCTAATAAAGTACTGGGACTCGGGTTCAAAATTCTGTTCTGCAATAGGTTTTCATCATAACTTCAGTTGTGACTGACAACAGGGTATTGGGAGCACTCTAATGCATCCTACCTTTGATGAATAAATCCTGCACATTTCGCTGAGCCATCAGATTACCAGGAACTTACCTTGTCTGTACACAGAAGTGCAGTGTTGAAAAGATTATAAAATTACTAATAGACTATAATTAAAAGAGGAAAAAAAAAAAACACATTAGGAATTCATCTCTCCTCCCCTCAGATGTGGACTCTGACTTTAATAAAAGGCACCACAAGAAACTTTTGCCAAGTTAATGACATATGCATATAAATTAACTGTAGCTGCATAGAAGCCATTGTCATTTATGGCCCTGGTGAGTTTTCAGCATGATCTTACCAGACTCTAGAAATTAAGCATCCTCTCTACAACAACAGGTAGCAAACACTCAGTGCAGAAATACTACTCACACTGAACCAGAATCCCTGAGAGAGCAAGCTTGAACTTCTCTTTAGCTTCTTCCATCTCCTTCTCATGCGCTGCCTTCTCGTTCACCAGTCTGCGAATGTGGCTGTTGGCCGACTGAATCATGGAGTAGAAGTTGTTTGCAGTCCTTCTGTTCACTTCTCCACGCTCTATCCAGGTGAGCAAGGTCTGCACAGCTTCTGAGAACTTAGTGTCATCTGCAGCAAGAAATGGTATCTTTCAATCACGGAAGCACAAGTTTGCCTGTGCAGCTTTCAGAGATCCTTTTCCTGCCGCCACTGACCTGCCCTCTCTCAAAGGTCAGCTTGCTCAGGTTGGCTGCCCTGGGTTCATGAAAGCACAGCATTACCCAAACACAAGACTACACAAAGGAGTCCAAACCTAATTCATAGAATCACAAGGATGGAAACGAGCTGACAGAAAGCTGTAGAGGCACCATAAGAAAGAGAGGAATCAATTGCTGGAAATGTATGAGATAACTTTATATGCCTATTTAGATGTACTCTTTCGTGACAGCAAATATCCTCTGACTGAAAGAATCAGGCCACAGATGGGGTTGAGGCATCAGAAAAAAGCCTTAGAATCCTAGAATGGCCTGGGTTGCAAAGGACCACAATGGCATCTGGTTCCAACCTCCCGCTGTGTGCAGGTCACCAACCAGCAGCCCAGGCTGCCCAGAGCCACATCCAGCCTGGCCTTGAATGCCTGCAGGGCTGGGGCATCCACAGCCTCCTTGGGCAACCTGTTCCAGTGCCTCACCACCCTGGACTCAGGATTTAAACTCGTCACTTAAACACAAAAATGGGTTGGAAGATACCAAAGTCAGGCGTAGGTTTGTTTTTATAAGACGACCCTGTGCAGACAGGCAGCTGCAGGCCACAGAACCACTGACCTTTCAGCTTCTCCGCAACAATGCTGCACTCGTGGTCAGAGTAATGCACAACAGGAGGTGGGGAGGGCGGGTGGAAGCGTTCCTCCTCCAGCCTCCTGCGATGGCGCTCCTCCCTTGCCAGCATGCGCTGCTTGCACTCCCACTCATAGAGGTCATCCCGAGCCTGGGCAAAATCCACGTGCAGGCGCCCAGTGTCCTTCTTGTCAGTGCTGGAACCCAACCTGATGCGATAGCCTGGTGGTGATGACAACAATGTTCACATAGGATAGCTGATTTACACGGGTACAACCTCCCTCTGCCTCTGCCTGCCTGTGACTCCCATAAAGATAGCAAGACCTTGAACAGAAGAGCTGATAGTTTGCAGGGGTCTACAGTACCCAAGGTAACGAAGCGTTGCTCTCTTTCCTATCAGGAGCAGCTTTTAGACATTGAAGCAGACAAGCATAAAGAGCAGAGAAAGAGGCAAACTGACACCACGTGAGACAAATGGCTATCAAGCCTATCATCGCAATCACACAGAAGTCGTTATACCCACAGCCCAGAATTTTAAGCTTCCATCTCAGACAGAAATACACCCACCAGAAAGATACAGCGCCTTGTCCACCATGAATTCCTCAGCAAAGCGGATGTGACAGAAATTCTTCTTACTCTTCCGAATAGCTATGACTTCTCCACACTGCTCAAACACTTCCATAATGATCTGCTCGGTTCCATTTTCCGGCAGCCCCCCAACAAACACGGTCTTACAGCCTGGGGGCCTCTCTCTTGTTGCTGGGGGGGGCAGATCTGAAGATAGCAAAACAAAAACAGATCAGGTCTGTCAGCACAATTTCCATGCATCTGCTCAGCTGCACTGACAGATGTCCTGGTTTCCTTCAAATGCATGAGTTAGCCCCAGTATATTTGACTTGACGGACAAACAGTTGTGCCAAGCATTGCTGAGGTGCCATACAACAAACACGTTTACTAGCTTGCTTCCAAACCGAACATCCAGGGTTGAGTCAATTTCCTGCACAGCAGCTGATTTGGTGTTCTGGCTTTCAGATGAAAACAATGTTGATAACAGAGATGTTTTAGTGGTTGTTGAATAGTGCTTGCACAAAGACTTTTCAGCTTCCTATGGTGGCCTGCCAGCAGGGAGGCTGGAGGTACATGAGGAAAAAACATAATGCAATGGCTGATGGGTCTGGCCAGTCACTAAAGGGGTTCCACGTGACTCTTTTCTCTGATGTACACATTTTTATGTATGTACTTTTCTATATAGACACAAAAATTCATAGATAGAAAGGGGACAAAAATATAAATAGACGTTACGTGGGTTAGGTGGGAAAAGAGTGCAGCTCTTGCAGTGAATGATCTCCTTCACAGCAGGCATGTCTGGAGGGATGGGAGGAGGGACTATCCCCAAGCCTGGCATCATGGGATTGATTGGAGGGATTCCAGTCATCATTCCAAGAGCAGGATCAAAATCTAAATGGGGGAGAGAACAAGGGAATCAGTTTTGAACTCGTACAGTAATTGTTCATTTGGACAGCAAGTAAAGTACCACATCTACAAACACCAGTGAAAATTACCTGAGTAAACAAGAGAGAGGGGACATGACCACTTACCTCAGCAGAACTTCACATCTGTTCCCTTGAAATAACTTTTAAGAAATTGTCAACTGCCTCAGACAAATAAATTTCCTCTGTTCACATTAACTGCTCCCCTTTCCATTCCATACGTACCCTCTCCAATCTAGCACCAGAACCTTTCCCAGTAAATACTATATTACTCAAACAAAGTGTAGGAACATCAGTTAAGAAAGTTCTAGAAGAATTCTGGGTAAAATGGACAGCAGTGCTTAAGGAGACACTTTCCCATTAAGTGCAACCTACAGTGGTAACACACATCTTACGCTGCTCAACTTGTTCCTAGGCTTTATTCAGATATAGTCAGAAGACTAAACAAGAAGTATGCTATTCTGCTTTTTGCTTCGATTTACCACCCACACCAACTACAACTAAAAAGAATTGTCAAACATGAGGTGTTTCATCTGCTCAGAAGCTGTGAACCTTGGGCAAATCAATACTTTCAGGCAACCAAAATGGAAAACGTATACTTAAACAAATGGCTTCCAAAGAAAACTCCTGAGCTGATAACATCAGCAGCCAAGGACACCCAGCACCACCAGGGCCAGCTGCTACCAACAGCTTAAGATCCCAGCTGCAAACCACCTTCTCTACTGCCTCCCACCATTCCTCTCCCTGTAGCAGAAGCTCTGAAGACACAGGCGCTCCCCAAAGCACCGAAGGACCCTAATCCTGAATGTGCAGTTTTGAGCGCTGCAGAACTGGCTGAAGCTGGCTGCTTTTTACAGATGTAAGCAGATAAGATTAATTTTGCAGGGCACAGATGAAAATTGCCAGCAGGCAGAGCAGAGTGGTGCAGAGACAGCATTTTCCTTTGATCTTAAGCTGGCACCATTTCAATGCTATTCGTATCGCTAAGGCAGAGAAACGATTCTGTATTCTTCACTTTGCAAACACTAAAACCAGCTCCTGCTTGGCTCCGCAGAGATCTGGGAGCAAGACAACTCTGAGTGCACAAACAGGATGTCTCAGTTTGGTAGCTGAGCTTTATTTTCCTTTGTAATTTGAACATTATGTCCAGGGCTACATTTTTACACACTTTACCTACAATGCTCTGCTTGCAAGTGTTGCTGTTCGCTTTACGCCACACATGAATGGTGCCAACAGACCCAAAGCAAAAGCTCCACCATGAAACAGACTTCAGAGAAAGGGAAAGTCTTGCTAACCCACCCTGCTGAACATCAAGAGGAAGGTCACCTTGTGAACGGCTGTGACTTTCAATGGTCGCACTCACTGAAGATAGAAGACAGGAGGAAAAAACAAAAGACCTGTTTCTGAGCAAGTAAGTTCCTGATCCGAGCTGAACAACAGCATCACCACTGAAAGGAAACTGCAGTTCAACAAGCTGGAAGGAAGAGGAATGACCAACGCTCTCACTGTGGGGACAAGGGGGGGATATGGAGCAACAGTGACCTGCTGGAAAAACGCAGCAACTGTTGAAATGCCCACGTGTTAGAATGTAAAGATCTGCTCACCTTCTCAGCACAATTTGCAAAGGTACATCTATGAGATCAAGATTATTTCAGCACTTACGGGCAGAAAACAGAGACAGCTGGGAAAAACAGGAGCTGGAAAAATCAGAGGGATAAGAAATCCAGGATGGGAATTTCTCTGATTCAGGCTTTAAAAGAAAGCATGAATCGATACAATCAACAGAAGCAAAAGAAGTAGCAGAGAAGATGAACGTAGTTACATTATAGTGAAAGGTAAAAGGTGTACATACAGGGGGAAACAGATCCCAGGGTCTTTGGATTTGTGGTGAATCTCACTTTTTACTGCTCCAACAGCAACATACTGGACCACTCTCCATCTTGCCTAGGGCTCTCTTCCTGTTAATAAGCTTATCTCCTGGCTACAGGCCAGCATCTGAGAGGCTCGTGATGCCACTTCAGAAAAGCCAGTCTCCATTAGCAAGAAGGAGAAAAGAGAAAAAGAAAAAGAAGTCCTCAAGGATTCTAAGAGGTTCAAAAACATCAGGCCTGGCAGCTGCTGTTTGCTGTTTGTGAGAACTTTTATATAAAACTAGTATTACCTGGATGGCGTGAAAGATGATGTGTATTCATTTTAGACATTGTAGTCTTGTCAAAGCATCTCACAACTACATGCTTTACTTCATCTGTAGAAACAGAACGAGGCTAGTAAGTTCTCAAGCATTTTCAAACAATTTTTTAACGTGACCTGAAACTTTAGTCTCACCTGACACTGAGCAAAGATGGTCCAACTCATTTCAATCTTCCATCACCTCTCCTCTTTCATTGGTACTACAAATATGTCTGGTCTGAACTTCACCATTATGCTTTACAACAGATCCACATTCACCAGAGCATTCTGCTTGCTTGCACTCGGGTCTCAAAAAAACACTGTGCTCCTTCTAAACCATTCTGAGTCATCTGTCCTGGGAGCAGAACTCCTGATCTCAAAGTCCAATCTTAGAAGGATCAGAACAAAAATTACTTGGAAGCTTAAAGTCTCCCCTGCTCTTACAGCAGGGAATAAGAAAGCAGCTTCAAACTTGCGTGCTCTCCCAGGACAGACTTCTGCTGACTTTTATTTGACACATATACATGAATAGGAGAAAAATGCATGAAAGCATCTCTTACAGCAAAGACAAATGTGAAACAAGGCCCAGGGAACAGAAGAGTACAGACTGCATGCAAAATTTATATCCAGTGATGCTATTAGCTAAATACAGGCTCAGCTGCACAGCAAACTACCTGCACTGTGCCACCAGAGGAGTAATAGGATTGTAAAGTGCCACCAACGCAGGCACTCTCTCCTTAGGTATGAAGGCAGTTACTCAGGCATGGGACAGCATCCTTCTCAAGTGCTCAATTGTAGCACAGGACTGAAACAGTAATTTCAACTCAGGATTTTGATTCACAGGCCCACCACACTGCAGTGAAACCACGTATAGCACATCTCTGCTGCCACATAGGAGCTCTTTAACATACCCTGGGCACAGGCTGACTCACCTCTGAGCAGTACTCCACACTACCAGGTGGCCATTTCTTGAGCAAAATCCTCCATTATCTTCTGCCAAATCCATTTTACTGCCTTATTGCTTTCCCCATCGTTTCCCTCCCACCCTTCAGTCTATGCAGTTTTAGTTCAGCTTAGAATAACGCTTTACTTGGTATCACTGGCTTCCTGAGCTCTGTAGACATGTCTCACGTGAAACACTTCCACTGCTGGTCTGCTGCAGTTACCTACAGGTACAACCCACCTTCCCACTACCCCAGCAGCCATTGTTTGCATCCATAAACATGTATTTCTTCTCAACTCAGTTTCAAAAACTCAGCAGCCTCCAGATACATTGCTCACTGACATCAACACATAAATGCAGCTTATAAACGTGCACCGCATATAAAAACCCCATTAATCCAACTCAGCTGACACAGGTTCTTCCCAAAGACACGTTGGAAAGAAAAAGTGGGCACAGTCTGGATAAAGTCTCACACCTGGCAGGAGGGGCTGTCCTGTCATCCCCATGGGAGCCATCCCCAGGTTGTTCATCGCAGTGGCCCAGGCAGTTGGGTCTGACATTGGCAAGCCCATTGAAATGGAGTCCAGGCTTAGATTTCTGCCACCATCTGCTGAAAGGAAAAAAAAAAAGGTGATTAAGAGCTCAGTGCACACCTTCATTGCTCTGTAGGACAAACGTTGCTCAGCAAGGCTCTGCTGTTTCAGCATACAAAAGCAGATTTGACCCCACTGCACAGGAAAGGTCTGTCTGAAAAAAGCAACCTCCCTTCAAGCAGAAGACATTTCAGGGATGCAAGGTGTATGAAAGCACTGAATTCCAAGAGCACTTAAAATGTTTTTTCCATTACAATGCACAGCTCTAAGGGACCCTGAGGGAACACTGATTAAAGATAAGAATTTATGAAGAAGGCACAAATATTCTGCGTGTATAAACTGCCAGAAATGCACTGGAATCAGAGACAACCAGTCTGCTCATACAGAGAATATTTCCACTGCCACCTGAAGACACTTCTTCCATGCTGAACAGGGAAATGAAGCAGAGAATAATTACACATTTCTGAACACCCCCAGCTCCCTTGATCTTATTTGGAGGAGAGATGCTGCAGCCTCTGATCATCCTCGTGCCCTCCTCTGCACCTCCTCCAACAGCTCCACATCCTTCTCATGCTGGGGACCCCAGGCCTAAGGCAGCACTGCAGGTGAGGCCTCACAAGGGCACTTTCTAGCACTGACACCTCAGCACAGCAGTTGGCTTTGGTCTACACTTACACAGACACCTCCTCTTTTGCCAGATATCAAGCTGCTACATGGCTTACCTGGAGGAACGTTTGTTCTCTTCCTCTTCTTGCCTGGATCACTCCCATTCTCAGTTGGGCTTTCTGACACACATGCACCACTCAGGCTGCCAAACTGCAGAGATTTGCTGTTGCTGGCAGGATCAAAGGACAGATGGTTTAAGCCTGAAATACAAAAATAGATTCAGATACTTTATAACAGTTTGCAATGCCTCAATATCACCATCACGAAAAAAACGTCCTGTCCCATGTGCTGCTGGTATCCTTCAGACCCCTGAAGCAAATATGCCTCCTGTTTGCCATCCCCAGTATGCCCCACTCACTGCTACACTCACATCAATTTAAAATATTATCTACAAACATTATTCTCACTGTCCCTCTCCGGACACACAAAAATCAAGCTGCACGATGCTATAAAGCAGGGGTGCACCTCTCCTGCACTGCACTGTATTTCCCAGTTCAGAAACTTGGAAGCCAGAAATTCATTCTGTTTCCTCCAACCCATAATAGACATTTAGCTTTGCCTGGTTTGTCACCAGTAGTGACTTTACCTGGGCTCATTTACTAGCAAAAACACGAGGCGTGCCTCGCTTGCAATTGCTATTGCTATTTTTAATCAAGGAGGCTGGCAAGCAGTTGAGCCCTCCTGTAGCCAAGGAAGAGAGCTCAGCAATCTGCTCCCTCAGGAAGGAGAGCTGGCAGATCTAGCTGGGGATCTGCAGGAGAGACAGGGAAACAGAGCAAAGAGGAGACAGATCCTTCAACAGCCAGCCATCACACACAGGAAGAAAAGCTAATTTTGCACGTTTGAACCAAAGCTGACCAAAGAAAAATTGCTTTGCAGCTTCCAGCGTGTTTCTGACTTCAAGGCATTACATCCGTTTAAGAGTCCATCTGTGCTACGTCACCTGTGGTGATCCACAAACCACGGCCAGCTCTGCCTCGTGTACGTGCCCCCATCGATCCTGCCTCTTTTACTTGGCCTTTCTCTCAAAACGAGGGGTGGTAACAAGAAAAAGGGACTCTAAACAACTCCACGTTACCATAGGCTTCAAAAATTCAGCACTTTGAACATAAGCTTCAAGCACAAAAAGCAATGATAAGTTTTGGAGATGTACACCGCCCTCAACTGAGCTCTGAGTTCACGGTTCCATCTTCCATTGCATTCAGCACTTGTAGGGATCCAGAACTGAAGAGACACTAAAATATTCTGCCGTGTTCATCTCTGTCTCAGCAAACTCTGAATTCAAGTCAATGCAAAAAAAAGAAAAGAGAAAAAAGCCCAGGACCAATGAGAAGTGATGAAAATAGCTGCATTCCTGCTAAGGTGCACATATGTTCTGGGGGAAGCAGCACAGCTCCAGAAGCAGCCAAGCTGACAGCGATGCTGCCTCCCAGCACCGAGGGGCTGAAACACAGCAGCTGTTTCATTTACACCAACCCTTCCCCAGGCACGCTGCAAGCCACAGCCAGCACTGTAATATCTATTCTAGAGGATTCCACTTCCCAGAACTTGCTAATAAATACGGTTGCTGTGTACGGCTGTAAATAGACAAGAGAGTGGAAGCAGGGAGCCTGAGGGAGCTCTCATCTCAGCTGCTGAAAGGTGAGAAGAGCAGAAGCAGCCAAAAAGCTGAGTGCTGTTCAGCTGGCAATAACAATAGTTGCACCCAGCTATGCAAGGTGCCTACTGCACTGCTTCTTCAATGCTCCAAAGTCAAAATATCACTGCGGCTGGGAGGGCTCAGGAACACGAATCACAAATGCAGCAGGTTAAAAATAGAGAGCCGTGCATAGTAAAGAAACAGCAAGAGAGTAAAGGAGTGCTCAAGAGGCTTCTGGATGAGTGCTGTGAGGTATGGATAGCAGCTCAGCGGGTAGAAATGGTGATGGGAGGATGGTTGGACTGGACGATCTCGTAGGTCCTTTCCAACCTTGTGATTCCACGTGATTGTAATAATTATAAACTTTATTCTCAAGCATTAAACTTCAAAGCATGTTTTCTCACACTTGGGTCCAGCAGAGCACGCTGACCGCAGGCAGATGCTGCCTGTGTTGGGCCTGGCACAGGGATGGACAGCCAGCACTGCCTGCAGGAGCATCACACCACACCAGCACAGGGTGTGAATGCTCCTCACCCACACCACTGCTTTCTACCCCACCGGAGAGCAAAGGCAGCTACTCAGTGCAATTATTTCCATCACCGCTTTTGGAAAAGACAAGATCCTTGACAGGCCAAACGCTGAGCTGTATGGAAGGCAAAGGATGCTCCTGCAGCACTGCCAGGCAGCTCCTGTGGTGCCCAACCAGTCTGACAGAGCAGCACAGAGCAGGAGGGAGCAGCCCTGCAGCCATGCCAGCCAGCCCAGACGCTCGCTGGAACTCCCTGCGGTCTGATTCAGCTTGCTGCCCTGGCAGACACAAACACAGCTCTGAGGAGCAGATCATTTTCTGCTAGGAGCTGAGTTGCACACAGAAGGCTCTGCTGCTAATGTGACACACAGGAAGGAGCAGAAACACATCTACAAATGCTCTCAAGTCATCAGCACGACCACAGCCTCTCCAGAAAAACTAAAGCACTGCATAACTGCAAACCAGCAGGCAACTTGCTGTGTAGCAGCTGTGAGCCTGCAATGCCCCTCCTGCTTCCAGCAGGCAGATTAACAAGAAAAAAGCTATAAAAGGAGAAAAGACTGTGGTAATGGAGTCATTATCGTTTCTCTTCTTGCCTTGCATCACGCAGGAACAGAGGTGGGGTGGCTGCTTCAGTTCCAAGTAAAACACTCTTGAATGGGTACAGACCACTACTGTTGATTCAACAAGCAGACAGTGCTGTGTCCAAGAGCTCCCAGTCTCATCAAGATAATTAGCAGCAGCAGCCTAAGTCTGCAGCACAGTCTTCCAGAGATTACAGGCAACATGGAAGAGATGGAGAAAAGAAATTCCCTCTCATGCCAGGCAGGAAACACTGGGTGGCAACCAAGAAGTTGATTTTTTCAAATAAGAACAACAGCAGGAAAGCGAAGAGCCAGCTTCTCATTTGGACCTCTGTCTAATCAAAGCAGCTGCATGTTTCCAGCCTGGAGAAGAAAGGGTTTGGGAGGGGATCTTATTAATGTGCATAAATATCTGAAGTCAGGATGCTAAGATGATGGAGCCAGGCTCTTTCAGCGGTGCACGGCGCCAGGACAATGGTCCTCGTGGGTCCCTTCCAACTTGGGATATTCCACAGCTCCACGATTCTGTGAGATGACTGCCAGCACAGGTCCTCCTCCCACAGCAGCCCTGAGAACAGCAGGCTGCTCCAGGCAGTCGTCAGCCCTGGACTCTGCTGGGTTCTGCCTGCTCTGACTGAGACACGTGGCAGCCTCCTGCTGCCCCCAGCAGCTCCACCAATGCACAGACCTGCCCATCGCTCCGGGTCCACGCTGATGCTATATATGGGATTAGGAAGGGCCTGAATACAGAATGTTCCAGGCATAAATCAAGGCAAGTATCTATCCACGCTGGGTCCCATGCCAGGCCCTTGACAAGACTTCGTTTTCCAGCCACTGACTCCCACTAACAGAACTTGGCCATCTGTCTTAATGACTAGCAAAACGTATGTGTATAGATCTATAGTAGAGAGACTCAACTCCAGTTTAACTGCAAAGCATTGCTTCACAGATCATTCTTTCTACTGACAGCAGAAAACATTGACAACAATTCTCCCCAAGAAACAAAGTGGCACAGCTCACCCTGCAAGGCTCTACCACTGCATTACTCAAGGCAGCACCCCAACAGGGCAGCTTCACTTCAGGACTTCTGCAAAATCCTTCCCTGCTGCCTTCGTCCCATCAAACACCACCAGCTTTGCCCACAAACCCAGCACTGCCTGGAGCACACAGAGCTGCTCACCCCAGCACGTGCTCTAGCAGCAGCAGCCTTGTGCTCATCAGGCTCCCAAACATCTTTCTTGACATCCAACTGATCACAAGAAGGAGCTGCGCAAATCCATCCCTTGTAACTCAAATCACAAAGTAGTAACAGGTACCCTGACACCTCCACATGCCTACAAGCATTTCAAGCACATGCTTAGGAAGCCCACGGAGTTTACACCTGCTCACCAAGCTTCTCACTTACTCAGCATCCAGAAGGGAGAACTCAAGAAATGGGCTGACGCAGGCTTTGCTATAAATATGGATCTGCCTTTTGCCAACATTGGCCAATATGTGAAATACGTATTTCTCAACCTGAACAGTGGTCCTACTCCTTAAACAGAAATAAACAGGATTGCAGAATATAAGACTCCCATCTGGTTACATACCACTTGTTCTGATGCCTAAAGGAATGCACTTTAAAAGAAAACAAAGTACCTAACATCTGCAGCAATCAATTAGAAAACACAGAAACAATAACAGCAGGGAAGGGAAAGGAGAGAAGAAAAGCACAGAAGCTTCAAAGTCACACATCCAAACCAAGCATTTGCTTTCTGGATCTGGTTCCCAGGCTTCACACCTATCTCTGGGATTGTGCACTGCTTTCTACTCTACTCCTGGCTTCACTGCCACGGTCAGAGCTCTATAATCATCAGCTGCCAGCACACCGTTGGTACAGGAGCTGCCTAAGCACACTGCAGAGATCAGCAAGCCTCCAAGAGTTACTTCTATCAACTCCATATAATCCTACATTCGAACAACTCTCATCCAGACAGCGTGAGAGAAGCACACGGAACGCACTGTACCTGCATACTGCACCAGGAACATGGCAAGGTGCTCATAGTACTTCAGTAGTTCAGCCAGTTTTCCTGCCACTGCCTGCCTGCCTGCAAGGTGCAGCTCCCTGCTCAGCGCCCACGCAGCACTCCTGGGCTCAGCAGAACACAAACCAAAGTTGCAACGCAAGCAGAACCACTGCTGTGCTTCCCCACATGGGCAGCGCCAACGGAGGCACCGAGAGCTCAGGTTGGGGCGACGGTTCACAGAGTGCAGCTGCATGTGTCACCATCAGTCTGCTGTGAGTGACATCCACGGGCCCGTTCCTGGATGTGGGGGAAGGAGGTGAAGGAGCAGGTGGTAAATCCATTAGCAGTAAGTAAATCTGAATTTGTGAGGGATTTCATACATCAATGCGCTAAGCACCGGCAGGCAGTTAAATAAACCCTACTTGCATGCCTGAAACTGGTTGCCTTTGCATAGGAAGATTAAGCTCTGGTAATCCTTGAAGAGGCACACAGCTCAATTTGTGAGTCTGGAAACTTAGAGTGAAAAGAAATATCAACTCCAGACAAGGTAATTACTGCAGCAAGGTGCTGGAAAAGAAGAAGAGGTGTGAAGAGTCTTTGGCTGCAGTGCTCGCTGTACCAAAGCGTTGCCTGCAGTGTTTTCAAGGAAAGGCATTCACAAACCACTGCCAACACAGCAAGAAAAGCACAGGGCTGATCAAGCAGGATATGAGTTGGGTTCTAAATGAACAAAAAGGAAAATATTACATACTGGTGTACGCAAGCAGGAACGTATGGCCACACACACACAGCCGATCCAGTCTTTGATTCCCTGTGGAAGGCCCTCATGAGTCTGATGTGCCCCAACCACTGTGATAAACGACCAGAACTACCAGCACTGAGTGTTGAGAGGATGCTCACTGCCAAACTCACATTTTCAGAACACAAAATGCTCCGTATCTACAGATGAATTCCAGCACACGGGACCTGTCACCAGAGCCCAGTGCAGACACTGAGCTGAGGGCTGAGTGCTGCTCTGCAGGTGAGGGCGCAGAAGAACGGCATGGGCAGCTCACAGCTGGGGGACACCCACAGCATCAGTGAGAGGAGCAGGACTGCAAAGTGCCAACAGAGAGCGGAGCAGCCAGGAGCTGTGGGGAGGTGCTGCTCTGGGATCCAGGCGCTGGCAGTGGAGGAATGACAGCAGAAAACCCGGGGATTAGGTGAGAAATCTCACACCATCTCTGGAAGGGATTCAGAATGCCTCTGTAGCAACACCTTTGAAATCGCTCGGAAATCGAACCTCATCTCTTCCACGGGCTGAAGTCACTGATAC
Organism: Lagopus leucura; assembly: GCF_019238085.1. Taxonomy (NCBI): domain Eukaryota; kingdom Metazoa; phylum Chordata; class Aves; order Galliformes; family Phasianidae; genus Lagopus; species Lagopus leucura. The sequence goes on along the minus strand of NW_024962303.1, from coordinate 377,424 downwards.
TAAGAACATGACCTTAAAGCGAGAAACCTGACCTTACGGTGGCTTAGAGGGAGCTTTCAACAACTTAACACAGAGGGCGTTCTAACTAGATCTTATTAAGTCCCCCAAACGTAAGGTGAAAAAACAGACACAACAGCTTCTCAGCTTCCAGGTGGGGAAGGAGCGACGAGCCCAGGAAGGGAAACACCACCAAAAGCATTTGTCTGCATCCCGAGCCGAGCAGCTCTCGCGTGTAACAGCCGGGCCTCGCACGGGACGGGGCTAAAATAACGGCGGCATCAATGAGTTTAACGCCCGAAGAACCGCGGGGCCGCGGGCGGCCGCGCACAGCTGGGCACGAGCCGCACAGCGCCTGCGGGCCGCAGCACGGGAACGGAGAGCTGCCGCCGGCGGTCCCGCGGGAGCGGGCAGGGCCGGAAGCGCCGCCCTCCGCCAGCACAGCGCGACCGGAACCGCCGCCGAGGCGCCCCGCTACGGCCGCTTCTCCCGGTACCGGAACTGCCGCTGACCCAGAAAGGCGGCCCGGAAGCTTCCCGCGCCTCGGGCCCCGCTGAGCCGACAGACGCCGGCTCCTCGCAGCTCCCGCACACGCAGCGCGGCGCGGGCTGAGGTGGAAACGCCGAGCGCTGACCGCCCGCCCGCCCCGCCCCGCACCGCCCGGCACTCACCGCCCAGCCCCGCTCTGCGCCCGGCCGCGCCGCGCCCGCTCTCCACGAACATCCGCGTCCAGCGTCCCCGCTTAGCGCCCCCCTGCGGCGCCACCCATTGGCTGCCGTGGCGCTGGGGGCGGGGCCTGGCGCGCACTGCATGCCGGGAGAGCGGCGCTGGGGGCGGGGCGGGGCGCGTCCCATCCCGGCTGCAGCTCACAGGCGCCCCTTGGGGACCCGCGGCCGCTCGGCTCTTTTCCTGCCGGCGGGGCCGGGTGCGGGGCGGCGCAGCCCCCGAAACGCCGAGGAGGGCGACCCTCCCCCCACCCCCCGTGATTCGGAACAGCGAGCAGACCGGCAGCGATGCGATTTATTGAGCAAAGAGAGGAAGCGCTCTTTATCTCAGAGCCGAGGGAGGAGGAGCGAATCGGGGACGCGGACGGACGGACCCCGCTGCAGTGCGGGTCGGTGCTCCGCCTCCCGCTCGGTACAAAAGCGTGTCATCGTGTACCGTCAGTCCGTCCCCCCGTGCACAAGGAGACGCCATCCCTGCCGCAGATGGCAACGCCGCTGCCAGGCGGCCCCGCGCCCGAGCACCAACCCTGCCCGCAGCAGACGCGAGGAGCAGGAGGCCCGCTTGTCTCCGTTCCCAATGGGCGCTCGCAGGCGTGTTAGAGGAGGCAGAGGACGGCTTCAGTGTTGGCAGATACTCAGCAAGGATGGGTCGGCTTTGCAAAGCAACAGCTGGTGGAGCCCACGCCGTGCCAAGCGCGGACAGCAGCCACGTCACGCTGACACGCGATGTGCTGATCCCCACAACTGAGTCAGAGCGGAGCCACCTACCAGACCCACCTGTGAGGTATCAGTTCAACCCACGGAGTCCATCTGTTCTGTGTGAGCCTTATCTCAGGCTCTTTCCTTCATGCACAGGATCCGTTGTGTGGTGTTTGCTCTCCCAGGCATAGAGATGGGTGCCACAAGCTGCCTGCTGCTCTTGTTTTGGTCTTAGGAGGGTGCTTTTATTTTCATCTGTTCCTCTGAGATGATGATGAGGATGGCCTCAGGACTGAGGCAGGTTCTGCATGTGTATGGGATCAAGCCTTGAGCCTTCATCTCTACCAGCAGGGCAGGTGACAGAAGAGGAACCAACTACTGTTCGCATAAAGCATCCCCAGTTTTCAGATGGAAGCAAGTCCCTAGCTCTGTAGCCTGTTTTAAAGGGAAATGTTCCTGCTGTGTGGATTTTACAAGTCGTTACAATTTTACAAAAAGCAATTAGATAACATCACAGCCTCTGGCAGGACCAGCAGTCTGTCCATCACTGCTGTGTGGCACGAGGTGCACCGAGTGCTGTGTGCTCCCATCTGCAGTCAGTGTAGAGGCATCCTTATCACCCCATAAACAGCCCTATGGCATCGGTGGGACAAAGCAGCTCTTCCACACAAGGTTTTCCCTGTCTCCAAGGCAGTCCTTCCTGCTCAGCACTGAGTCAGTCACTCATTAACTTGCTTTACAGCTCAAACCAAACAGTAACAACACAAACCGGTGCTGCCCTGCACCTCTCCCAGGCACACCACACCTGTTCAGCTTTTGCTCCAGTGCACATAAGCCAAAGAACAGCCACCCCTTCCCCGCTGCATTACAGCAGAGACCCCAGACCCCTCACCTCTGCCTCTAAGATCGATCCTAATCAGAGGATGGTTTGAGGGACAGCCCAGATTGCATGTGTTGGATTGCAAGTTTGGTTTAGGTAAGGCAGTGATAGGGAGCGACAGAGCCAACACAGTGAGAGCAGCCCTGCCCCATGTGCTGGTGGGGAAACTGGCCCAGACAGCTGTGCTGCAAGGCAGAAGGGACAGCAGAAGGCTCTCAGGTCTGGGCTGGGGACAGCCAGGTGAAAAGTGAGTGATCTCAGTCTGTGGAAGGCTTGGTCCCACCGGACACTAAGCTGCTCTTGCTGAAGCTCTCCAAGCAAAATTCAACATGTGCCACGCACCTGCAATTTGGGGTGCCCTGGAGCTGGTGCAGAACTGGCTGTGCTGGTTGTGCTGTGTCTAAGCACGCAGAGCTGTCCTACCCCATATAGGATCTATTCCACAGCTGGCAGCCCTCAGGTTCACAGTCCTGGTGAAGGAGACAAGCTGGAAAGAAAGCCAACGGTAGCCACTCCTAACCACATCAATCCTGGAGCTGCAAGCACGACACAGCAGGAATGGACTCGGTCCCTCTGCTGGGGAAACAGCAACCCTTCCCCAAATGAAGGACTTTCCTCTTCACACCAGCAGCCAGCTGGGAGAGCTGCTGCCGCACGTCCTTCTGCCGGTAGGAGTAGAGCAAGGGGTTCAGGAGGGAGTTGCACAGTCCCAACAGCCAGAGGTAGCTCTCAATGACTCTGTAATGGAAGCACTTGGTACACACAATTTGCACGATGCCAGCGATGAAAAATGGCAGCCAGGACAGCACAAAGCAGCCGACCAGCATGGCCACGGTGCGCATGGCCTTCATGTCACTGGTGCTGCCCCTGGCCAACCCCGCACGTTCCGCTTCCCGGATTTGTTGCACGTGCACAGAGGCAATTTTCAACATGTCACAGTAGAGGTAAACGAAGAGAAACAGGACTGGAAAGAAGCCCATGCAGGAGATAATGAGAATGTAGCTGAGGTGGAAGACCCTGAAGAAGGAGCATTTTTCCTCGAGGGAGATCTTCCGAAAGCCTGGGATAAGGAGTGGGAGAAAGCCAACGATACCAGCAAGCAGCCAGAGCGCCACCAAGTGCAGCGCTACCCGCGTGCCCGTGACCAGCTGGTGATAGTGGAAAGGCTTTCTGATTGCCAGGTGCCTGTAACACGCGACCAGGGTCAGGGACAGGATAGAAGCAGCAGAAGAGGATGTCACAAAAGCCATTCGCAGGACACAGAAGATCTGCTTGGGATGAACGTGCTCAAAGAACTCCCCTCTGACCAGACCTACAACCGACAAACCAACTATGGCATCTGCAGCAGCAAGATTAAGGACAAAATAGTGTCCCTTGTAGCCGGTCTTCCAGATAAGGCGAAGGAGGGCAATGGCCACCAGCACGTTGGCAGCGATGATGAGCGGAGCCAGCACAGCAAGGATGATTCCCATAGCCAAGCTAGCCATGTCTGGCACTGCGGGGCACAACCCAAAGATGGTATGTCCACAGCACGACCCTAGAGCATTCCTCACCTGGGGCTTCTCAGTAGGCACAGCTCAGTAAGCAGGCAATGGGCGGCTGTGAGTGCAGCACCTCGCTCTCCAGGTGGTGCCTCAGGCTGCAGAGCAGAGTTCTGCTGTGCCAGAAGGGACCGATGCACTCACAGCACCCGCTGTGCCCACGGAGGTCCCTCCCCTCGTGCCACGTTTCCAGACAACCCGAGAGCAGGAGGGTGAGCTCAGAGCCCTGAACAGGAAGGCTGTGTGAGGCTGGGCTGACGCCACTCTCCTCCCTAACAGCCCACTCCTGCTCCCCTGGCTCCCTGCCCCACCAGCAGGGCAGCAGCCCCCTGCACAGGGTGTTTCAGCATCTTCCATTCCAGGGCAGCCCATGCTGCTGTCGGCCTCTCCATCATCTCCTACTGCAACCACGAGACCTGCCTGGGGGCTGTGGTCCATTTCAGCAACAGGATCACGCCCTGATCACTCCCCCTTGTCCAGTGGTTCTGCTGTGGTGGCAGGCAGGGAGCTGAGCAGCCCAGCCAAGCGCTAAGGACCTGAGCAGAGCCAGTGCCTGGCTTTGACACAGGTGCAGATAAAGGAGAAAAGCCCACCAAGATGTACAGGTGGTACAGCTCATGAGGCTTCTGCAGGGTCATTGCCAGAACTACAGCAGCCTCATCCCATAGGGACCAAAGAAATAACACTGAGCCCTTTAAATAAAGCTGCCTCTCCTGGACCAAGAAGCGGAAAAACCAGAGCTGCCAGGAAACAGGGAAGGCTTCAGCCTTCCTCAGTCAAATAGCAACCAAGGCGAGCGGGCTGCTCAGGAGAGGCTGAGCACAACCAAGGTCAGGGTACAGCTGAGAAGGCAGCCAAAGGCAGAGCATGGCACAGGGCAGGATGTAGGTGCCGAGGGTGGAAAGAAGAGCCTCCCCCCAGCACTTCACATCAGAAAAAACAAAGCCAAAAACCCATAAGAGGCCACAAATACACTTCATGCATTTCTGAGGAGCTGCTTGTAGAGCTTTGCTCCTGAAGAACAAAGATGGGACAGCAATGGCTGTCAGCAAGGAAATTACAACCACCAGCACAGCTGCACAGAAGGCTCTGCTCCAGAACTCAAGCTACAGAAACATGAAGGAAGCCAAACGAATGTGTAGAATTACTGTTAACATTCTTCTCTCCAATGGATTCACACTGACCCATCACATCTCTACGTCTTTACTTTGAATATTCAGAATGCTTTTCAAGAGTAAGGCAAGCTGAAGCATGCAAACATCGTTTGCTTTCGATCCTCTGCTCCCAGCCCCTGGTAGCTTGCAGTTTACCTCTGGAACTGACCCTCCAGCCTTGTAGGATCACCTCCATTCATGGCACTATTCAAGTCCACGAGTCCAGAGGCCTCACCTTCCTCATGCATTCAACCAGGTCCCTACAGAACCACCCATATCTGCCTCTCTCCTTTGTTTGGCTGAACATCCCTTGTGCAATCTGCACAGAGGTCACTTTGCAGCAGTCTCAAGCAGGAAGCATTGCTGCACATCACACGGAACCTTCATCCAGACCAAAGCTCTCCCACAGAGGAGGAAGGAAGGAGGGATAAAAGCTGCTTTTATGGCACCATCATTTCCTGACTATCCAGCTGTCTTTTAGAAATGCATTCATGGCAATGAAGTTTGAAGACTGAAGAAAAAATAATGTATTTAGGGGGGAAAAAAAGGATATATGGTGTGCTGGAAAAAAACCCTTATGTTTCCAAGGACAGACACAGCATCTGCTCTGAAAAAATATACCTATGCTAAGTCTGCACAAACACGAACTCATGCCATCCAGTCAATAAATAATTTAATGAGGTTACAGGAAAACATGACAGCACCCCTGTCCAGCTTCCAGCCTTGCCCCACAGGTATGGCAGAACAAAGTACGTGAGTCAAACAAACCACAGCTGCATCAAAAGGCCACTGGAATGCACAGATCTTCACAGAAGATATTGCTTCAGGCCCAGACACTCGTGCACAGTGAACACTCGCCTCTGTGTGGAACAAAGCATGCAGTACCTGCCATCAGCCTCCCAGTTACACTTCAGCCAGAACCAACCTTCAGGGACCACAAATGTGGGGGAGGAGGAGAATCCAGACCCACATGTAACAAAACATCAAAACGTGGGGATGGTGAAATGAAGGCTGCAGCAAAACACTGCTGTGAGCCTTGAAGATGACACTCGTGGAATGAAGCTAGCTCTCAGAATGGAAGTCGCTTCAGTTGCTCATATGTGATAAAAAACTGAAGGGAAAGTCAAGGAATTAGGCCAAATACATCCAGCAACTGCAATGCACCTCCCTCATAACCAGGCCAAACCCCACAAGGCAAGGCAGGCAGATCAGCATAGCATAGCTGAAAACCAACAGGGGAATCCCCCTCTTCCAGGCAGCATAAAGTGATTTGTACAGATGGAAGAGAGCTGTGGAAGGAGGCTACCAGGAGAGGGAAGAAACTGACCCAAAAATCAAGGTGGCCAAGGCTTGCCTGGACCACTAGGAAAGGGAAATCACTCCAACTGGGTTTTTCTAAGCAGGAACTTCTTTAAAACAAATTCTATACACCACATCAGAGGGAATGAAGAAACCAGTACAGCAACACAGCTGTGACTGAGCTGCAGAGCAGGTCAGCACCTGTCTCAGGAGAAGAATATTCCCCAGGCTTCCCTCCTAAAGCAGAAGCCAATCTTGAAACTGCTGCGACTGCAGCAGCTCAGGCTCAATGGAAAGCTTAAAGCCACGCACTCGAAAGCACTCACTTTACAGGAAAATGCTTGTGCTGCTGCACTGCAAGTCCCTGCATAAACCACCACAGAGCTGTCAGAAGGAGCAGCCACAGCCAGTGGTGCTTTTTGGCACTCGAAGCACCTGCAGTCAATGTCTGTCCAAGCCTAACAGGGGATCTGCTCTGAACTTCCATTTACAGCTCAGTCTTCCCCTGCTTGCCCACACTCATCACCTCCCAGCAGCATAGTGAAGGATACAATGATGTTCCAGGGACCAAGCCGAAGCCAGTTAGGCCAGAAACCTTTATAGAGTGCAAAGAACCCTTCACTCTTCCATGTCTGGGAGGAAAGAAGAGACAGATCAGTTATCACTCAACTTAGGATCAGTCACAGACTCTGTAGAGCCAAAGAGGAGCTCTGCTGTGAGAACACCACCACGCTCTGGGCTCGGCCATTCAGCCAGTTTTCAACACACCTCACTGTCTGCTCACCCAGCCCATGTTTTAACAGCAGCCAGCCTCCTAAAAACAGCGTTTTGCCCACCTGTGTCACCTCCTTACCTTCACAAGACCATCCAGAGTGCCCTTGTAGAGCTCCACACTGCCCACTATCGCTCGCTGGTTCATCATCCGTGTCCGCACCACATCCACAGGGTTGGAGGCAATTGCTCCTGCCAGCCCACATGTAAAACTGGACCTAGATGTACCAGAACATTAGAGAGAAATAGCTCTGAGCTCAGACAGGCACAAGAGTACTTTTCAATTCCACGAAAGGCATTCAGCAATAAACATTAGCTGTCCTGTCTGCTCCCACCCAGAACCAATAGCACACACTGAGACTCAGAGAGCTAAGGAAGCAAAATGCTCAGCTCCATCTGATGAAGATCCTGCCAGAGCCCACTGCCAGGTCTCCACAGGGCTGTCTGCAGTCCAGCAAGTGCTGACAGGGTGACACAGACCTGAAGGCAGGCTCTTGGAAATGCACATCCTTCTCCCCAAAGCAAACATTTCTTCGTGGCAGGGAAGGAGGAAGACCAAAGGCAGCCATAGGGAGCATGCAGTCTCCTCCCTGCACACATGGTCTAGTGCTTGTCACCTTCAGCCCACAGCAGGTAAACCCAACAGAAGCACTGAACACCTCCAGCTAAAGTGTCTGCTAAAAGAATAATAGGAAAATGTAGGTGAAGAAAGACTTTGGGAAGTTTCTAATCTACCCCCTGTTCAGAGCAGGGCTGACTTCAAAACTAGGTCAGATTGCTCAGTGTATTCTTCCAGTATCAGTTTTGCAACTGTTTGTTTCATAAAACTCTGATAGTGCCTGCAATCTGACATCTTCTGTAGAGGAGAACCTCGGACTGGAGCAGCTCTTTCACCTTCTGCTACCATTCATCACACCTAGAATCCTGCCAGGTTCACACCGTGGCAGCAAAACGGAGCAATGGCATTTCTGGTAACCAGGGAACTGAATTCAAGCTTTTATTTCACTTCACCAGAAGGATTTCTGCCACGTTCCTTCTCCAGGGAGGTCTCTCTAGGGATGCTTTCTGGGCACCCATAGCTGCTCCAGTCAACACAGCAGATCCCTCAGAAGCACTGAGCTTGTTCTTGGCAGCTCCAGAGCTCTTGCTCTATAAACAGATCTCCAAATCCCACCTTGCTTCTCTGCCTCACACACTGCCAAGCTTGGAGAGCGCAGCAACCGCAGCAAATACTCACACAAAGTGGGTAAAGATTGTATCACCCATCAGGCCTGACAGAATCAAGTGCTTCTTGGTGATGTCGTAGACTGGCAGTTCCACCCCAACCACAATGGCAGCTCTCTGGGCTGTTGGAACAACACCCTGCAGAACACAAACGTCAGTCACAAGCATGAACTGCTGCCTTGAGACCCACAGCTGGCATAACACCTCTTCCCAGCCTCCTCTCTTGTCTTTCTCTTGACAGGACACCTGGTACCCTCATCATCCCACCTTGCAGCTGAAGCTTGAGGTAGAGCTTGCTCCCTGTCTCCCACTGTACCTCCAAAGCCAAGGAGGACTCCTCCATCCTCCTCCCTAGCAGTTTTACTACAGCCAGATTAACCAGATCTGCTTCTCTCTAGCCCACAAAGGAATAAGGCTATAATTCACTTTTCCTCACCAGCATACTGAAATTTCAACACCAGAAAAGATCCCATACCACAGAAGTCCCAATCTACCTGCCCAGACCTACATACTGCTCTGACCAGGTCTGACTGGCCCAGTGCTGACACTGCCACAGCACAGACCCAATCTCCACACAGACATGCTTCCGTTTGCCTGCTAACGAGGAGAAGGACTTCACTGCCTCCCCTGGCTCACAGTTCTCCTCAAGAGCTGCACTTGGGCTCAGAGAAGGAGCAGCAAACAAGTTGAGGAAGCTTTTAATTCTCATGCTAGTGGAGGTGAGGGGTTGCCAGCAGTGGTGCTCACCCTCCAGAGGCCTCGGGTGCCCTCTTGCTGGTAGATGTCGATGAAGCTGCCTATCATGCCACCCTGGAACAAACTGCCTTGAGCTTGCATTCGAATCTGAAAGAAATGTGCAAGTGAGGGGCACAGCATCAGCAGGCGATGAGCTCAATTGATTTCCTGGCACAAAGGAACAAGAGAGCAACTCCCATTCATAACAAGCCCAAATGAGCAGAACTAATGTCAGCAGTGGCTTAGAGAGCACCTCACTGCAGCTGGGAGAGATGCAGCTTTGTTAGAAAGCAGGAGCATGTGACAAACTGCACTGGGCTCACTGGGCACACACACTTCTTACCTTCAGCACATCTGTCGGATTGGCAAGGGCAGAGGAGATCACCCCTGAAACCACTCCACAGATTACATTGATTAGCAACGTTTCATCTGCAATCGAGAAAAGAAAGTCAGGTCCTAAAGGTCTGAAGAGAAGGCGCTGCACTGAGCAAGCAGCTCTGGAAAGAACACAAAAGCTAAATTCACAAATCACATGGTGAAGCTGCACAAGCAGAAACTGGCCATTCACCACCAGCTGACAGCAGACCTATCTGCAGCTGCCAGAGACAAAAAGCAGAGGCTGAAACAGCAACACGCTGTCAGAGAGAAGCAGGTCTGACTGCCAATCTAGATGATCAGACAAATAAAGGGCTGCTACACAAGAAAGTGCTAAACAATCATCTGAGATCTCAGCGCCCAGGGATGCATTTCTCATAATGGATAATGGCAAGACGGAGGGGCAACTAAACACTTCTCAAGGCAATCTGACATCAATTAGTTTTAATTTGGAGCCAGCTGGCCACACTCAGAATATGCAGCCTCCCTGAAAAATAGAGAGTAGACGATCCAGGCAGAGAAAGTTAGAGGCAATTAGTTCCAGAGAAGGAAAAAAATCCAAGATTTCCAGGTCCAGTATTAGATTGATGGTTATATTGGAAAAAAGGCCCTTTGCTGGTACTGACCACAGCACTTCCCAGAGGAGACCAGGCCACGTGCTGCCCCAGGCCTGTAGGGAGACAAACATTCAAACAACAGTACTCACAACTGGAAATGCTGCAACAAGTGAGGTGGGCAGCCCAGAGCACACGCACAGAACCATCCGCAGGGAGAGGCGTCACTCAAGAAGAGAACAGCCCCTGGAAAACAGGCCTAGTGCATTGCACACCTGGTCCTCTCGCTGGTGTGAATCTCACACCTCACTTTCCCAGGCTGAACATCATAAAGTATTCACTCATGATGGGACAGGATAATAGAACTGCACGTGCAGCTCCTTCAGTAAAGAAATCTTCAACTTTGGCAGCTCTACTATCATACAAGTAAGAGCAACGGAGGTTCCTGTCACCAGAGTCAAGAGTACACACTGTTTCTTATCTCTTTAATCACTGCAAAAGCTCATGAATTGGACAACTTCCTAACCAGAGCTGCTGTATTCCAGCAGAAGGACTTCAAGAGGACAACAGGAAAGGCTTCCTAGTGAAGGTTACAACCCAAGTAACACAGAGCAGTGCAGGGAGCACAGCTGGGATACCACAAAATCACAGAATGATCTGGGTTGCAAAGGTGCACAGTGCTCATCCAGTTCCAACCCCCTGCTGTGTGCAGGGTCACCAACCAGCAGCCCAGGCTGCCCAGAGCCACCTCCAGCCTGGCCTTGAATGCCTGCAGGGATGGGGCATCCACAGACTCCTTGGGCAACCTGTTCCAGTGCCTCACCACCCTCTGGGGGAAAAACTTCCTCCTAATACGCAACCTAACCCTCCCCATCTCAGTTTAAAACCATTCGCCCCTGTCCTATCACTATCCACCCTCGTAAACAGCTGTTCCCACTCCTGTTTATACACTCCCTTCAAGTAATAAAGATACATATGACATCTTTCCTGAAGCTAATGAGAAGAGATGGGCCTCTGTCAGTACACTGGAGGTTTCCTGGGATCTGATGCTGCAAAACAAAGATGAAAGCTGGGGAAAGCATGTTCAGCTTACGGACCATTTCTGTAACTGTGGGCGGCGTCAAGTGCAGTGAGATTCCAACTGGTGCTGCAGCCTATCCCTGCATGTAACACAGCCACACGGCACGAAGCGAGAACTCCATCTCTTGAAGAACCAGAGCCGGGAAGGGCAGGGAAAGGAACGAGCAAACCCACACAGAACAGAGCATGCAGCACCGCGCCGCGGATGTCTGGCAGAGGAGCTGCACCACGTTCCTACCACAGACCTTCCAGGCGCTCCACGAACAGCCGCTTCAGGCTCTGGTAGATGCCGATCTTGATGGTGCCGTAGGACGCCTGTCTCAGCAGCGCAGGGGCGATCCTGAGCGAGGGAGCAAACGGCGGCAGCTGAAGCTCCCAGCAGGGCGGCACCACGGGGCGCAGCGCCGGCCGCCGAGAGGCGCCTTGTGCCGTGACCATCCCGCAGCGACGCCGACACACCGCCCTCACACCGCCGCCGGCCCCGCGCAGCCCCTCAGCCCCCCCCGGCTCCGTGCTTACCCCGAATAGAGGGCGCGGCCGCCCTCCTCGCGGCAGATGCGGAACAGGGCGTGGAACATGCCGCGGTAACGCACCTCGCGGAACCGCGCATCGGCGCTCTGGCCCTGCACCTGCAGGCGCGTCTTGGTCAGGTCCACGGGGAACGTGCCTGCGGGGAGAGCGGCCGTCAGCGCCCCGCCGGCCCCGCGCCGATGCCCGCCGCCCGCCCGCCACACCTCACCAAATTCGGCCACGATGGAGGCGAGCCCGCCATACACGAAGGGTTTCCAGTTCAGCGCGGACATGGCATGGCGGAGCGCGCCGCCGCGCCGGGCCGGACACTGCCTCGCCTCGCCCCGCCCCGGAACCAGAAGCGCCCGGAACCGGAAGCGCACTGCGACGCACTGCAGGCGGATGGCGCCCCCTGGCGGCGAGGCGCCAGCAGCTCGCTCTCGGAGTTCCGGTTCCATCAGCGCCGCCCGCTAAGAACGGAGAGCGAGGAGACGGGCGAGGGCTGCAGCTGCGAGACCGACTGAAATCACCCCGAAACCCACTGGGTAGACGGCGGAGAAAGCTACTCAGCGAAGCAAGGGCTCCGGTAGCAACCAGATGCGGCTCAAAGTCATCGCTGCGTTCTCTCCATTGCCGTCGATGTTCAGTCCAAACAGCACAACGAAAGAGTTCACCTTTCCCTGATAACCCGACACAGAAGCGGTGCTCCCAGTGTTGTCTGTTCTGGTTAGTGGATCAATTTTATTAAAAGGAGTTTACAACAAAAAACATGAACAGCAATGGCTCAGCAGCACAGCCTTGGAGGTCCATCTCATAAACAAAGTCAGTGGGACAGGCTGGGGGCACAAAGCACTTATGCCCGCCTGCAGGCTCCCACCGGCCCCGCTGCAGACAGGGGTGCTCCCACTGAACATGGGCAGTTTGGGGTCCATAGCATCCTGCTGCTCAGCACCCCTACTGCCCATGCTGCGCCGTGAGCCCCTCCACAACTGTCTGTGAGATGCCACTGCACAGAAGGGCTGAGCGAGGCAGCGACAGAGCTCACATCCCAGTCCACAGCACAAAGAAAGCCTTGTCTGAGGAGCAAACGAGTCAAAGCTGTGTGTGAGATGACGCACCACCAGCTGTGGTACCTTCAAGGACACACCAGGAAGCTGCAGACAGCTCCTGGTGCAGCTCACAGAGCGCAGCTGTCTCTTGGTGGGCACAGCTGTGGACCAGAGGGTGCTCGCACCAGGGCTCAGCGATGGCTGGAATCTCTGGTGGAACCACGCTCCCTGTGCTTGGAATGGGGCTCTCTGGTGCTGCTCTCCCACCGGTGCCTGGATCTGCTTCCTTCAGGACACTCTTCTCGCCGGCTGCCATGCCCCTCACCCTTCCTGCTAACCTCTCCTCTCTCCTCCCGTGAACCATTCTGCCCTCTGTGTTCCTGAGAGCTCTTTTCCCCTCTCCTCCCCAGAGACCTCTGGTGCCTCTGCTCCTCCTCATCTCGCTGTGTCCTGCTCGCATGTTTCCTCTCAGACTCACTGCAGGACTGCTGACTCCCACCAGCATATCGGTCATAGCCAGGATCTTCCTTCTCCTTTTTAATCTTGATCCTCGGATGTGCCTCTTCAGCAGACGCTGCTCTCTTTGCAGCCTGAGAGCTCTGCTTTTGCCGATCATGTTTACTCTTCTCTTTATCTGAAACAAAAGGTTCGTCTTTAGAGATGGACAGTCCTGCAAGCATCATCTCCACAAGCTCTGTTACAGAGCACCAGCTTTTTTTTTTTCTTTAATAAAAAAAAAAAGGGCTTTATTTTGAACCTTTCTTCTCCCTGTCCTCCACTGTCCATCCACCTCTCCCCCCTTGCAACATCCTTTCATACTAGGATCTTTGGAGGGTGGGGGTCAATGATCACAGATAAGGGTAAATACTGGCAGTGTGACACAGACCACAGAGTACAGCCTGGACATTAGGGTTGCATCTCTTTTCAAGAGGATACCTATCCCTGCTGTATGCTGAGCTAAGAGTCCCTGAGACCCACACAGATCCTCCCACCCAGGGTAAAGACTGGTAGAAATGCATTTCACCTTTCTGCTTTTGGACTGGCGTGTCGTCATCCTCCAACGAGGAATCTGACGACGTATGAGGTGGCGTTTTCACCCCGCAGCCCTTTGCATGGAGGGCTTTTGTGACATCATCCAAATCATCCGAATCCTTGGGAGGCCGATAGTTGGCCACGTGGTCCACACGGATCGTCCTTCCTTTGATCTAGGACAGGAGGCAGCAAAGCATGTGCTGTGGGCCAGTGGCTGATGGAGCTCCTCCCTGACGTGATGCAGTGCTCCAGGAGCTGCTGCAGCCCCAGCACTCACCTTGATCCCATTGAAGTTATCAACAGCAAGAACGGTGCTCCTCTGGTCCTCATAGCACAGAAAGCAAAACCCTTTAGACTTCCCGGTCTTCTTATCCCGCACCAGATTAATGTTCACCACCTCCCCGTACCTGAAACACACCATCAGCAGCCACAGAGCAGGGCTATAGGGGCACAGCAAGAGGAGGGGGTGGGCACTTACTGCGAGAACACACAGATGACGTCCCCCTCTGTTAGCTGGTAGGGCAGCCCGCCTGCAGGGAGGGGAGGGGGCAGCCATGTGAGGCGACCGGGCTCAGCACGGAGCCCCAGAACAGGGCTCATCAGAGAGACCAGCTCAAGGCTCAGCACGGAGCCCAGCTCAGGGCTCAGCACAGCCTCCCGCCGCTCTCCTCACGCCCTCCACACCGCCCCCCCCACGCGGCCTACACGTACCGATGAAGACCCAGGCGCTGTCCTTGTACTCGGCGTGCCACGACACCGCTTCACTCACGCCCAGCTCCGCCTCCCGCGCGTTCAGCTCGTTGATCAGCTTCACTTTGGTCAGCGGGCTGAGGGCGATGGGCACCGTTAGCACCGGCCGGGCGCGAACCCCCCGCCCGCCCCCCACCGAACCTACTTCATGATGGCGGCGGCGGCGCGCACTGCGCATGCGCCCCGCTCCGGCCGCGCATGCGCGCCGAGCAAAGCAACGAGTCCGAGCGCAGGGCTCCGCACAGACTTTATTGAAGGCGCTCAGCACGGACACGCGCTTTTACCGTGGGCGTCGCGCGACTGCTCCAGCTTCTGCGCCCGGCCCGGCCGCTTCTCCACATCGCGATAGAGCAGCGATTTCTGCGCCTTCAGCCGACAGGCCAGGCACATGAAGATGGACTCCACGTTCTGGCTCTCCTTAGGGTCCTTGGCTGAGGTTTCGAACAACAGCATGTTGTGAGCGTCGGCAAATTTGAGGGCCATGCTGGACGGCACTTGGATCAGGTCCTTCAAGTCACACTTGTTCCCTACCAGCACTTTGGGGACGAGCGGGGACACGGCATGCCCGTTGCACTCCTCGATCCACATCTTGAGGTTGGTGAATGATGTCATCTTGGTGACGTCATACACGAAGACCACGGCGTGCACGTTGCGGTAGTAATGCTCCACCATGCTCTTCCGGAACCGCTCCTGCCCGGCCGTGTCCCACACCTGCACCTAGAAGCACAACACGGGGCTCTTGAGGCTGCTGGAGCGCCGGGTGCCCAGTGAGCAGGCATTTTGCTGCAGCAGGAAGGTGTGCTGCAGCTGCTCCGACAACCGGTGGGCAGCACGCTTTCATCCCTGTGCTCTGAGGGAGAAAAGTCCCAGCCCGATGACTTACCTTCCCCAGGAGTGCATTGCTGGGCTGGTGCGCTCAGCCAGCATCCCCACCACCAAGTGCACAAAGCACTGCTCCTTTCAGAAATGTCACAATAGATTAACACGTCGGCCCACCTGATGCTATGCTGTTAAGAGAACCCTGAAAATGGTGTACGCATGAAGGAGGCAGGGCAAAGAGCAGCATTCCTGCGTGGAGCTCTGCCTGAGGGAGGAAGCAGCTGAGAAATAAGGGTTGGGATTAAAGAGCAGAGAGCTCTGGAGATAGGGCAGTGGGCAGTTCCAGCCTGACCAGGAACAAGAACTGGATGAGGCCCTCTGCAGACGGGCAGAGCCTCACATTCACAGGTCCTTCTGGAGGCCTCCAACCATTCCTGTGTATGCTGGAGGGGCAACACAGCAGAGCACAAAGTGTGAGATTCCTGGAGAGCATTGGTGGCAACTTCATGACCCAAGTGATAAAAGAGGGGAAGGTGCTCTGCTGAGCCAGCTTCAGCAGGGCAGCTGTCAAGGTCAAAGGCATCTCATCAATTATTTTGATTGCCCAGGGAGGTTGTGGAGTCCTCCTTCTCTGGAGATATTCAAGACCCACCTGGACATCTATTTGGGAACCTGCTTTGGAGGGGGGTTGGACACAATGATCTCTGGAGGTCCCTTCCAACCCCTATGATTCCATGATTCTGCAATCAATGTGATTCTGTGATTAACCATGAGGTGGTGGAGTTCAGGATCCTGAGCAGAAGGAGCAGAGCAAAATGCAAGACCACAACAGTGAGAGCAGATTTGGGCCTTTTTAAAGATCTGCTTGAAAGAGTCCTGTGAATTAAGGCCCTGTAGGAAAAAGGGACCAAAGAAAGCTAGCTAATAGTGATGTACATCCACCTCTGAGCTCAAGAGCTGTCCATCTGAATGAATAGGAAGTCAGGCAAAAATGCCAGGAGGTACAAGGAGAAGTACAGGGAAGGTGGAAAGTGAGACAAGTGACCTGAGAGGAATACAGACACCATGTGAACCCACAGAGAGGTGGTTTAGAAAGCAAAAACACAACTGGCACTGAATGTGGCAAGAGATGTTAAAGGCACCAGGAATGGCTTTTCCAGGTATTTAGGTGACAAAAAGAAGGCTGGGGACACTTGAATGTTACTTTTGATACCTGTCTGCCTTGAGATCCTCATAGAAAAACTGATGAAGCCGGATGAGCAATAAATTGCATTAGAAACTGGCTGGATGGTCAAAACCAGAGGGTGGTGATCGGTGGTGCAAAGTCCGTTTAGGGGTCAGTTACAGGGGTCATTACTGTGCCCGCTCCTGTTCAGCATCTTCACTGACAATCTGGATGATGGAGCAGTGCATCCTCAGCCAGCCAGGAGGTGGCGAGGTGGGAGGAGTGGCAGATACACCAGGGGGCTGTGCTGCCATCCAGAGGGACCTGGGCAGGCTGGAGAAACGGGCTGACAGAAGCCTGCTGAAGTTCGACAACCCCAGGACACTGAGCGGACACACAGCTGGGAATAAGAGGAGCTCAGGGTCTTGGTGGGCACTGACTCGAACATGAGCCAGCATCGTGTCCATACGACAAAGCTGGCTAATGATATCCTGGGCTGCATTAAGCAAAGTATTGCCAGTAGGTCAAGGGAGGAGATCCTTCCCCTCTCGTGGGCATTGGTGAGATTACGCCTGGACCCAGCACTCCAGGTCTAGGCTGCCCAGTACAAGAGAGAAATGGAGATTAAAACGGCCTTGAAATGATGAAGGGATTGGAGCAGCCCTCACATGACAGGCTGAGAGCCGGGACTCTTCAGCATGGAGAAGAGAGCTTATGTCATAAATGGTATAAATACCTGCACAGAGGGTGCAAAGAAGCCAGGCTCCTTTCAGTGGTCCCCAGTGATGACAGAAGAGACGTGGACACAAACCAAAACAGCTGGAGTTCTTTCTGAACATCAGGAAGCACTTATTTGCTGTGTGGGTGACAGAGCAGTGGCACAGGCTGCCCACAGGAGCTGCAGAATCCTCCTCCTTGGAGATGTTCAACAGCTGCCTGGATGCAGTCCTGGGCAACCTGCTGTGCGTGGCTTTGCTTAAGCAGGGGGGTCAGACCAGATAGCCTACAAAGGCTCCTTCCAACTCACATCTGGCTGCAAGCCTGATTCTATAAGTCCTGCTTGCTCTTGTAAGTAATGCCTTGAAGCATGGAACTGCCAATTGCTCAAAGTCAATGCTTTCTATATGAACTACTCTGGGCTGTGACAGCGCCTGGCCCAGAATCATTCAGCATGGAAAAGTGCTGGAACAAAGAGGTACTGCTCCTTCATTTCCATGCCTGTTTATCCCACACTGCTTGACTCTGGGCACAGCAGGAGCAGGAGGGTGCATCTCCCCCTCTCTCCTCCCCACTGGGATGGTCCCAGAAGGTGCAATTTGCTGCACTGCCTCCCAGTCCTGCCTGCTGCAGCACAAATCACATCCAAGAAGTAGAAAGCCTGACAACCATTACAAGCTGGTGGCAGCGAGGCAGGCTTTGTGCCAGCCTGCAGTAGGCTCACCACAACACAGATAGGTGGTGTTGAGTGGAACCGGGGAAGGCAGGGGGGGGAAATGAACAACTCTCCTCCTAAAGAGGGGGAGAGAAAGAGATTCACTGACAGTTTAACAGCATAACTGAAGTTCTTATCAACAGACATTAGCTCTGCATTCATGTGATCGGTCCTTTAACTTCTGATCCCCCATTTGTCAGTATTTGCCTCCTCCCTGTCAGCTGCACAGACTGCTGTTTGTTCTGATCCGTGTCACTGGGGAGGCCAAGACCTGCTGCAAACTCTGCTTCCGAGGCAGTTTTGTACCAACTGCAGCCCATCTGTGGATCTGCTCTGATCCATCAGTCAAAGCTCTCTGGTCTGAGCTAATACACTTCTTACAGTTGTGATGCTGGTCTGCATACAGCAAATCAGTCCTGGTCTAGTTCTGTTGGAATTGCATCCTCCTATCGCTTGCTAACACCAGTTCTGAGTGTTAAATCACAGCTGTCAAGCCCCCTGCAACCAGGCAGTGTGAGCCCCGACCTTCCAGCGAGCCCCTGCAGCCACCTGCTCCATGACACACGGCCGTCTGAGCACAGCTCCAGCAGCTCCGGCCCAGCCGGCGGCTCAGCACCCAGCCGTGCCGGATGCCGGCGGCGTTCCGCTCCGCGCCATCGCTTCAAACCCCCCGCAGACTCGAGCCAACATCAAAAAGCAGCAGTGACACGGTCGGCAGACGTCTCCGCAATGAGAAACCTTCCCCGGTTCCCATCCCTCGGGCTCGAATCCGAACGGCCCCCGGGAGGCAGCCGGCGTTCGGGCAGCCCGCGGGCGGTGCGGGGCCGGCCGCCTCCGGAGCCCGATGCGATCCGCCCGCCGGGGCCGCCGCGGCCCACCTTGATGCGCTCCCCCTCGATCTCCACCGTCTTCTCCCTGAAGTCCACGCCGATGGTGGCCTCGGTCTTATCGGGGAAGGTGCCCCCGCAGAAGCGGAAGGTCAGACACGTCTTGCCCACGTTGGAGTCTCCGATGACGATGATTTTGAAGATGCGGGTCTGCACGTAGGGCTCCAGCGAGGAATCCGGGCCCGGCGGCCGCCCTCCTCCCGCCGCCATCCCGCACCGCCGCACCGCACACACAAAGGCTGCGGCTGCGGCGGGCGGAGCGGATCAGGTGGTCGGGCGCAGGAAGGCTGCGGGACCGCCCCGCGCAGCGGCACCGCCGGCGCCCCGCCCCGCACAGCCCCGCGCAGCTCCGTGCGGTGCAGGTCGCAGCCCCCCGGGTCGGCCCCCCTGCTGGCAGCGTCGGAGAGGGCGAAGACTGGGGCTCCTCTTCCCCATCCTTCACAGAAACACAGAACGGCCCGGGTTGGAAGGGACATCAAAGATCACGAAGCCCCAACCCCCTGCCTCAGGCAGGGCCACCAACCTCCACATTTCACAGCAGCCCAGGCTGCCCAGGGCCCCATCCAACCTGGCCTTGAACACCTCCAGGGATGCACGGGGCATCACAGCCTCTCTGGGCAGCTGTTCCAGCACCTCACCACTCTCACAATACAGAACTTCCCCCTGACATCCAACCTCCATCTGCCCTCCCTCAACTTCCAACCATTTTCCCTTGTCCTGCTGTTATCTCCCCTTTCCAAGAGTTGATTCCCCTCCTTTGTAGGCTCCCTTTAGGTACTGAAGGCTGCAATGAGGTCACCCTGCACTGTGCAGGGATACAGGAGCAGCCTGAGGCACGCGCAGCGGGGAGGGAGAGGTAAAGATGGGAGCAAGAGGCATCGGGTCAAATGCACATCACCCAGGGAGAACACTGCTCCAAAGAGGTCTGGGAGAGCACCTGGCTTTCATGGGTAACACGAGACAGATGGGCAGTGCACTACAGCGTGGGAAGAAGGGTGTAACAGAACCCCAAGGGAGAAGCAACCTCCTTGGCCCTTCCCTCTACAGACCCCCAGTGCTCCTGCTGCCCCTGATAACGTAGCCCAGACAGCTCCAGAAGAGATCACAACCCCCTAAAACTGCATGCAGCAGGGCTTGGTAAGAAGTGAAGGAGCCAAAGGCTGGGAAGAATTTCCCAGGGGTCCCCCAGGAGGTCACAGCCGTCCCAGGGCAACAGCACGTAGCTGCCTGCTCCTGCCAATACTGAAAAGACAAGAAGAGGTGCAATAAATCACACAGCGGGCAGAAAAGGTTCACAAACACTGGTCCTGAAACACATGGATTCCCCCCCTTCTGATTTTATGTCTGCAAGTGTCAGCTGAGCGAGGCCACCCACCTGACCAGCACACCACTCTGTCTCATCGCACTGCTCCACTCTAAACAACTCTAATGCAGAAGAGATCCTCCCCATCAAGGCTACATCAGCTGATCTGAGGGTTTGGCTCATCAAGGAAGCTCAGCTGATGGACTCAGCGCATCCACTTGGGCTAAACCCCAGAGGTGTTACCAGGACAGTTTCGAACCACCCCCAGTTGCTTCTGTCTCAGCATAGCTAAAAAAACCTCCAGAGCAAAGTCAAAGGGACACAAGGACGTTGGATGCGAGTTGCTGCTCACCCCTGTGCGTGAGCTCCAAGGGGAAAATCCCTTCTTTGGGGACAGCTGGATCCCCTCAGACACTCAGCCTGAACGTGAGCCTGCTCTGAGCAACTGCAGCTACTGGAAATGCTCACCGCAGCTCCGTAAGTAAAGGCACCACTCCCTGAATGAGAGCACAACCAAATAAACAATCTTATTTGCCCACAGCCTTACGGTTGTTTGTTTTCAAGTGGAAGGTTTCTTTCTACCTGTCAGCTGCAAACTCCTCTCCCACAGGAGCTCTGACACCGTTGCCATGTGCATCCCAGCTTGTCTGTCTCCACGCGGTCTGATGGAGGCACGGTCCCAGCACTGGGAACACAGCAGTGGCCAAAACACCCACCTCAGCCACAGGCAGAGGTGAGCTGCTACATTTCTGATTCTGTGACTTCCCAGCAATTCCTCTTTGTCATGGTATTACATCAGTTTCAAGCCTGCTCTTCTGCTTTTCCTACTCCACGTTCACTCCAACCACTGTTGCTTGCCCCAGATGCTTTGTTTTCTCAGGTAGTGATGGGAGGGATTCCCAGAGCAAGCAAGCTGGGGGACCTGACCTACTCCTCACATCAGCAAATGCAAAGTAAAGAGGCCAGGATGGAAGATGCAAGTAGTATGACAAGAGGGCTTCAAGGCTGTGTAGGAAGAGTGCCATGTTTTACATGGATAGATATTTTGCTTCAGCCCCTTTATGTTATTAAAGCAAATTGGAAAACAAAGTAGCAATATTCAGACCTTAGACTGCACCTTCAGTTCATTCTCTGCTACCAGCTAAGCTGCAGAGCTGTTCCTCCAAGGATGTTACCCAGATGCTTTCCTAGCTCTCTGGCTTGAGCACACAACCAATCTGTCTGCCTGCTCTCCAATTAGGGCAGACACCTCTGCCAATCTCCAAGGCAGGACTGGACAGCACAGCCCAGACCTGCTCAGTCCCATCTCATCCACTTCATACCACCACCAAGAGATGGGAGGAACACACTCTGATAAAAACGATGTCTCCTAGGAGTTCCTGGAGGCTTTTATTTACAGAAGCTATTTGTCAGACACTAAAGCCTCCTCTTCTCTATCTGATGCTGACTTGATTTCTCTAGTCTGGGAAACAAGATGCCAGTGTCAGGTCCAAGCTGTCTCCCTTCAAAGGGACATGGCTTCCCACTGTAGCGTGGCAGAAATGTCAAACTTGAGATCTCTCTCTCTTCTGGCTCAACAGCCAGCCTGGAAAGCAACTTGTCTGCAGTGCATGGGATCACTGGCTGCAGGAGAGTCCCATAGACCCGCAGACATTCCAGAGTGACATGGATGATGGTGTCAAGCCAGAGCTTCTCTGCGGGGTCTTTTCTGTCAAGTTTCCAAGGCCTGTGCCTCTGGAAGAAACCGTTGGTCTGCCTTACACACAGGGCAATGCATTCTAAAGCCTTGTAGATCTGGAAATCTTCAAAATAACCAGCTACCTGCAGAGGCAGAGAAGCCACAGCCACCACAAACTCATAGTCCTCAGCAGCAGCCCTACCCAGGGCTTCTGGCTCCCTGTAATCCACAACCTTAGGAAAACAAGTCTCTGAGAAACACGGGTAAGTGTTGCTGGGGTTAATGCCAGGGGCTGTTGACCGATTCAGAAGTCCCCCAAGTGCATCTGCCAGTTCTGAATTCACAACCTTAACGACCTTCTCGTCATAATAGTCACAATCCCTCTCGGGAACACCCTGCCTTAGCAGGAAGTACCGAAATCCATCTACTGTGTATCGTTCATTACAAGCAAAGGGATCAATCACATTGCCCAGGCTTTTGGACATCTTCTGCCCACGGACAGTCCAGTGGGAGTGCACAAATATTCGCTCAGGAGGGGACAGCCCAGCTGCCATCAGCAGCGCCGGCCAGTAGACAGCATGAAATTTGAGGATGTCCTTGCCCACCACATGGTGTGCAGCGGGCCACCACTCACCGTGCGTCTCAGGGTAGCCCAGAACACTCAAATAATTCACTAAGGCATCTACCCACACGTAAATAGTTTGCGTTGAGTCACTGGGGACAGGGATACCCCACTGCAACCGGCTTCTCTCACGTGAGATGGACAAATCTGGCAAGTCCTCTCCCAGCCAGCAAAGCACACGCTGGTAGAAAGGCTCGGGGGAAATGGCACGTGGGTTGTCACGGAGCCACTTCTGCAGCGGGTCCTGGAATGCAGACAGCTTGAACATGTAATTCTCCTCTTTGGTCCAGTGCACCTGAGAACACAGGAGAGAAAAAAAAATTGAGCTCAAATGCTTGTGAATGGTTTCACAGTTTGCACACAGGATACTCGGTTCGAGTTCCTCTGGAACTGTTTCTCTTCACCATCAACTCAACAATTTCAATGAAACAACTTGTTTCAACAACTTGCAATCAGGGTTCCGAAGCCTGCTGCCTCTGTTTTAGATCTAAGGCTGCTTTCTTTGCCATAAAACTCATCTTTTCCCTCAACCACTTTGTGTGCTTTATCAAGATACACTATTTTACAGCCTTTCTCCTTCTACGTGAGCCAACACTTGTATATTTCAGTCTTCAACATATACCAAAGGAGATTAATCTCTGCTTAGCTTTGAAGTATGATTATCTGCTACAGTTGAGTTAAATCATGCAACCCCTGACACTGTATAAGAAAAACAGTGGTAGGGACACATTAGGTCAGGTACCCACACTCCTGATTCCAATGCTATTCAATGGTGAGACTAGCAACAAACAGCTCACTCATGAACAGCGTTACTCTTCTTTCATCCAACTCCTTTCATCAGCACTTTAAAACACTGTTTCCAAGCCAACAGCCCATTCTGCAGCAGCAGAATCCGTTCCATGCCACAAGGCTGAAATCTGCACCTGACCCCTGGGGTTTGGGATCCCATTAGCAGCTCTCTCCCATATAACCAAACACAGCTGTGAGACATAGAGAATCCGCTTTGAAATCATTGCAAGTCTCAGCTGACTCAGCTGAAACACTACACAGACAGTATTTTCTTTTTAGAACAAAATAACAGGTGTGCAGCACTCATACAGGACAGCCGAAACTTGGTCAGCAAAACAGGGGTGCTGTTACCTCATGGCCAGACTCCGCAGACACCTTGTGTGTGCAGCCCTGGGCATCCACCCGCTCCGTGAGCTGACTTTCAGGCAGGAAGCCCTCCTCTGCCGTGCAGTACCACCCCTCATAGGTCCCCTTGTAGAGAGCCCCGCGCTCCTGCAGGGCAGACCAGAAGTGACACACAGCTTGGCAGTGACGGGGCTCACTGGTACGAATGAAGTCAGTGAAGGAGATGGCTGCCTGGGTGAAGGCCTGGTGGAACAGTGCTGAGATCCGTGCACAGAGTTCTGGGGGTGAGGTTCCTGCTGCAGCTGCGGCCTGTTGGATCTTCAGCCCGTGCTCATCAGTCCCTGAAAAGCCAGAGATGGTCACAGGAAGGGGATGTGGAACCATGCTGGGACACTGGGCCTGGGGAAACAGGGACAGCCCAGGGACACGAGGGCTGGGTGTCAGCCCCAGGAATCACCAAGGCTGGAGAAGACCTCTAAGGTCTCCAAATCCAATCCCAACCCATTTCCCCCCCACTGACCATGTCCCTCAGTGGAACATCCCCACGCTTCTGGAACACCTCCGGGTTTGTTGACCCCCTCACCTCCTTGTGCAGCTGTGCCGCTGCATCATCTCTCTTTCTTAGAATCATTTTTTTCCCTGTATCCAACCTGAACTTGAAGAGAAGCCCCGGACACAGGGACAGCCACCACAGCCCGCGGGGCCCGGGGCCAGGCCCGACAGAAGCCGAGGACAGACGGCGCAGGACCCGCGCTCTCACACTCACCTGTGGAAAGGCGGCTTGGCCCGGCGCCCCGGAGGCCGCGTTGGCGATGCAGCGCGTCGGCCAACAGAGCAGAGTAGAGGTGCCCGATGTGAGGCGGCCCGTTAGCGTAGAAGATTGGCGTGGAGAGCAGCAGGCGGCGACCGGGCCCAGCGGTAGAAGCAGCGCGGCGGAACGGCCGCGGGAGGCGGAGAGGAGGCCGCAGCATAGCGGCGGCGGAACCATAGAGACGACGGCGCAGAGCGGCCGCGCGCGAGCGCGGATGGGAGGAAGGCGAGGGACGCGGCAGCCAATGAGAAGCCGGCTTGCGAGCTGCCGCGCGTGCGCCGTGGGGGCGACGGGGGCGGCGCGAGGTCGGGCCGGGAGCGGCGCGCGATGAGCGGCGCCATGTCGTGCTGCCGCCTGGCCGCCGCCGCGCTGCGTCCCCTCAGCTCCGTGCAACGCGGCCGATCCGCCGCAGGTGAGTGGGGACGGGGCGGGCCCGGCTCTGCGAGGGCATCCCCGCACCTCCCTGCGTCCGGGGGGATGTCGGGCACGGGCCCGGTCCGCTGTGAACGGAGCGCAACGAGGGCGCGTTCTGCAGAGCAACCGCAGCGCGTCCTCACGCAGTCTGACCGCCGTTCTGCTTGGAAACGGGCGGCGCTGGGCTGCGGCACGACTGAGCTGCGGGAAGGTGAACACCGCGCAGTGCCGAAGGAGACGTGCGCTCGTCCTGCTTGCGGTTTGCTCGCGGCTGGCTTCGTCTGAGCCGGCAGCCCCGCCGCTCCCTGGCTTTGGGATGGCCGCGCTGCCCGCTGAACCCTTTGCTTTCCATAACGTGCATCAGCGGAGCCTCCTCCGCTGGCAGGGACTCTTTGCAGCCGTAAGCACGGCTGCCGGTTGCCCCGTGCGGGTGTTGGAGCCCTGGGGCGGGGCGGGGAGCGCTCCTGCGTCTTCCCTGTGGCCATTCTTGTTAATTTCTTTAATTACGTTTTGATCTTGCGTGCATATTTGGTACCCGCAGCAGGCTCGAAGCCATTTGTTTTGGCAGAGTAATTCACTGCAGTCGCTCAGATGTGGTATGCTGGGCTATGCAAACGAGCAGCTTATTTACTCAGCTTAAGAAACGATTTGCTCTCTAAATTTCAAAGCATGCCTTTGTATTGCCAGTCTTGGTGTTCTTGTCTAAGAAGCCGTATGGCTGGGTCACCCTGTTGCAGTGCTGGAATGTTCCCATGCAGATGAGCAGACAAGGCTCTCCGTGCTCTGCCTGGGGGCAGAGGCTTCTGGTTTTGCCCTTGTGGGTTTTCTCAGCATTAGAAGATGTGTGAGCAGAAGGGCAGCTGGCAGAGCAGGAGCTCTCCTGTCAGACCTTGGGGAAGCAGCTCTGACCTGTCATTCAAAATATTCATTTCTGAACATGAAAAGCTTCTTTGTGAAGTAGAACTGCTCTGTAATGGTTGGGCACCCGTTGCAATTGGCAGTCAACATGTAGCTGGTGAGAAAGTTGTGCTGAAGCTTAAGGGCCAGAAGCCATGGGGAGGAGTGACCTGATGCTAAAATCTTTGTTTGCTTTTAGTTTATATCTCCCTCACTGTCTACTGAAAAGCTTGGTAGAAAAAAAAATATTTGATACTATTAATAAAGAAAACATTATATATTAAATAGTCTCTTGAGAGAATTGCATGTTCCCAGTGCCTCCTTTCCCTGCCCCAGTCCACACTGGAAAGTAAAAGGTCAAGCTCAAATGAACCATTAACTTTGAATATAGAAGGTGGCATAAATAATTAAGAGGTTAGTAGTCTGGGTTGCAAAATGTTGGTGTCTGCCCCTCTAAGCAGTGGGGTTCCCTTTGCTTTTTCAGTTCACTGAAACCTTGTCCTCCTCTCAGGCTCTGTGTAATTGGGGGTCCTTCATACTCAGCACTTCTCCCTTTGTTCTCTCACTGCTTGTCTTCCCCTACAGTTTTGCAGTGCCATCACCTGAGATACCCTTCGAGAACACTGACATCTTCAGGTGTTCCTGGCAAAGCTGGCAGCAACCTACTGCTGTACTTAATTGTGGGAGGAACAGTCACTGGGGCAGGAGTTTATGTAAGATGCTTAAATAAACGTGCTTTTACTGGGGAAAGGGTGGAGGGAGGGTACCATCTTTACCTTAATTATTTTTGGTAATGAGTTCTAGCTTTCTGCTGTTCCTGACACTGCTTCTGTCCGTCTCAGTCCTTTTTCATGCTCTGCATTAAATTCCTTAATTCTTCTTTGCATCTCTTTATAATGTTATAAAATACTTGACCGTGGGTAAAACGCACAACGTCTAGGGAATAAAAGAGATGTCAGCTCCTCAAGGTAATTCACTTCTGTTCAGTCAATGGTTCTGCAGCCCAAGGACCAGATGTATGCAGAAAGCTTCATTGCTTGCTCGTGGAAAGCAGTCAGCCTGCTGAGTCCCACCCTGTCATAAGTAGAACAGGTAGCTGTAAGAGGAGTGCACTCAAAACTGTGTGTACACCCACAGGTGCTTTTTAAACTCAGGTATATCTGGGTTTGTTTGCTTTAATTGAAAGCAGATGCATTTTCTGAGCGAGTTGGGTAGACAGAAGCTTATGGGGAATAGAAGCAGAATGATGCCTTGATGCTGTAACACATACAAGGTGTCTTCTTGTCTGTCTCCAGGTATACAAAACATTGAGGGAAAACAAGGAGAGATTCACCAGCCGTGTCACAACAGTAACAACACGGTCCCAAGAAAAGGAATCGTCTGCTTCTGGTGGGTATTTGCCTGCAGTTCTGGGTTTGGAGCTGTTTTGCATGAGCTGCTAACTTGAGGCATGCAAAGCAAATAGAATGGAGCCTGCCTGAAAACACAGTGGTAAAGGAAGGAGAGGCCCTGCTTAGGGCTGTCACCTTCTCCCAGCCTGGCAAAGGAGCAGTGCAGTTCCCAGCACCAAATCCTCAGTGCTGTGCCATGTCCTGTTCCATTTAAGGAGTATCATAGAGGGAGAAATGAGGACAAAGTAGCAAAGCTCTTGATAATTTCTTGCAGCCTGTATGTGGACCACAGGTCACTCACTGAAGGTCACAGGAGCATGCAGGTCTAACTCAGAGAAACCAAATTTGTTGAACTATGTGGCACTATGAGTTGTGCAGGAAGCAGGCCTCAAGAGAAGTAGGTTCTTAGGAAATACAGGGAGACAGAAGGGAAGGGAGGAGAATATTTGGAGTGCTCTCTGCCAAAGGAGGTGTGTATGTGGAAAAAGCTCTGGTGACACACAGTTCTTTGCATGTGGACAGTTTTCCATGCTGTATTTGCAGTCAACTGTCTGATCTGTTTCCTGCAGCTCAAGGAGCTCACCCTGAGGTCCCATCTCATGTTCCTTTCCTGCTCATTGGTGGAGGAACTGCTGCTTTTGCTGCTGCCCGATCCATTCGGGCTCGTGACCCCGGTGCCCGGGTAAGGGACACCCTGTTCTAGAGAAGATTCACCTGGATGGCTGAGTACATTCTTGCTTTGCCTATGTAATGCTATGATGTTTGTCAGCATTAGCGTAGCTGATGTGTGTGGTGACTGCTTGTCTAAAGGTACTGATTGTGTCTGAAGATCCTGCACTGCCCTACATGCGTCCTCCTCTCTCCAAAGAGCTGTGGTTTTCTGATGATCCTCACGTAACAGAGACTCTGCGGTTCAAACAGTGGAATGGCAAAGAAAGGAGGTACGTGTCGCTTGGGCAGTACTGACAAAGAAGAGAGCGTGTGGAAAAGCTTATGATGATCAGAGTATTGTGAGGGAGCCACTGGGGAGCTGTGAAGCGTTCAGAAGGCAGTTTGTGGACACGGAGTAGTGCTGTGCTTGTGATGAAGGCCCTGCGTGTGTATCCATGTGCACTGTTGGCTGACTGATCCAAAAAGGAACAGAGCATTGTGTGCTGTAGGCAGAATTTGTGTTGTTTGCAGCAGGCCAGATGACTGCTTTGTGGAGCCCAAAAGGCTGCAGAGCTGTGGAGTGTGGCTTTGCAGAGATGTTGCAGACTTGTCAGTTAAGCAACAAAGATCAGGCTGAAAGGTGTGACAGTTGCCAAGAAGAGTGCAGCTTAGTATGAGTTAACTCAGTATTAAATTGAGACTTGTGATTCCCTTAAATGTATGTCATGCTATAATGTGATGGCAGCTATAGTAATAATAGCAGAGTGGCAAAATCTTTCACCAAAGAAAATGAGGATAAGCCCAAGTGCAGCAGTGTGGAAAGAAAGGAAAAAAACCTGCTTACCTTTAGAAGGCCTCCAGTATGCAGGGATCTCCAGCACAATGGCCTCACCTCCACTGCCAACCCTTAAATAAGGTCTGGGAAGAGGTGGATCCTGGCTCCATCCCTTCCATCACTCAGTGCATTGCATGCACCTGGGCTGGCCCTGCCTTCCCACCAGGTGCTCCATCACTGCTTCAAGCTGTGAGACAGCATTTTTGCTACAGTATGCCAGTAACAGGAGAAATCTTGTGCAATAAGTTAACAGTAGAGGTGAGCATAGAGCCTTGCAGTTCAGAACAGAGCTCCTGGAACCTTGGATCCCAATGGAGATCCCTCTGATGTTTGTGGTCTTTGATTAAAACACTGGAATTTAACAGCGTGCAGCCACGAGTTCTTTGCTATTTCTGAAGTTTGTTATGGTTGCACAGAGTTGCTTTCATGTCATTGGTAGTTTCTGTATAGCTGGTATCAAAGAGTAACTGGAAGACATCTGCTAATTGATCTTTCCCCAGTATATATTTCCAGCCACCATCGTTCTATGTGCACGCTCGTGATTTGCCTTTTGTAGAAAATGGTGGAGTAGCAGTTCTCAGTGGCAAGAAGGTGAGTACTGCATCACCAGCTGTCAATCTAATGTCATACAGTTCTTCCCAAGCAGAGCCCGTGTCTGAGCTGAAAATAAACAGCTGTAGATGGTGTTGTGGAGGTTGGCTGAGGAGAAGAATGTGGAAAATTTTCAGAAACGTGTATACAGTGAATCAGGGACTATCCTAATATTAAGGACAGCATGTGTGGAGCTTGAAAGCAGGAGAAGCTGTGAGGAGTAGTAGCTAAAGGTAAGAGGACAGTTTGTGCATGGGATAAGAGTACGTAGAGCTTAGAGACTGTGTGGCAAAATGAGAACTGAGCTGCACATGAGTTGGAAGGTGAGTAGAATGTCATCTAAGTAATGGATGACAGCACAAGTAGGAGCAGAGTAGAGGCAGCAGAAAGGTGGAAAGCAGTTTGTGGCTTCCTCAGTTCTCTGCATCTTGCTAAAATAAAGAACTTAGTCTTCTTACTGCTGGATTGTTTCTCAGATTCATATCCTGGGATGATCAGTCTAACCTGTCATTGCTACCAAAAGAAACTCTGAACTCCTATTTTCAGTTCCCCCCTCCACTGAAAAATTACAGAGCAATTCAACGGTGTGAAAACGTTGCTCCCAAGTATCCTTCTCTATTTGGTAGTCTGTGCCATCTGCCTCAAGTAGATGTGCCTACAGTGAGTGGAAGCCCGAGTTCCCCTGCTTGTATGTTTTTGCAGGTTGTGCACATGGATGTGAGAGGCAACACTGTGAAACTCAATGATGGTACCCAGATATCCTATGATAAATGCCTAATTGCAACTGGTAAGACTTTTGTTTCTATCTCCTGTTCTTCATATTGTGTCAGGCTTTTGATTTCAGGGGCATCAACTGGCAAACTTCTGCCACGTGGCAGAGCGCTCACACGAAGGGCAGTGATGCAGGCAAAGGTGGCATTGGGTTTTTCCACTTGCTTTATGTAAGCCAGCTTCTCTGGGATGTTCAAAGTTTTACTCTGTCAGAATCAGCAGGGAAGGAGGAAAAGGTGACTGCCCTAACAGCTGGGTAAAGGCACTGCTCTACAGTCAGGTGCTTTAAAACCCTGCCTTCAGCAGTTGCAAGAAGAACACCCAGCTCTTACCTTGTTGTGTATTCTCAATGAATACAAAGATGTTATAATTACGAAATAAACAGGAGAGTTTGGCAAAGCAGATTAAAATAACAAAAAGAGAATAGAAAACTTACCTGCATCCTGGGCTCACTGCAGAATTCCAGAAGAGGGACCTCCAGAAGAGATCCTTTCCTCCTGGCAGTCAGCCCTTAAATGGGGTCTAGGAGAGATGCAGCCAGGAGAATTGCCTTCTCCAAGGAGAATTGCCTTCACCTGTGCTCCCAGGGCTCTGCTCAGTTGTTCAATCTGAGGCTCAGACTGTGACTCAGCAGCTCCCACACACCTGGGCAGAGCACTGCTTCAGCATCTGGCCCTACATCCTTGCGTGGTTAATATGGAACTGACTTTCTGCAGTCAGTGGAGCAGGGTGTATGGCATCGGGTTGTTTGTGGGGGAGTTAAACTGCAGAGTTAAAACTTTCTGCTTGCACAGAAAGTCTTCCGTGGTGAAAACCAGAGGGCAACGGGCAATAGAGCATATTGGAACAGCTTTAAAAGCACAGTCCAGATGGGTGATAGCTCATTGCTGACATGGCCAGCAGTCATTAGTATTTCTCTCTCCCTGTCTTCCCTCCCCTCCCTCCCACCCTGTCCTCAGGTGGCTCCCCGAGGAACCTGCCTGCCATCGAAAGGGCAGGAAAGGATGTGCAGCAACAGCTGACGCTGTTCCGAAAGGTAAATCTACAGGCACTGGGCCGAAGTCTTCAGAGACACTGCCAGCATTTTCAACTTGTTAGCTCTCTGCTTTGGGTCCAGCACAGCCTTGCCTCAGCTACCAGCTCCCCTCAGCTGGTAACCAGGGATCCTTTTGCTGCTTATTCTTTTCCCTGAGCAGGTGAACGGCGTGAAGTCTGACGTCGCTCTCCCCCTCAGCCTGAGATATTCCTGTCCTACACTGAAGTTCTAGCTGAGTGTTTGTGTTAGCTCTTGGATTAGCTTCAGTAGTTTGCTGATACTCTGATGTCCACGTCTTCTTCGTGGCATTTCTTCACCTTCATCCTGTGCCTTAGGGGAAAGTGGATGAAAGAACTGAAGTTTGTTGGTGGACTCCCAGTTCACTTTGAAGAGAAGCTTTTTGTTGACAGGCTCCACGTTTCTTGAAATTGTGGGGTTTACAACAAACAGGGAGTTTCTTCCTTAGTCTGGGAATGAATCAAGAATAAAGAGCCCTGTGGAAATGTTCTGCCCTGCACTGGACTTGCCCCGGTCTGCTCACTGTTAGGTCTGCTGGGATCTGTTCAGCTGTGTGAGGGATGTGTAAAAGACACGTAATGGGAGACAGGGTGTTCCTGTAGTACTGTGTGTACTGTAGATCGTTTGCATCTGGAAACTTCATTGCAATTTCCTTCTTGACATGTGGGAGAAAATGCTGAGATTGTGCAAGATTTTCCCTGTCAGCAAACATCAGGAAGCCAGAGGGTTTGGTTTTTCTTTCCTTTTTCTTTCTGTGCAGTAGAGGAAGAGAAGGAAGGAGAAACATGTCTCCCATTCTAAGGAAAGAGTTACTCTTATTTCAAAGGGAGAAAGTGCAGAATCTTCCCACTGCCATTCCTGTTTGAAATGAGAATAAATCTTCTTTCAGATTGAGGACTTCAGAAATCTGGAGAAGATTTCAAGACAAGTCAAGTCCATCACAATTATTGGTGGTGGTTTTCTTGGCAGTGAGCTGGCCTGTGCTCTGGGTAGAAGAGGTAAGTGTGCTCCAGCAGGCAGCTTGCTTCAGCTGGCAGCTTTACAGAAGCAGCAGGCATTGAATGCAATCAGCCTGACATCACACACCGTTTTTTTTCAGTCCACATCTGGATTTTTGCACAGATTTGCTCTTTCCTTTCCTTTCAGCACAAACCAGAAACCTGGAGGTGATTCAGCTGTTTCCAGAGAACGGCAATATGGGCAAAGTCTTGCCTGAATATCTGAGCAACTGGACCACAGAGAAAGTCAGAAGAGGTGAAGCTGTGCTCCAGTCTCCTCCTCCTGCTTCAACTGAAGCCCTCCTGACCCCGTGCAAGCAGTTACATTTCCTTTTTGTTTCCAGAGGGCGTTAATGTTATGCCTAATGCTGTGGTCAAGTCTGTCTCTGTCTCTGGAAATCGACTGGTGATTAAACTGAAAGATGGCCGAAAGGTGAAGCTGAATGCAGGGGGTGAGAATGTTTGCAGGGCCACTGAGAGAAACAGAGTAATTGTTGCAAATTATCCCACAGGTGGAGACCGACCACATTGTGGCTGCGGTTGGGCTGGAGCCTAACGTGGAATTAGCAAAGTCTGCTGGTCTGGAGGTGGATTCTGACTTTGGAGGGTTCAGGGTGAATGCAGAGCTGCAGGCACGCTCCAATATCTGGGTGGTGAGTACCTGTGAAGGGGTTTTCTTCCAGCTGCTTTGACCAACGCAGTCAAAGAGCCTGGAATCCTGGGGGCTGGCATACCTAAATTAGGTGAATGGTGTAAAGTAATGAGCCCAGGTGCTGTGCCTTGGAGCCTGTCCATGCACTACAGCACGCCTTGGTACTGTGGTAACGACTGCACTCCTTTATCTGTGCTCCCTAAGAGAACCTGGGGTAACTTAAAGGTAGTGTGGGTTGCTGTGTTGTGTCAGAGCCCTTTTGGTGGGGAGCTGAGACTGATTCCTCTGGAAAAAAAAAAACAAACAAACCAAGCACATACCTGATGCTGCCTTAATTTTCTGCAGCTCAGTGAAAGATGTTGAGAAGATAGAGCTGGAATAGCCTGGGAAATGGAAGAAGGTGTGAAGGAGAGGGGGCTGGCAGAACAACTCACTTCCTTGTCTCAGTCATCTTTGTCCCAGTGCCTCTTCTCTTTTGTGTGTTAATTTGGGCTTTTGATGTCTGTGTTCAGTCATCACTGAATGAATTTCTCTTTAAGGCTGGGGATGCTGCTTGCTTCTATGATATCAAACTAGGTAGAAGACGTGTAGAGCACCACGATCACGCTGTTGTGAGTGGCAGACTAGCTGGAGAGAACATGACGGGAGCTGCAAAGCCCTACTGGCATCAGTCTATGTTCTGGTAATGCTGAGTGCTTGTAAAGCTGCTTATTTGACCATGCTGTTAGGAGCTCTGACAAGATATACCTTGTAAAGCTTCCTGTTTTCAGGCTGCAATGAATGCAAAGCAAATACCTGTGCAGCTTATTTGCAGAGTCTCAGGGAACTGGAGCACACGTGAGCTTTCACTGCCCTGCCTTCTCTAAGCTATTCTTTGCCCCTGCAGAATCCAGTTTCTCCCCAATTGTGTATAATTGCAAGAAGCAAAGAAATAGCTGCCCCTTTCTTCAAGCAGGTTGATCTGCACCCTGAACTTCACAACTTCTGTTAGAATTATTGGGAACTCCCCAGCACAATCTGTTGGTTTCAGTTCTGGTGAACCTTTGCTGATTAGCTCCACTGGTGCCTTGGTAGCAACACAGCAGTGTACCCAGGCCTGTTTTTGAAAGCATTTGTAAGGAATGAAGAAAACAAAGCATTTTCTTTTAAATTCTTTAAAAAGAGGGCAAAAATTGGTCAGAATGCACCAGAAGTAGAGCGAGCACAAGTTTAAATGTGGGAAAAGAGCTTTTGCTCCTTGGGGAAGAACCCCTCCAAAAAGAATCCCTTACGACTCCTCATCACGTGTCTGAACTCTGGGTCTGTGCCACATGGGCTCTGCACACAGAGCATTTATTACTCAGCTGTTGAATGAGGATACTGAAGCACCTTTTGACTGTGTGTTTTCCTGGGAGGTGCTCTGTGAGACTGGGGGCTGTGAGCTGCAGCCTCAAGTGTGGCTGGCAGGTGTGAAGTGAAAGCCTGCCAGCCTTTGCTGGCTCAGATGTCCTGTTCCTGTGCTAAAAAGCTGCCAAACAGCAGGAAATCCTTAAACGTTTTTCCCAGTGCTCAGAATTCCTGCAGAGCTCCATGGTTCTAACTCAGAAGGACGAGGCATTTGGATAACCCATGGATGTACCAATGTTATAATTAAGAAATACACAGGAAAGTCAGGCTAAACAGGTCATCACACTAAAGAAGAACAGATGGAAAGCTTACCTTAGGGCTCACTGAGAAGACTCCAAGAGGAGCAATCTCCAGCAGAGATCCTTCCCCCCTGGCAGTCAGCTCTTAAATGGGGTCTAGGAGAGGTGCAGCCAGGCTCCATCCCTTCCAGTAGCACAGAATGCCTTCACCTGTGCTCCCAGGGCTGACTCAGTGCTCAATCCAAGGTTCAGGCCGTGATTCAGCAGCTCCCACACACCCTCTGATCAGGTGGCCTCATCTGGAACCCAGAGAAGCACTTGCTTCTGCCCCAGCTCTGCAAGTTTCATTGGCACTCACTGAACAGCACAGAAGATTTCTGCCACTTCCCACTAATTGTGTACCTACTGGTTGTGTCCTGGTGCCCCTATCTGGGTCCTGAGCTTAGGTGTGTAACTTCCTAAAGGGTGAAGGTGCACACAGCTCATGGAAGCAGCCTGGCTTCCTTCAAGGAGAAATCTGACACGTTTTGAGTTCCCCGTTGGTTAAACTGGTTGCTTCTGTGATGGATGCACTGTCCTGATTCCTCCTTACGCAACGCTGTCAGGAGGATTTGGGTTTGCTGCGTGTTTGCGATGCTGTTCCTACAGATGAGCTTTGTTGTTAATTCCTAGGAGCGATCTGGGTCCTGATGTGGGCTATGAAGCAATCGGCCTCGTCGACAGTACCTTGCCTACAGTCGGGGTCTTTGCTAAAGCAACAGCAAAAGACACACCAAAATCTGCAACAGAGCAGTCAGGTGGGTTCCTGGCCTTCCTTGGGAGCTGTGTGCCTGCATGGAGGCTTTTGTGGCCGGCTCTGTGCGGCCGCAGGGAGGATCTGGTCTCACCTGTGTGCTCTATTCTAGACCAAGCTTTCAATGCTGGTTTTGATGTTAAAATGTGGTTAAAAACATAATGTTTCACTGGGGCAAAATGCAGTTTATTTACCATATTAAGAGGGGAGGTTTAGATGAGGTACAAGGAGGAAACTCTTTCCTTGGGGGGTGATGAGGTACTGGCACAGCTTGTCCAGAGAAGTTATGTGTGCCCCATCCCTGGAGGTGCCCAGGGCCGGGTTGGATGGCCGTTCCCATGGTGTGGGGTTGGAAGCAGTTGATCTTTGAAGGTCTCTTTGAACCCAAACCATCCTGTGATTCTGTGGTGTGCTTGGCTGTGGAAGCTGGAAGCTGTCAGAGTTGTGCTTTGTGTTAGGGTTGCTTCTTTATTGTGTTACAGAAGCTTTTGCTGGACACAAAGAAAGCACACCTAAATCTTTTACAGAAGCCATCTGCCTGTCCTGCTTTCCCCAGCACAGAGAGCTCCTCCTTTTTTCTGCACTGGATGTTTGATGTCTCCCATCTTTGCCTTAGGGACAGGTATTCGATCAGAAAGCGAAACAGAAGCAGAAGCCTCAGAAGTTCCCATTTCTCCAAGCTCTTCACCAACGCCTCAAGTTCCAAAAGAAGGAGAAGATTATGGCAAAGGGGTCATTTTCTACCTCAGGGATAAAGTGGTGGTGGGAATTGTGTTATGGAACATCTTCAACAGGATGCCTATTGCTCGAAAGGTCAGTAGAGGACGAGTATGCTGAAGCAGGGGGCTGTGGCATTCAGCTTGCTTAGATCCAGCACTTTCTTGTGGAAAAATCAATCTATCAGTAGATAATGAGGATACATAAAGGCAGATGTTGTTCTAGCATGAAATTACCAGCATGATGAATGAGAGGAGAGCAGTGGATATTGTCTTTCTGGACTGGATTACGACTTATGACACTGGACCTCTCCTCACAAACAAACTGATGCAGCCGGGGCTGGGTGAGCAGGGAGGTGCACTGCAAAGTGGCTGAAGGGCCAAGCCAGAGGGTGGGGATCAGAGATGCAAAGCCTGCTTGGCAGGGGACCCCAGGGTCAGTGCATCCCACCGTATTGTGTATAGGACATACGAGTTTGAATGCACGATTCCTTCTTTCAGATCATCAAAGATGGGGAGGAGCATGCTGATCTCAATGAAGTAGCAAAGCTTTTCAACATCCACGAAGACTAAACTCCAGGATCACTGCAATAGGAGGAGTGAGTAGGGCTGTGTTTGTCCCTTCCGTTTGGAGAGCTTGCTTTGAGCACTTGTGAATATTTCCCATCACCCAGAATTCTAATATTTCACCAATAAAATCAGACTCTTCTAAGTTAAGTGCCTCCTTCCTGCACTTGTTGCATTGCTGGTTTTGAAAGGGCAGCCTGTGGCGTGCTGCTGCTGGTAGTTTTTCCCTCTTATCAACACCAGAGAAGCCTGCAGAGGTGTTGTTTTCTCACAGCACTGTGTGGCTGGTGAGCTTTCTGTCCTGACTGGGTGGAGGGCTGTGCTCGTGGTAACAAATTCTGCCCTGATGGGATGAAATAGTCCTTGGAGCAGCTAAGTTACAACCTGCTACACTAAGGCTGCCTGAAGACCCTCCAGCTCACTTCCCCTCCTTCTGTCTGTGATTTGAGTCAGGGACCCTAAAAGTTTCAGTGCTGCTGTTGAATTGTCCTGTTTGATTCATACTTGCACCACCTTGTATCACACTGGGCAAGCGTGGAACCTCACCTGGTGTTGGGATGGGAGCACAGAAATGAAGCATCAACCCTCTCAATTTTTGAGGCTGCCCTTTGCTGCTCTGTTGTTCCCCTATGAACGATGCCACGTGCAGTGCTGTACCCCTCAGGCTGGTGGGGCACAGCCCAAGCTTTCCTTTCACTGCACTGTGAAGGCATTCCTGCCCCCCTTGGTCTCCTGTTCTGCAGTCTGATCAGCAACTGGACAGAAGTGATGGAGAACCTTACTGGGTCTAAGGCTGAAGGCTCACCTGGACAGGGCCTTGATGACAGGGATTGGAATGGGCCTGCAGTTTGTTTAGGTGCCAGCCTGACTGTCTTCAGAAAGCTCAGGAGCTCCTCCACTATTTTCTCCAGGCCTCAGGGAGGGGCACCAGGGAACCACTGCTCTCACCACAGCTTCAGGCTGGGCTCAGCCAAGTCCGAAGGGCAGCACGAGGCCAGTATCTGCATCCATGGAGAGCCAGGAGAAAACCCAAGTGAAAGCCAAGAAACGTTGTTTCTTCAGGCTGGGTTTGTTCACCACGAGATCCCCGCTCCCTCTCCGAGTTCTTTGTTTTGGCACAGGGTGATGATGAGAAAGGGGAGCTGGCAAACCACGCTGTCCAGATGCGGGCACAGGGGGAGGGCAGCCCGGCTGGCAGCAGATCTGCTGCATCTTCCTCCTGCCCCTGGCAAGTCCCAGGGAAGCGAATGCAGCTGCTCTCACCCAGGTGAGGAGCTACAGCACACGTTGCAGTCCTATACAGGTTAGTGAGGGACTGCTGCAGTCCTGGGGCTCGTCCTGCTGGCAGCAGCATGCCACTGCCAGCACACCTCCTGCAGTGCTGCCACTCCCCCCAGAGCTGCAGGGCCAGAGAACAGCAGGCATGGAGACCTCCCCCAGCCCTCACACCACCAACAGCACAGCCCCCTCCTCAGCCTCAGGCCCCTGGCTGATGGGAGGCAGCTGGAGTCCCTCCCTCCACTGCAGCCCCGCGGCTCTGCTGGGCACAGCAGGCACCGTACAAAGAAGAAGAGGCAAGAGACAGGGGGCCTGATGCAGGTTTTTTTCTGTACATAAGTGTTTTTGACACCACAGCCTGTTGCTTATAATAAAACAGAAATCAGAAAGAGCAGCCAGAATAACACACCCAAAGGCAAAAATCCTCGGCTTAAAAAAGGAGTGGCCAGACCCCAGTGAGGGGAGGCCAGCAGCTGGGAGTCCAAGGGGGGAAAGGTACACCTGCCCTGGCTGGGAAGAAACACAACACAAAACAAAACAAAAAAATGAACCCAAAAAAAGAAACCAAACACCCAGTGCTCCCACTGCTGAGCAGAGGAGAGACAGGAAAAAAAAAACCCAAACCAAAAAAACAGATTGTCCCATCCTCAGAGTCCTGTTAGCACCTGTACAATAAAACTGTACCATCTACCGGGAGCGCAGCAGCCCTGCCCTGTGCCTTGCTCTCTCCGGTAGAACTGCTCCCAACGACACAGGAGGGGCAAAGGCTGAGCAGACACCGTGCAGGGCAAGAGGAGAGAGACCCCGGGGGGGGCTGGGCTGCTGGAAGTGTGGGCTGCCTCTGTGACAGCTGCTGGGGGCAGGGAGCAGCAGCGTGGCCAAAACGCAGGATGGAGCCTGGTGAGGATGGAGCAGAGCGGGTGAGAGTGCCTTCAGCAGAAGCCAGCTCCAATGCTAAGAGATGGGACCGTCCCCAGGCTCTCAGCCGAGGTGCCAAAGCCACAGACCCCAGTTCTGCAGCTCGGGGTGGTGCTCCAGGGGAGCGCAGGCCCTGGGGAGTGCTGCAGAGGGGCCGGAGGAAGCCCTCGTCCCATAGCCCGGAGCTCACATAATCACAGTGATACAGACTGCAAAAACAAAAGGAAACGTAACAAATTAAATACTAATTAAATAAATACTATGGAAGACATCGGGGGTGGGGGTGGAGGGCAGACAGAGAGGTGCAGTTCCACGGGGTCGGGCGGGGAGGGGCGATGGCACCCATTGCCCCACGCTGCAGAAGAGCTTGAGCCGATCGCTGCCCCACGCCGCCCCACAGAGGGCCCACCTCCCTCTGCTGCTGCTGGATGGGGCTGCCAGAGCCGCGACCGCCGCCGCTCAGCACAAAGAAACCCCAGGAAGTCCTTGGAGGCAGCGTCCTCTCCCCCCAGCCAGCACCGAGGCACCGCCGGGAGGAGGAGATCAGCTGGCCGAAGCCTCAGGTCCTTGCTGCTGGCTCCAAGAGGGCTGCTTCCCATTGGTCCTTATTATTGCCTCACGATGCAGGGAGCGATCTGCCCCCCGTCAGCTGCTCCACGCCTCGTATTCCACCGCGGAGCCCAGCAGCTGCAGCAGCTCGGGCTCATAGTGCACCAGCTCCACTGTCTCTGCAGCACCCTGCGCCGGCTCGGGGCTCTCCTGCACCTCGTCCTGGGCCAGCACCTGGCTGAGGGCCACCTGGCGTTGGAACTCAGCCCTGGGCAACGTGGCAATCTCAAAGTGTGGGAAGCGGGCCTGGAAGATGCGGGAGGACAGCTTCAGCCGCTTCAGCACATCGGAGAAGAGGAACCAGTTGCAGGGCCTGCAAGGATAGCAAGGTCACACATTAGGGAATGCACCAGCAGCACTCCAAGCCAGCAGGAGCCGCAGCACGGCTTTTAGCTGCCTGTGAATCCCAAGCTGGGGCTCCTCAAAGCACATCTACGCCACAGGAGAGCCAACTTAAGGCAGGCCCCCAGCACCGCAGCCACTGCAGGGCTGCACGCAGTGGTTCATCTCAGCCCAACACTCCCTTCCTGCCCACGGCCAAATGAATCCCACTACGAATTCTTTTCCAAGCTGACTGCCTCAGGGACGGAACTCTGAGAATCAAATCACACCTTGGTGTCTTCCACTTGCTTCACTGACACAGGGCTTAGCAAGAGTGGTTTCTATCCTCAACATTTTTCTAAAAGTAAGCATGTTGTGCTTCATTATGGGGTGCTATAAGACAGAGAGAGCCACAAAAAGTGCCCCGTCGGCAGCTATTTTCTGCTATGAGGAAAGCTGCCCTACAGCCACGACTCTGTGCCTCTACCTTCAGAATAAGGATGATGGTGTTTTTCTCCCCTGGGAAAGTGGTTTGAAATGTACAGGGCAAAATGTGACCACGTGAAACACTGTCCTGCCTGTCTCCTTGGCCAGCAGTTACTTTGGGCTCTCAAGAGTTCCTCAAGCATGCATGTTTTTTCAATACAAGAACATTTCATATCAACTCCAACCTGGAGGGCAATCTCCAGGCTCATGAGCACCTCCCACCCTACCCCTCCAGTGCAGCATTAATGTCACTCAAACGCTCTCCATTCCAGAAGATACCCACCCCCGAGAGACGGACACTTGGAGGTTGTAGCTGGGCAGCAGTGGCTTGTCTGAGAACTCAAACATGAAGTTGTCAGGTTCCTGTTCCTCTTCCTCCTGGTCTGAACTCCCTGGAGGGTTGAGCAGAAGATCGCATCCAATGCTGTCTTTTCCCTCTGCAACAAGAAAAAAAAACAGATGTTGGTGCTGCTCACACTTTCACTCCATCACCCCGCGGGGAGCAGCTCTGCCCAACCAGACCGGCTGCCCCTACAGCCCTGCAATGAATCCAATCACTGAGCCCCAGCATCCTGCTGCTCTCCTTCCAGCAGCCCCTCATCTCCGAGAAACACAGAGAGCCGCCTGAAAACTGCCCTTGGTGAGCAGGCAGGGTAGGAAGAACATCTCACACCGAGAGCAGGATGGCACCGATCCCAGTGTGAGACAAAGCGCCGCCTGCTTGCAGAATGAGACGCTTCCACTCCTGTGCAGCCTGGGAGAAGCTGCACCACTCGAGAAGAATGGAGGAGGTGCTCTGTCTGCACAGATCCCATAAAGGAAGGCACTGCTCTCTCCTTGCTGACCACCCAGCTCCCAGCTCTCAACAACTGCCAGCAGGTTATCGAGGTGCGTGCCAGGAACTGTGTCTAAATATGGGCTGCCAGGCTGTGCTACCCAACTGCACAGCAGACCTGAACACAAATGCAACAGAACAACAAGAAGCATGACTGCTGAGCATCACCCCATAGATTTCTGGCTTGTAGAAACCCTGGCTTGTTTTTGTCCTGCCGAGTTAATGTGCCTCCAAAAACTTCCAGAATATAATACAGATGAGATCCCATAGAGAAAAGCAGATGAAATGTGCTGAGAAACAAATAAACCATTTGTGCAGAATAAAATAAAAATAAAAAACTCAACACCACGATGCATGGAAGAAAAGGCTGGAGAAAAAAAATCTTAAGGTGTGCTGCCCAGGAAAAATCCATGCACTGCACCAAGCAAGAATGTTAATAGGGAAACAACAGCAGGTGGCAGGAGGCGTGCGTTCAAACAGGCTGCTTAAATCTTCAAGAGTTACTGCAGAAAGGGGCAAAGGTAAGGGATGAGAATGTTGGTCTGAGATCACTGCTGGGCAAAGCTGAAATACCACGGCTGAATAAAGAAACAACACAAACATTTCTTGAGCAACCCAGGAAAAAGAACTGAATGCGTTCCACGTGGAGTAAACGTGGCCCAACATCTCAGCCCTGTCTGTTAGCCATGTGAGAGCTACTCACAAACAAGGCCATTGCATCCACTGTAAGGCAGAGATAATCAGGCCCAGCAATGCTAGTCCCAAATGCAGAAGAAACCCTGGAGTGGCACTTTGTTTCTAGAGCTGCACGAGCACAAAGGGCATCAGGCTGATGAGCCTCCCATACCCAGCCCTCACAGATCTCACACTCTCATTTCTCTCATTATCTTTTGGCCCCACATTAGATGCTCAGACCTAAGGGAAACTGTGGGCAGCTTTCCTGCCTCGAAGAATAGAAATGGATTGAGCAGTGGCCTAGAGTTTCTCCCCCACTCTCAGTGACATGTAATGGGAAGGGACACTTGGAAGAACTGAAAGCCCCTTTAGATACTGGAAGGCTGCAATGAGAGCTCCCCAGAGCCTTCTCTTTCCAAGCTGAAGGAACCCAACTGTTCCAACAACCTGTCCTCACAGGATAGCTGCCCCAGCCCTCTGATCACACAGTCCTCAAGTTGTCTCCCTCAAAGCACGTGGGACAACAGTCCAGAAAGATCCACAGATGCATCTTACCAAAGAAAGAGTCCCTTCTGGGAGCAGTGGGAACCCTCAGTGTGTAGCACTGTGGCAAGGTATCTAAGATGTGACTTGGAAGGGAAGCTGACAGAACTGAGGGGACGATGCGTTACATCTCACAGACCTGCTTCTCCCTGCTCTGCTGCTGCAAATGAAATCAGGTTGGCTGAACTCACCGAGTACAGAGCTGCTGTAGAAGTCCCACGCTGTTCGAGGATCCCCGTCAGTGCGCCCCTGGAGATCCGAAAGGTAATCTAAAGAGGAAGAATTGAGAGGGTTAATGCTTCTCTACTGGCCACACCACAGTCCTGGCATACACATCCATTGATCCTCAGTAAGCCACGCCATCTCTGCTGCTCCTTTTCTCTGCTGCAACGTCAGGCATCACGGCAGAATCTGAACCACAACCCGCTTGCAAGAAGGGCACCCTCGCTCAGGAGAAGGCAGCACAGCCCTGACCTGAGAACACGAAGTAGAAGCCAATGGGGAAAAGCAACTGATAGCACTGTGTGGGTTGGAAAGCAAGATTCTTAGGGTCTTCTTACACTCAAGATCGCATCCACAACCGGTGCACACACAGTTAAGTCTGGAGGAGCCCTGACAGCTATGTGGCCAACAAGACTTTTCAGAAACAGGAGATTTTCTGTCTCCTATCTACCTGGGAACCACCATCTCCTCTAATTGTCTTTGCCTCACTGTTACGAAGAAGCCAGGACACTCCTCTCATTTCTACTTAAACAGTACAGAAAGTGGGCATGCTTCACCCTCAGCCAGTCATCAGAGTTGGCCCTCCCCATAGGCAGAGCCATTTTAGAGCGGATGGCAGCACTGTGTGGCAACAGAAGTTTATCTTTTGGGGTTATGCTGTAGGACCAGAAAGTGATGCTGCTGAACAGCATCTCCAACCCTCCTGCTGACTTCAGGCACGTGACCAGAGCACTGCCTGTACATTAGAGAACAAAAACACTTGAATCTTAATTGGGAAGTGTGATGCTAGTCTGGAGA
The DNA here is from genome assembly GCF_019238085.1 of Lagopus leucura. Taxonomy (NCBI): domain Eukaryota; kingdom Metazoa; phylum Chordata; class Aves; order Galliformes; family Phasianidae; genus Lagopus; species Lagopus leucura. The sequence goes on along the minus strand of NW_024962303.1, from coordinate 334,558 downwards.
CATTGGGTGGTAAAAAATAAAAAAAAAAACCAACCACACACACAGGACGGAGCTAAAAATCACTCAGTCATTGGCTGCTCAGCACTTTTAAACCCTCTGACACCCGGATCTGTGGTCCTGTGTGCTGCCACACAGGAAGGATGGAAACGCAGCCACCCCCAGGCACCCACCACAGAGGAAGCGCTTCATCACGTCGCTGGTGGCAAGCTTCACAGCTGTCTGCCCGGAGTAAGTGGCCAGAGTGGGGTCAGCACCGTAGGAGAGGAGAAGCCACATGGTTTCCAGGTTGTCATTGGCTACTGCGTCATGGACAGGCCTGTAAGGACAAGAATGTTAGCAGAAAGAGAGCGGAAGAGAGGGATAGCAAAGAACCTGTTCTGGGATAAGACAGATCTAGTGATGACCACCAGCTCTTCCCAAAAAGTAATGCTATAACGGGATGATAATAGCAGGGTGGCAAAGTCTTTGGCTAAAGCAAACGAGAACAAGCCCAAATGCAGCAGCCACAGATGCAGAAACAAAGGAAAAGAGCTGCTTACATTTGGAAGGCCTCAGGTAGGCAGGGATCTCCAGCAAGAGATGCCCTCACTTCCACCACCAACCCTTAAATGAGGGCTGGGCAGGGGTGGATCCTGGCTCCATCCCTTCCATCACTCAGTGCATTGCATGCACCTGAGCTCCCCTAGGCTGGCCCTGCCTTCCTGCCAGGTGCTCCATCACTGCTTCAGGCCCTCAATTAGCACTTCCACTGTACAAGCCATGCTCACTGCCCCGTGTTCCTGGCTTGCCTCGTGCCATCCTGCGCGCTGCAGTTCACGTTGGCGCCGTGCTCCAGCAGGATGTGCAGGATGTCGATCCAGCCTCGCGCACAGGCCTCGTGCAGAGCCGTGTAGCCAGCGTTGTCACGATGGTTCACATCACTGTTCTTTTTCTGCAGGCAATAGAGCACCACGTCCTACAGAAACAAGAGCATTGGAGCCTTGGTCACACACAGACCAAAGCAAGGCAGCACAGGACGCGAGGCGAGCGGCAGCACCGAGGCTCACCTTGTAGCCCAGGCGAGCTGCTCGCTGCAGGAGGGTCTCCCCTGCATTTTTGTTCACTATCAGCCGCCGTGCCTCAGGAGGAATGTGCTGGGCTGCAGGCAACTCAGGGGAGCTCCCTGGGCTGACACGATGGGATTTACAAAGAGGCCACGAGTCCTGGGGCTTCTTCGGAGAGTGCGTTTTGGGCTGGCTCCAGCGTCCTTTCACCTGGAAAACAAAGCAGTGCAACCTTGGCACACGTTGACCTGGCTTGCTGACATGATGGGAGTCACTCTCGTTTCTCCCCACCCACGTTCCCCTTGTCGATCCAAGCCGTACCTTCCCCTCATCACAGATCCCTGCCAGGTGTTTGGTTTTACATTTGCGTTTTCCTGATGGTTTCTCCAGCTCTTCCTGGACAGGAGAGCTGTCTGAGTGCTCCAAGAAGAAGCCGTTCCGAAAGTCTGGGCGTCCTTGGGATTTGCGGGGGGATGGGGAAAGCCTGCTCCTCAGCCTCAGCTCTGTGCTTTTACCCTGCGCTGACTCCTTCTGCTTTCGGTACCTAAAATCTGCAGGAGAGATGGGAATGAGGAAATTCTGTAGGTAAAGGACACCTTTGCCACCAGTCAAACCAAACCTCAGCTCTCTGCTGGCTGCACACCCAGAAACACAGACCCATGGTAGAGAGTCACCAGCAATGAATATGGAAATTTTCTCCATCGTGGGCACATGAAATACAACAGCACGGTCTGGAAAGATCAAGCCTACCAAGCTCTGGGATTTGCACATGACTCATGAGGGTTTCTCATTAGCTCTAACAGTCAAGGAACCCAGCCTGCTTCCCAGTGGCCTAGTAACTGCATGCTGCCACACAGTGCATCCCCTCCTATCTCCAGGGCCAAGTGGGACTCATGTGGGATCCCCTCTGGACAGACAGGACATCCAGGCACCCGTGAACAGTCACTGCTCTGCTGCCTACAAAAGCAGACCCTGCCTCACCTTCTCATGTCTCCCCCTTAACTGCAGTAGCACTTTAAAGTTTCAGTTTGACTTGCAGGCAGGTGGGAAGCACCAGGATGCCTTGGGGGAAATCCAAACCTTTCTTGCTTTCATTACACAGAGCTGCAGAACCCAACACACCACACAAGGACACGCACTCTGCTTCACTAAAATAGCAACACCCCATAGCAAGGACACTATGGGCTGGTGAGGAGATGGTTGAAAGGACACGACTGAAGCTTGCAAAAAAAACAACAAAAACACCCACAAAAGGGTGCAGCAGCTGAATAGAGGAACCTCGTTCACTCCATCCTGTCGAGACTTAAGGGCACTGGATGAAATGAGTAAGAGAGCAGTTAAAAAACACACGGAAGGAAGAAGCGCTCTGCACAGCAAGGGGGGAAGTTCAGGGCTTTGCTGCCACCCAGAGGTGGTGGAGGCAGTTGCCATCAGCGGGATCAGAAAGGATTGACTGAAACTCACGGCCACGAGGCCCATAAACGAACTGCAGAAAGCCTGGCTGATCTATGGAGCATCCCAGAGTGTGCACGTCAACATCACTGTCCCTACTGCAGTGACAAAACCCCATCATGCTTTAGAGGGAATAAAAGTGAAAGCCTTGGGCCACGACCTGGCACCAGAAATCCCTTCCCAGCCCATAGCTATCATACCTGCTTTGGATTTTCGCCTCCTGTGAGGGAAGCCCACCCGTTCTTCCTCCCTTTCGGTCAGATATTCCCCAGTCTGGTATCTCCGGCTTTTCTGTCGTCTCCTTTTCTTTCTTTTGATGTGGCTGTCATCCTCCTCCTCCTCGTTGGGCTCCCACAGCTGCCTGGGTGCGTCCACTCTCCAGGGCAGCTCCCGGCTCCTCCTCGCGTGACAGCTGCTCCTCTCGGACACAGACCTGTCCCTGGCCCTGTGGCTGTGATAACGCGATGCCTGGTGGGATTTCCGCAGCTTGCGACGTTTCAAGGATATCTCTTCCTCCTCTTCCTCCTCTTCCTCCTCCTCTTCTTCCTCATCCTCCTCCAGCAAAGGTAAAATATCCTGACCGCTCACATCACACTCTCCCATCGCGCTAGCAGAAGAGCCGGCAACGCTTCCTGCACAAAAGTGGAAACAAGTGTCAAGAATGGCAAGAAGCCACCTACAGGAAAATCCCCGCCAGGCAGGACAGAAAATGGGCACAGAGCCACACGAAGAGGGAAAAGCTCACAGTGCACCCAGGAGTGAAGCACCCAGTTGTGCTGGCAGGACGATCCCAGAGCTTGGCATCAACTCACCCGACTGGCTGCGCGTCCGACTGCTCAGCACCACCGGGATGAAGTCCCGGAAGTTGTTCTTGGGCTTCTTCTCAAGGTAACCTGTGGGGAAAAGCACCCTTTGAGAAGTACGTCACACATCTCTGCTCACATGTCTGCTGCCCTGGAAAGCTCTGCTAGGATCCCGGTTTGCAGTGGGAAGCCACCAGCTCCAGAGGCCGTTCAGCTTCTGGACAACAACAGCTCGGCCCCGCAGCACTAGCACAACCCAAACTGCCACAACCCCATGAGAACACATTGCCTTTGACAGCAGTACCTTCCTCGTGGCTGTCCCCACGGTGCTCGGGAGAAGGGAACTCTGTCTTCGTCGGCTTCCTGCGCTTACGCTTTACCCTGAGGCTGTTGTGATCACTCACTGATCCCAGGCCACTTCGGCCCTCTCGCTTGCTGAGCTCGTGCAGGTTGTCGTGGTGTTTCCGCCACTGTGGATGGAGGACACAGACTGAAGCTTGAGTTATGACTAACAGTGCTGGAGGAGCAAAGAAGGGACAAAAGACCACCCCCCACTCATAATGCTGGTGCCCTCCAGCATTTTTGACACCCCGGATCCATTTTGTTCTGTTCCATACAGATCCAGATGTTTCAGACTTTCATCCACTGCAAGACAACGCCAAAGCATGGGTAGAAAGCCCTGTGCTCTCAGCTGTCCTCGCCCAGCAGAGCTCCCGCCTCACCCCCAGCCTCACAACCATGACCTCCCCAGCCCCAGCTCCAGCCAACCTCACCCACCTTCCGGCCATGCACACTCTGGCTCCCTGATTTGCTCAGGGGCTCCTCGCCATCCTGCGCTTTGCACTTCAGTCTCTTTTGCACCTGCCTGGCATCGCCGTCGTGCTGCCGCTTGGACTTGCAGCGTGTGCCACTCTCTTGCTTGACCTGGCCTGCAGCCGTGAGCTTGGCCTCTGCCAAGGCCTGGGGAGCAGCCCCAGCTCTCAAGCAAGTCACCGAAGGCAACGACACATCGCTCTCCACGCGCTCCTTCTTCACCCTGCATAGATCCACCTGATGCGTGCACTGGAGGGGCTCTGCAGCTGGAGGCTGCTGGGAGCCTTCACAGCCTGCCTCCTTGTGCTGATTCTCTACGGGTGCTGCAGGCACCTCTGGAACCACCCGCAGGGCCTGCTGCCCGACCACGGGCACGTCATGCGACAGGTATGCAGCTAACACTTGGTTTTTAGGCTTCGCATCCGTCTGCTTGAGGCTGCAGCTCCCCTGGGGAGCCTCAGCCTGCACAACACCCTCCTTACTGGAGTCGGCCTCTGGTTCCTCATGCTCTTGACTCTTCGAAGGGTTGTCCAGCTTCCCCTTTCCTCCTTTTGCATCCAAAGTGCTGGTTTGAGGAGATGGGCCTGTGTTCAAAGGGATGGCACTGTCCTGCTCCTCGCCGGGTTTGGGCAGGGGTCGGCAGCTCTTGTTGCTCTTGGATGCAGCTTCGCACTCCGCAGGTGGGAGCCTGGGCAGCCCCTCGGGAAGGCTCTGGGCCGCCGCGCTGGGCTCTGTGGGCTGCACACTCAGGAACGTGGGGAGCTCACCTGTGCCAGCGGGCTTGCAGGAGCTGTTGGGGTTTGGGGGCAGCTGCCCCGTGGTGGAGATGCCGATCGAAAGCAGAGGGGTCTGATGATAAGGAGACCAGCCAAGAGGCAAAAGCTGAGGATTGGAAGGCTTGCCATTCACAGGGCATCGTGGGTACACGCTCCCCTGGACAGGATTCCAGGTGGAGATGTCCTTGGATTGACACAAAGGAGCTCCCGGAGCAGCTCTGCCATGAAGCAGTCTCTTGGCAGGATCCTGCTGTCTCTCTGCGCCCGCCTGGCTGGCTTTCTTCCCGCAGGGAGCCCCAGCACTTCGGGGCTCTCCCTGATCGATGATGGAAATCGGCTCCTGCTTGGGAAGGTGGTGGGGGTCCCTGCTGAAGCTCACGCAGGGGTCCTTGCTGAGCAGCAGCGAGGCAGGCACGGGGTTGGCAACGCCGACGTAGGTGCCTGGAATGGTGCTGATGAGGGTGGTGTTCTTCACCCAGGAGCCCTGCTCTCTGTTCCGCAGGAACTCGGGGAAGATGACGAAGGGCGCGGTGGTGCTGAGACACGAGGTGACGCTGCTGCCCGCGCTCTGGGCCGCGCGCTGGGACTTGGACAGGACCGTGGTGAGAAGTGCTTTGCCGCTGGTGTGCACAGGGGTGAGGATGGGCATCGGAGGGGTTTTGCGTTGGCTGGGTGGAGGCAGCTTCTGGCGATTGGACTTGGAGGAGAGATCGAGAGGCATCTCGCTGCACTCCGGGGAGGAGACCATCTCACGCTCCAGCTGCGGAGGGGACTTCAGAGGTGAAAGCGAAGTCGCCGCCCCTGGTGCGTGCGGCTCGGGAGCTGCCGCTGCTCTGGCTTGTGTGCCAGTGCCAGAAGAGGGAGCAGCGCTTCCACACGGTGCTGCCGGCAGAGGCTGGCTGGACGACGGGGCAGGGCCAGCTGTGGACGAGGGAGCGCCATCGGCAGCGGTCTGGGCACCGCTTCCACCTGAGGGCGAAGAGCAGCTAAGCTGATTCACCTCCACCGACACCACTTTGGCATCTGAAGCCAAGGGTCTGGTGACAGAGAAGGTGTAGGGGTAGGAACGCAGCTCCGGGGAAGCAATGATGCCTGGCACACAACGCTCAGGTAGGTAGGAAGGCAGGACGGGAAGGGTGAGCGTGGAGGAGACCCCCAAAGTGCTTGGAAGAGTGGCCACGGTGAGCGGCTGCCCGCAGCTGGGCGGTGGGATGTACACCAGCGACTGGTTCGGGCTCAGGACCGTCCCAGGCTGAAAGGACAGGGGCACTTTGTGCATAGCAGGGGCCTGAGACGTGGGAAAGCATACTCGACTCAAAGTAAAAGTTGCAGGGGTGGAGGCTGAGGTGCTGCAGCTGGAAGCGACCACGGATAACGTCCCTTCTGCCAGCACTGCTGGCCCTTGTGCTCCGGTGCTTGGGGCGGTTTTCTCCTTCCCAGCAGGCTCATTCTCTGGAGCCACAGAGCAGGTGGAAGGAACGTCAGCCTGCTTGTCGCTGGGAGGATCTGCAGGCATCCCCGCAACATCAGCACTGCTGCTCTCCTGCTCAGCAGCTTGGGGGACTGCAGGCTCCTGCCCTCTGCCATCCCCCTGGTTTGCCAGAGGGCCCTGAACATCGTCCTTCACAGTCTTTCCCACACACTCTGGGCTTGGGTTAGGATCAGGTGGCTGCTCTTCCAGTTTGGGTCCAATCTTTTCCTCCACCTTGCCACTTGCATCCTGGGCACTGCTGCCACCACTGCTGACTGCTGTGAGCTCCACCTGCAACAAGAAGGGAGAAAACAATCCTGAAAAGTCGTGGAAGCAGCTCCTAGCAAAGCAAACAGGACCTACTCTCCAGCCCTGACCTGAGGAGGCAGAGGCCAGCAGATGCTCCTTCTAACCTGGAGAGCTGCTTGCCCCTTGTGCACGTTGCTGCATCCCTCTCAAGAGGAGAGGAGGTCTGCAGGAGCCATAAGGGCAGGTGTTCTTGCCTGACCTGTTCCATCAGAGAAAGGCCTTCCCAGAGGACCTGGATGGGCACAAATGGAGCTCACCTTGGAAAGGCTGCTGCTGACGCAAAACTCTTGAGATCCCAAATGCTGGGAGCTGCTGGTTTTAGACTCCTCATCAGAAAGTGGGGCTCTCCTAAAGGGGAAATAAGACATAGTGTTACAAAACCCCAGGATGCTCTCCCAGCATCCTAACCTTCCCTGTCCTCACACGGGACAGCAGAGCAGCTGACGAGCAGAAGCATGGTCCAGACAGCCACGAGCTCGCTGCACCTTGCACCTCCCACAACAGCAATGGGTGCTGACCACTGCAGGACTGTAGGGATGAGCAACACCGCTGTCCATCACTGTCCTCTCCCTCCCAGAGGGCTCCATTCACCTGCTCCTGTCCCTTCCATCTCCCCTTCTGTTCCGCCACACACTTCCAGCCCTGTCCTCAGAGATCCTGTCCTGTTCCTCTGCCTCCCCGCCACATTCCTGCTGTCCCAGCCCAGCAGCTGTGTCTGTGAGCTGCACAGCCACCCATCCTGCTGGCCAGAACGTATGAACCTTTGCATGACACCTCCTGAATGCACAGTGTGAACTCAGATCAAGGATCCACAGAGATGGGATGCACCAAGCACACGGCTGTCCTTATGATCCGACATAGCAGCAGGCAGCGCTCACACGCTCTCTATTTACGTATTTACAGCAACTTCCAGCCTTGTTCTGACCGAGCCCCATTACAGACAAGCGCTGCTGTCAGGATCAAAGAACTCGATTTCAGGTTTTGCTGATGACAGAACTGCAGGGGCTGCAAGGGATCTCAAGAGCCACAGCACTGCTTCTGTTTCTGCCCTCCTGCCACACACTTCCACAACAACCAGACGATGCTGCCAGCCCCATCCCCGGGCCCCGCGTCTCAGTGCGGGCACCAGGAGCGGCTCTGGGCAGCCTCACACGGGTGGCACGGACAGCGGGACGGACAGCGGGACGGGGCCGGGCTGAAGGCCTGGCCGTCGCCCCATCCCAAAGCCTCGTGGACCCACCCAGCCTCCCCACACGCAGCCCGGACATTTCCGTCCCCTCGCCTTCCCCGTTCGGCCGGGCCACCGAAGGTTCCGGCGGGTCGTCATTAACAACGGGACGGGGCAGATCGCGTTTCCGCAGCGCTCCGCAGATGACAGCCAAGCCTGGCGCTCCGCGGGCCGAGGCGGACCGGGCCGGGCCCAGCGCGGCGCCGAGGCCGAGCTCCACCCCGGCGGGCGGCGGGAGCGGCGGCAGGGGGCGCCCGAGGGCAGGCGGCGAGCGGAGCCGGGCAGCGGGCGGCCGCCCCGCCCGGTCCGGGGCCCCGCAGGCCC